>NW_026000068.1:28193745-28347896 GCF_001458135.2 Marmota marmota marmota
CCTTGATGTGCAGAAGTTGATTTCACATCTGCTAGTTGGAGCTCTAATCCCAAATCTGTAGATTATTTGACCTTGAGTAACTCAGTAATTCTCTTAACCAAAAGATGTACCATAGGTCAAAGCAGTGATTTTCACAATGGGCTCTCTATGACACTAAATGTTCAGTGGATTCCATCCATCTTCTCTCCCTTGCCTGTACTTTAGGTTCCCCCAAAACAAGGGAGGAGGAGAGTTCTGCAATTTCTTTCTGAAATCAACCAGTAGTTGGCTGGTTGGCTGGTTGGTTATGAAAATAATAGAATTATGAAAACTGTGTATGTTTGACTTACTTTCTAGTAACCAAAGAAATATAGGAAATCTTCAGAATTATTGCAAAGGACATGCACCAATAGAAGCCATTTGTAGAAATGTTGGTTTTAATGGGGGAGAGAGAGAGAGAGAGAGAGAGAGAGAGAGAGAGAAAGAGAAAGGGAGATGGAGACATGGATATGCAATTTAACATTTAAAGTACAAAAACAAATCATGACCATGAGGGAAAAGTTCTAATAAGACCAAGTGCAATGGCACATACCTGTAATCCCAGCTACTTCAGAGGTTGAAGGAAGAGGATCATAAATTCAAGGCCAGCAAGACCCTGTCTCAAAAATAAAACGAAGTACCTACAGGGCTTGCCTAGTATGGACAAGGCCCTGGGTTCAATCACTAGCACCATAATAATAATAAGTTACATTTTAAAAAGTAAATGCCCCCACCTATCATACTCATTTCAATTTATGTAAAAAATTTGGAAAATATATAATAATTATTCCAACAGATTTGTGTAGTTTTTTAATACATAAAGGGAATTAGACTATATATTCCATGCTGCAATTTAAGGTCCACTCTTTATATATCTTGAACATTTCTCTCTGTATATGTATATATTATCTACCTTCCTTTTTAGTACTGTAAAATATTTCATTACAATTCACTAGAGATGGACATCCATTATATTTTCATGTCCTGTTTTCAATTGTTTACTATAACAAAGATGCTGCCAGAAACTCCCTTTATATTACTAGTTTTGAATATACATGGCTGCTTCTGTGTAGCATATTTTCTCAATCAAGAGATCATTCAAATACAGAATTTTTTTTTTTTTTTTGGTACCAGGGATTGAACTCAGTACTCAACCACTGAGCCACATCCCCAGCCCTATTTTGTATTGTATTTAGAGACAGGATCTCACTGAGTTGCTTAGTGCCTTGCCATTACTGAGGCTAGCTTTGAACTCTGGATTCTCCTCCCATAGCCTCCAGAGCCACTGAGATTACAGGCATGCGCCACTGCAGCCCAGCTCATAGAAATTTTTAACACTTAAAGAAGATTCTCATGTTAAATTATCTGGTTAACTACTGAGTCAAAAATTCATTTTAAACTTTAGGTTAGTATTTGCTTTTTTGAAGTTCAGTAGGCAATCAAGTTTGTTAACAAATGAGATAAACGAATGCCTTTATATGGAACTCACCAAAATTGATTCCTTGATTCAGCAAATTCATTTTCTGAGTACTTATTCTGTGCTCGGGACCGATACAGGAATAAGATGTGGGCACGTGCCTTTAGCACTTGTGGCTGGAAACAGTCGTTTTAACATCAACTGTAACACAATTTAGCAAGTGCTGTAGTAGAAGAGCTGCCCTGTGATTCTGCTGTTTGAATGTAAACACTGAAAATGAGGAACTAGAGTTGCCGCTCTCTCTACCAATGTAGTCATTCTCAGGCCTTTCCAGTAAATGATTCCTATAGAAGAAAAAACAAAAAATAGAGAATCCGGCAAATAAGCTTCCATTTTCATGTGTCTGTAATCATTTCCTATCTGTAGTTCACATATTTTTTCTCCTAAAACAAAGAAAGGATTTATGTTTCTACTCAGACCTCTGCACCTTCACGTATCTTCATGTGCCCTTTGAACATGGGAGAGGTCTGTCCTTGCAGAAGTCTCCTGGCCATCTTTCCTCTTGTACTTTGCACTCTCTTCAAATCTATGCCACGTTGAACACAACTTAGTGTTGGCTCCCTTTTCTGGAAAGAAGAAATCTAGGAACAAGTATTTATTGTGGTCAAGGAAGCCTCAGAATGCATCTAAAACAAAAATATTAATTGCTACCATTAAATCCTCACCATCAGGATAAGTGCTTTACTTACTGTGCTACATACTTTATGTAGATCATCTTACTTCATTTCCACAGCAATTACTATCCCCAGATTACTCATGAGAAGCACAAAGCATGGCAAAAGGTAACTCACAAAGTCACAGAACTTGCAACCAAGGAACCAAGATTTAAATCCAGGTCTACCAAATTCCACTATCCACACTTTGATTCACTATACTGCCTCCACAGGAAAAGGTTGTTTTCAAATACAAATAGTGTTGATATCACTAAAGCATGTATAAAAGCACCAAATAAATTTCTCTAGCTCTTCCCCCCGCCCAACCACACACACACACACACACACACACACACACAGCAACCCTTTTAAGCTTAAGAAGAAACCTCCTGCCTGGATGCTATGAATAAAAATAAAGTTTATTTCAGGAGGAAGATTTTGAATATATTTGAGATATTTAAGTGTTATACCTGCTTCCTATGTAACTTTGCTGCCTTAGGGTCTTTATGGATACTAAGTCTCATCTATTTTTACCAATTTCTGCTAAATTATGCTGGAGAAGCAAGCTAATGCTAACAAAGAAGCTAACTTGACAGATAAAGCCCCAAGGAGGCAAAAAAAAAATTATCTATATTAGAGTCTATTAGTCTAATCCCACATCCCAAAATGCCAGACCTGGATTAACCAATCTCCATTAGATAAGCAGGATATAAATTAGCAATGGAAGACTTGGCCCAACCTCTCTGCTGGAAGCATGTTATTAAGCGACCATGCCCAATAGCATTAGGGAGATACGTGTTTGACTATGAACTTGAAATCCAATGGGTAATAGAGTGCCAAATGGCACAGTTTCTCTTTATTAGTTCAGCCTCTCTTTCTTATATAGTGTAGTGGGGATAAAACCATACATCTTTCATAGTCAGTCATCTAGTATAGACTATATCTATCGCTGACTTAGAAAATCCTTTGCAAAATCTGGCTCTAATATATCCTATCTCATCTTATTGATTAACATAGTTCTTCTGAAAAAGAACAAGTGTAACTTTTTGTGTCCCATCCAACCAAATCGTGCTTCAATAAAATTGCTTTCCTCTTTCATTGTTTGTACACATTTTTTTGATTGTCTGATAACATCTGCACATGGGAGTGTAAATTTCAACATTGTTGATGTTTCCAAATAGTTATAAGTTCCAGCTGTTTGTACTTCTCTCTCCAGTGGAAATCTAACATTACAAAGGAAAAGAAAAAGAAAGAAATATAACTAGTTCCCTGGTTGCTCATTACAGAAGAGATAAATTGTATCATAAAAATTCTATTAGCAATTATATTTTTAACAAATCAGAAATTCTCAGCAAGCAATATTTAACACTCCCAGTTGCCTTTATCATTTGGGTGGGGAAGAGATTGGTGATTACAGCCTGGTCATGTGGAAGGTTCAGATAACAGAGAACACTCCATGCCCCAGAAAAATCTGTATATGCATATGCAGAATTCCATAAGGAGCATGGAAGAACATTTATAAGTAAGCACATGACTTCATAGGCGAAGCCCTCAACAACCGGGCAGGTCCTGGTCCTCTTGATCTCTAAATGAAACCTGCGCCATCTCAACTTGAATAAGAAAAGATTGTACAAACAGCCTTTTTCCCTTTCTGACACTCAATTTTTTTCTTTTTCTTTTCTTTTTTTTTAAAGAGATGGAATCTTGCTCTGTTTGGGTCCAGGCTGGCTTCAAACTCCTGGGTTCAAGTGATCCTCCCACCTCATATTAGTTTACGTTGCACTTAACCACTGAGCCACATCCTCAGCCTCTTTATATTTTATTTAGAGGCAGGGTCTCACCAAGTTGCTTACGGCCTCACTAAGTTGCTGAGGCTGGCTTTGAACTTGTGATCCTCCTTATCAGTCTCCTGAGCCTCTGGGATTTATAGCTATGTGCCATGGTGCCCTGCAGATTGAGCATGATTGCCTTTTAATTTAGCAATGGGAAAGAAGTATCAATGAGAGGTACATGGGAATCAAGAAGTACCAAGATGCTATTATCTACCTCCATCATGTAAGATCCTTCTACAATCACCCAGCAAAAGTTTAATAATGAGAAGGGCTGCATCAAATGTATGTGTGAAGATAATACACAAGAAATCAATATGATATGATTAATATAAATCAAGCAATTAAAAATCGAAGTCCTACTACAGCAATACCATTGACTTTCTCTCATTTTGGGAGTGTTTATCAGATAAACAAGCTTGATTTCTATGAAACTTTTTTCAGTCACCTTCAGGAAATATCTTAGTTGTCTATGAAGTAATTAAGCAGCAGCATCTTTAGTTACCTGCTCAAACTTACTGTGTATTAGAGGATTAACTGTTTAAGGGAATACAACCCTCATAATCATGTCCCATTTTTAACTTTTAAATTTAAAATATTAAACCCAAATGTAAATTATGCTTAAATCCCTAGAAACATTCTCTTCTTGAAGATAATCACTTACTCAGCCATTAAAAAATAATAATATGATGATGATGATCAGGCTCTCCCTCTAAAGAATTTAAATAGCAATTGTTTTTGAAATTCCAAGAGAAATAAGCTAAATAAATAAATTGGATAGGAAATATTTAGTAGATGACACACTTTCCTTCCAAAGAGGTAGCCAAATTAGCCTATCTGTCTTTTTCTCTAATTCCTTTGCAATCTAACCTCCCTTCTCAACTGAATGCACAGACAACTGTCTCCCTGTACCAGGACAGGTATCTGATAGAATCCTGGCTGTTTATCTTAGCTTGGTGCTTTTCCCACTGAGTATGTCATACACACAGACAGAAGACACAGTCTCTTTGGGAAATTGAGGTCAGGAGGGAATATGCCATTCTGCCTGCCAGGCTCCCTAGTATGTTATTTCACCTGCTGGGCACAGAAACTTCTCTCCAGAGTTCAAAAAAGAAAGTGCTTCCTTGATTAATCACATACGAGTTTCTGCACCCAGGGGTCACTGGGTGGTGATCCCTTGACACAGACCAAGAGAATCTACCACCTAAAGGTGATACTACTGCTGTATCCATCCACCTTGCATATACTGTTCTAACCTGTGGGCTCTATCCACAGCAGGCTTGTTTTAATAAGATTACAGAAAGGGACTCAACTCAAAACTGCAAAACAGACTGTGAAAAACACAAACTGAAAAATTCCTCTTGAACTCACTATCTTCCCCTGAAACAAACAAAAAAAATCTTAAGTTTATTTCTTCATAGTTTAATCTCATATTTTCTAATGTTTTCCATTTTTTTAGTTTTATCTTTTGTCCATATTTACTCTTTGACATAACCATGAAACAGCTTTGCCCACAAAGCATTCTTGTTCTGGAAACTTCTAACATGCCACACACATGCAGCCATCTTTACCTAAACTCACCACCATCTCTTCCAACCACCCATTGGGCCAGAGACTTGTTTATTTGTTTGGCAAACACTAATTGAACTGCTATTCCATTCTATGACAGTCACTATTTTAAATGCCAGAGATTTTTTTTTAATGAGCAAAACAACAACAACAAAAATTCTTATATTTGTGGAGAATTCAGTGGAATAGAAAAGACACTAATTTTTGCAAATGATCATTTTGTTAAATATGTAATAACTAGAATGAGTACAAAAATGGAAAGTTTTGCTTACTTGAAAGAAAACCTAACCAACAAGACCATTTACTCCAAGGAATCTGGGAGGTGTCCTTGATGAGATGACTTTGGTAACAAATGATTAATCCCAGAATAGAAACAATAAAAAACTTCCACTGGGATTTGCATAGGTTTTTCTTTAATGATGATAACTCTAGGTTCCTGTATGAAAGGTAGTGTTATCATCAAGAATTGAATAAGCAGATACTCTTGGAAAGAAAAAATGGATTTAGAAATTAGCTTTTCCAGGAAAAAAAAAATGTGCCTTTACCTAAGTATCTGCAGCTTATGTCTTTATGTGTTTTCTGCTTACCTACCATTCTTACATAAGATGACAGGGATAGTAGGCAGGTCAATGTCTTTTATTTTTATCAGATCTCTTTATTGTTTCCCACTGGGTAGTTAAATGATCATGGATACAGAATTCATGCCCTACTAGCTCACTCTACAGCACAGTGGAGCTGTGAGGCCTGAAATCAGACGGACAGAATGCCAAGGTCATTGCCACCACTTACTAGCTGTGAGATCTTAGGCAAGTGACATCAACTTCAGGACCTCAATCATCTTTGCTTTAAAACAAAAATAATTTTTTATTGAAGAGAATTCCATAATTTATTATAGAGAGTTATGCAATAAACATTGTTTAGAATGCCACACATTTTCCCAAAAACTTTTGTTTTAAAGAAGGGTTTTTTTAAAATGACTTTTTTAAAAATCACATTTCACACCTGAAGAGATGAAGGATAGAAAAACGAAGTTACCTGGCTAAGATCATACAACCATAAGGGAAGCAAAATTCAAACCCAGAACCATGTTCTCAGCCACTGCACTCAGAGGCTGTGACTGCACAGAAAGTACTGATTAAAAGGCCTTACCATGTCTGAGTGTTTAATAATGTAGATTACTGTCAGGTTCCACCATCTGTATGTCCACATTCTTGCAGGTAGTCATCCTCAAATTGCCCCAGATGAATAGTTCTTTCTTTTTTTCATTTCTTATTCTATCATCAAACTAATCACCATCTCTCTTTCTTTTGCATTCTTACTAATTCCCTCCAACAGATATGTGGCAATTCCTTGTTTTTAATGTAAGTATGATACTGTAATAGACAAAGCATGATGACTATATAATACTTAAGAGACTTTTATACCTGAATTGAATGTAAACATGGCTTTTAGCAATGATTCTTGAAGTCATGTTGACATTCTAAGATAATTTTGCAGGAATTCCTCAGTAGTGTTGAAGTTCCATTATAGATTAATCTTTCAATGACTTCTCAACATAGACATTATTATATTAGTTGAGTCCACAGAGTATATATATATTGTACTGAATTTTATATCATGTTTCCAAAACAAATCTTTTTCTCACATACGTGTTTTTGTTTTGCTTACGTACCAAAAATTAAACCCAGGGGCACTTTATCACTGAACTACATTCCAAGCCCTTTTTATTTTTTGTTTCAGGATAGTCTCAATAAGTTGCTAAGGCTGACCTTTATTGTGATCCTCCTGCCTCAGCCTCCTAAGTTACAGAGGCTGATGACGGGCATGTGCCACTGCCCCAGCATAGGCAAGTATTTTTTAAGGAATGCCCACTCTGTGTGGGAAAGCATGCTTTATTTCATTTTCTCAGTGAAACCATCTTTCAATAAGATATTATCACTTATTCAACACCACAAGGAAATTGGAAGGATGAAGTCTTCTTTTGGCATTTGCCAAAGAATCTGTGTTAATTTATAATTTGTTATATTTCCACACAATCAGAATTATTTGGAGTACTGAACCACACTATCTTATGTATTAAATAAAATATGTCACATTTCAAGACAATAAAGACTGTTTTTATAAAGCCTTTGCAATTTTCCAATACATTTTTTGCAGAGGAGGTACTGGGAATTGAATCCAGGAGAGCTTAACCACTGAGTCATATCCCCAGTCCTTTTTTTTTTTTTTTTTTTTTTTTGAGACAGGGTCTCACTAAGTTGCTGAGGCTGACCTCAAACTTGAAATCCTCCTGCCTCAGCCTCCCAATTCTCTGGGATTACAGGTGTATGCCACCATGTCCAGCTCTAATACATTTCTTAGAAGATAATCTCCTTCTCTCTCCAGCAAAAGTCATTGTGGAACCATGATTATGGCATGTAAGGGAATAGTTCTTATATAGAATAATTTTGTTTCATTTCCTCTTAAAATCCAATAAAATGTTATCTCCTCATGAAGTTATAAAATTTTAGTCCTCTTGAAAAAGATTATAATTAATCTGAGGTTTCACACACATATTTAATCTATTAGTAGAAAAATTTCTCATCTGTGCTGTAATTATCTTGAAAAAGTTCAAGAAGAGTCTCTAACAATCTTTAACCACATATACATGCAACTATTTGGATGACTGCTCTTCACTGAGAGCAGACCAAGAGGAAGTGCACTCCCAACTGCAGTTTGAAAGATTTAGGCCAGAGAGAATGGCCTTCAGTCAAGGTTTTACATCTTGGGATTGTTTTATCAGTGGAATCACAGACCCTCTGTGTTAAGGGCTTCACAATAGAATTTTCACCTTTCAAATACAATTTAGGTTTAACACTGTTTTGAGATAAGGTGTGAACTGAGTGACATTTTGGAGTCTTTTGATCCTTCACCTGAAAGGTCTGACTACATAATAGCACGGATCTTGAGTACAGAAGTGAAACCAATTTTGCTAAAACATCTGAAATATACTCTTCCTAAATAGTAGCACCTGGTTATACAGAAAGTCCCAAAGAGTCTTTGCTCCCAGGAGATCCCCAACCCAGTTTTCTGCCACCCAAGAGACTTAGGTAACACGGCTAAGGGCAGAGAAAGACAGCCTTGCATCCAATGTCTGGGCTGCTCTTTAAATAGATCTGCTTTTCTCACTCTCCTCCCATCTAAAGTTTTGAATACAATGCAATTTCAACTATTGCCATCAATATTTTTCTGTTAATTAAAAATAACAAATGACACTATTGTCAGAGAGGAGTTGTGTTCTCAGTAGTAGGTGCCACCAGAGCCTGGAAATGACTGACTTGGGGGAAAGCAGTGTTCTCCCCAGTCAGCAACATCTGCAATATGAAAAGGGTACTCCGGAGGTTAAAACCAATTTAAGCTTGTCAGTCTCTAGGCAAATGCCGCAGAATCTTCAGAAACAGCTTGTGATGAGGGAGTGTTGAATGGTAATAAGTGCAATCAACCTTTCGGTTTGGATCATTGAGAATAACGGGATTTTCAAGTTTTTTTACTTTTCTTTTCTTTTTTCTTTCTTTTTTTTAACATTTTTTTATTATTGTTTTGTTTCATTTTGGTTTGATTTGGTTTGAGCTCCCTGTTCCTTGTCTGGCGTCTCTTGCAGAAGTGTGCATTTCTGTGAGAGACATTTGCTCCTGTTTCAGAAACCTTCATAGAAGGGAAGTTCATTGCTACCATCTGTACTTGGTTTAGAAGAGCTTTGATTAATAAGGACCACCCTATTGTTCATTTGTTTGACATGTGGAAATATTTGTAATCTGTTCCTGGTGAGAGAGATTTCAGCAAGGACCCGGTTTGACTTTCAAACCCACATTGCCAATGAAAACCAGCCTCCTGAATCCAGAGGTCAGTGGGGAACAGGCATAGGTGTTTTATCCTCCCCTCGCTCCCTCCCCCAAACACCAACACCTGTTAGAAGTGAGGTTGAAAGGATCCTGTTGGAACTCCGGGATAGAGACCCAATTCCAACCTGAAAGAGGCTCTGATGTATGGCTTATAATGAGAGCCGGAGACTGCCCACTGTTACACATCATTATCATTCAGATCATGAAAGAAAATGAAATGGTTCAAGCAGATAACAGCTGTTTTTATTCTGCTTTTCAAAGATTCTCTTAAACAACCTGATCTCATGGCTTTTATTTAAGGGTGAACACCCAATTGTAAACATAGGAGCAATGCATTCTCATGATGTCAGTAATAAAAGCATGGATAAAGCAGCATGTGTATTCTGGAAAGCTAACTAACCATTAAAGCCAAGAAACATAGTCTGGCACAAATCTTATTATGTGTCCAAGAGGACTTGATGGTATGCACATAAGAAAATGTAATGAAACAGCGGGAAGGAAGAAAGAAGGGAGGGGGAGGAGCCCGAGGGTCGGGGCTGCAGTTCCATATCTGTGAGACGTTAGCAAAATTAGAGAAAGGTGAAGCTGCCAAGATCATCTGAGAAAGGGGTTAGCATAGCAAGTAGAAATGAAAGCAATCTTGTTTCTGTTTCTCTGTTGTATTACAGAATCCCTCATTGCAGTTTTGTCTATTAGTTATAGACAATGAGGCCATTATACAAGACACACACAGGAAAAAGGAAGAGGCCCAGTTTTCCTTTTATCAGGAGTTCAGATCTCATTTGGGGCGATGTACATCTATTGTGTTTGTAATTGCTGTGATCATTATCATAAGCATTAGGTCTAGCTCGCTGGAGGAATTCCGCAGCACCACACACAGCTCATCAGAATTCTGTGAAAATGAAATTGTGTGCAAGGGAATTTTGACAGAGTAAACCTTACACAAAGCCAATCTGCTAGATATTTCTCATAACTTTTTTACTTTTGCAAAAATGCAGCAAGAATACAAGCAATTTCTCCTAGATGCACTCTAAGATGGCAGAACTCATTTTTTTAATGTTTTCTTATTTCGGTATAATAGGTAGCATCCTATATCAATGGGTCATTGTATTAATAAAGTAGGAATAAATCATACTTTTACTGTACTTGATAATAAAAATGTTGGTGTCTTAGGAAAATAAGTGTATATACATACATATAAAATTTACACCTAATGTTCATTTATGAACCACATAAATTATAACATTAAATCAAAAGATGAGTCCAACAAGCAGTTAAGAACAGTGAACTGGCTGTTCTTGTGCTTAGTACTTGTGCTTAAAAAAAAAAAATAGAAGCATAAAAATGTCAGCTCCATAGATTTGCTGCTAAAAGATCCTTGTTCACCTGTGCATAAAATACAACTGCCCCCAAGGGTGTGCACATTTACAAACACAAATTAATCTTTTACCTGCCCAATGCACAAACTATAATGGATTTCAAAACTGAACAACATAACCCACTAAATACAGGATTGTTTAAGATAGCTCTGCCAAAGGAAAACTATAATGCATGGTTTCGGGTCATAATTATAGTTGGATTTTCTGCTCTTAGATCCTCATTAGTTTATGTAGAAGGGGCCAATGAAATAAAGTAGAAACAGCTTGTAACATATATGGCTTTCTATTTCACTGAATCAAATAGGAAATGATGTAGGTGCTTAAGTTGTTCTGAACTGTCCTTTCCAGTTCCGTTAGAAACGATGTTCAGACTAAACTGAAAAAATTTTCATCAGTATGATCAAGCTGATTCCATAGACTTTTGTTTATGATAGAGCAGTAATGTACACACAGACACACAGACATAATAACATAAATTTATATTCTGTTATCAACTATGGCTATGTTCATTTTCCAGTTTGTAAATTACCTTTTTCTTTCAATACCTGTGTAATGGTAATTTTCTTTTTCTCTTTTCTTTTTTCTTTTTTTTTTTTTTGGTGGGGGGGACAGGGGAGGCAGTATTGGGGAATGAACTCAGTGGCACTTGACCACTGAGCCACTTCCCCAGCCCTATTTTGTATTTTATTTTGAGACAGGTTCTCACTGAGTTGCTTAGCACCTCACTTTCACTGAGGCTGGCTTTGAACTCACTATCCTCCTGCCTCATTGTATCCGCTGCTAAATTACAAATAAGAGGAAAATTAAAAGAAGACACCAACCACCCCTGGGGAAACACAAAAAGAACACACATTTGTATCAGTTAGCATGTGTGATTAGCTGATGACTATATGGTTTTAAGCAATTGCATGTAATAGGCATTTTGAACCTGCCCTTACATCCTGCAACATGGAAACTACACCAGTAGGCAGCTAAAGCAGGACCAGGGTCTATCTCTGAAATTGAGGGGATCCCTTCCACTTACAGCCCATTGGATTGTCACATGGCTATAAAACATGAATTCAGATACCAACACAAGTCAGGAGGCTGAGTTCCAAGTGAATTCGAACATCTGTGAAGTGAAAATATCCTGGTATCAAGGCTTGCTACTGTGTTGAAAACAGTTACTGATCACTTTCTTGCTTTAGATTAAAGTACATCACTTCTGATGGTGGCAGGTGTACTGATGACTCTGTGAATCTTCATTAATCAAACCACAAATAGAACACCCTCCCCTCTTTTTTTGTAAATCCATGAAAAACAGAATCACAACTTCTTCACACCTCAAAGAAAGAAGTGGTGTCATTTGTTAGCAAGGGAGGATAAATTTCACCTTCCCACTTCCCCAGGCTTCCCAGTAATCCAAAACCAAGAGAGTAAAGACACTTTGAAAACCTGCCCCTTCAGCCCCTGCCTTTGGTAAATTAATGACTACAAGATGTTGTATGCCTATTTGAGCAGTAAGAAGAACCTGCTTCTCAAAGGGGAAAAGAATCTGGAACCAGACCCAGAGGAACTGCAATATGTGCTGAATCTTAGCACATTCCAAAGCTTAGATGATCCCCCCCACCCATGAAAGACAGCGCAGACTTCCTCCAGCCTCATGGCTCCCAGAATACAACATATTGTTCAGAAACAGGTATTTTACTTACACTAGAATTCACTGTACTATGCTAACAATTGACATTCTGCTATTACTTTCTGTTTCCTTATCCTAGTCATAAAATGTTTTATTAGCTAGCTAAAAAAAAAAAAAAAGAATTAAGACAGAAGAGAAATTTGTATTTGAAACTGTGCATTGAATTTAGTTTCCTCTTTAAAAGGATAGATATAACAAAAATGCCCTTCTCTCACGATGCTTATTTTGATTTTTGAAGCGCATTCTTGCCCAAGTGCTATTCTTTTTTTTTTTTTTTTTCAAATCTCTCACCTTTCCTCCACACAGCCATGATGCAGATTAGCATTGGCCTCCAAGCCTCAGGCATCAAAGGAATTAGGTCAGACCCAGAAGAAATCAGGTTGCAGGCAAGAAAAAAAAAATTAATAAAATAGAAGCTATGCCTGGAACTTCTGTACTCCTTCAGGCAGACTAACGAGCCCTGGCCTTAGATGTAACAGTATTAAGTAATTGGTATGTGGGAGAAAACTAGTGAAGATGTTTGAAAGACCAAAGGTTTTAATAGTATTAGCAACATGGTGATACGTTGAATTTATTTAAAGAGTATATACTGCATGGCTCTCAGCCTTAAAACAATATTTGCAATTAAAAAATAATTCCAGGAAAAGGTCTAGCACAATATCTACTTTCCCATAATTTAGGATTTTACTTTTTAAAAAGTCATTTTGAATTTGTTCTCATGTGAGATTAGTGGTCTTTTAAAGCATGTAATATCTGTATCCAGGAAATTTATTTTATGTTGGCATGTTTAATGCTTATTTACTCAAAAAGCATTATGTTATCTTATTTTGGATTATTTTAAGGACAAAAAAAATAGAGAGAGGTTTTATTGGATGTCCATGCTTAGTTTATTCTCCAGATAACCATTTTAGTTGCCATTATTACTATCTCCAAAATGATTGGAGGAATAATTCAAATTCAACCTATCACATTATCCAAGGGCATTCTATGAATATCAGCAACTGAGAGCAAGTTCTGGCAAAGATGCAAAGGCAGGCTATCAAAGTCAGCAATAACATTCAAGAGTGTTTTCCAGAGTTGGCAAATGCAGATGAGAATATTTATATGTGATCTCTCAAACTATCCAGAGTATTTTGGGAAAGATGTTTTTCATAATGCTTAGATTAGCCATTATGTATTTTCTTAGCATTTTAAAGGTTTTCTTGCATGATGAAACAAACCTTTGGATGATACAGTCATTTACACATGCCATCTCATTTAATTCTCCCTGCAACTCCAGGAGGGAAATAACTAGTATCATTATCATGATCCTTTGTTATAAGAAACCATGGCATAAGCACTAAATAACTTGCTTAAGGCTTCCAATGTGGAAGGTAACAAAGACAAAATTTGAATGTATTTGTAGTGGATTTTCTAGCTTATTCAGTTTGAAGAATGTTGCAGCCTCTGACCTATGAATGTAGTAAGTCTCAGTGTTTTATATTGCTCTAAGACATCCCTTCAAAAAAGTGATAATAATAATGCCATTATTATTATTATCAATAAAATAATTTTAACAATGGAAAAATATTATACTGCCTAATATATATTGAGACTAGTTTATACCAGATATACATAAGTTTTCCATGTATAAAATTATTTAATACTCACTATAAGAGATATGTTACCTGTTTTCAATTTGAAGAAAGGAAAAATGAAGCAGAGAGAGGTTGAGTAATTTCCTCAGGTTATCAGCTAGAAAGAGCAAGACCAGGATTTAGACCCCAAAAAATCTGGTTCCAGATGTTGCGTATATAACCATGAAACTCTACTGAATCCTTAGATCAGGTCATTCTTCTTCTTTTTCTTCTTTTTTTTTTACTGGGGATTGAACCCAAGGGTGCTTAACCACTGCGTCTCATCCCCAGACCTTTTCATTTTTTATTTACAGATAGGGTCTCACTAGATTGCTTACATCCTCGCTAAATTGCTAAGGCTGGCTTTGAACCTGCAATCCACCTGCCCCGGCCACCTGGATTGCCGCTGAACCCAGTTAGGTCATTCTTATTTTATTGTTGTTCTTCTTCTTTTTAGATATATGTGTCAGTAGAATGTATTTTGACATATCATACCTACATGGAGTATAACTTCCCACTCCTATGGTTATACACAATGTGGAGTTACACTGGCCATGTATTCATATATGAACTTAGGAAAGTAATGTCCAATTCATTCCACTGTTTTTTCCATGTTCATCCCCACCCCCTTCTGCCCTGTCAATCCCTCCAATCTGGTGAATCTCCACTCCCCACCCCCACCCGGGTCTGCCTATTGTGAGTCACCATATTCTTAATTCAATCATTGTATCACATTGTAAAGGAGTGAGTTCGGTTACATTGTTATCTTGTGAGTATAAATGAGCATCAATGATGACAAGAAGGGACACCATCTTCTATGTCTTTCTATCACTAGCAGGAGTGTGGGTTATATAGCAGCCACCATGGATTTATGAGTGGATAAAAGAATTAAATGATTTATAAATATTTGGTTGGGGTGACTGAATGAAGGATGGATGGATGAATGGATGAATGGATGGATGGGCAGATAGACAGGCAGATGGATGGATATGTAAAAGAATATATGATATATACATACAGGAAATGTATGGGTCAGTCCTATATGCCAGTTTTACCTGGACATATTTTTTTAAAATAGACAATTTTTAATCCACTCATTTTCCTTGATTTCTGAAAACTACTATTCTTTCTTCTCTTCTTTCCATTTTTATTGTGTTCAGGGCTGGCAGGTAATGGGAATTTGACTCAAGTGTACTTCACCAATGAGCTACATCCCCAGCAATATTTTTTAATTTTGAGACAGGGTCTTGCTAAATTGCTGAGGTTGGCCTCGAACTTGTGATCCTCCTACCTCAGCCTTTCAAATCACTGGGATTGGGGCTGGGGTATAGTTCAGTTGGTAGGGTGCTTGCCTCATATGCACAAGGCCCTGGGTTCAATCCCCTGTACCACCAAAAATAGAAAAAAAATCACTGGGATTACAGGTGTGTACAACCACACCTGCTATTGTTTCCTTTTAATGGTTATTAGGAATGACTCCACCTAAATCTACCCTTAGAAATTTTCTCTACTCTTTTGTTATGTATATATTAAAGCTTTTGAACTTGACATTACTCCTCTTAAAGGACAGAGACATTTGGTCCCCTACTCACCTTTGGATAGAGGAACAGCATTGCAGTCCTGGCTCTCTAGATGGAGCCTTCCATTTCCCTCCATTTGCCTGGCAGGTGCTCCTTAAAGATTTGGCCTCTATTATCCCTATTCGATTTAACAAAGAAAGCAGCATGACATCCTGCCAAGTGTGAATCTCCTGCTGGAGGATAGATATATCATCCTGGTACTAACAAGGAACAGACCACATAACATTTCTAATTTAATGTCATGTGTCCGCTGCAAGTGTCAGAATCTCCCTGTCAAAACTATGGCTGTCTTATCAATAACCACAACAATGTATGAAAACATTAGTTTCACCTAAAAAAAAAAACAAAACATAAAAACTGCAAGCTACCGTGTCAAATACCTTTATGGTAAAGTTTAAGAGTATAATAATTTGATAAGAGTTTGCGGTTATAGCTTACTGGTACAGGGTTGGCCAGTATACACTAGGACTTGGGTTCAATCCCCAGTGCACAAAAATTAATTAATTAATTAATTAATTCCCTGTAAAAATATAATTAGTAGCTTAGTGGTTGAGTGCTTGTGTAGCATATGCTAGACCCTAGTTCGATCCCCAGCACTAAAAATAAAAAAGGAAAATACAAGCAAAAGAATGGAATAACTAAAAAGACATCGTTTCACAAAATATTTGAGTTTGCTTGTAAGCAGAGAAAAATGATCCACTGCTTTGAGAATTGCTTTGTACAATAATTATCAAAGCTTAAATATATAAAGGCAAATAAAGATTAGCCTTTCTACTTGAAGTCAGTAGTTTGATGATTTTTGTCAAGAAAAGGATTTTACTAGAGTTCCTTTTACATTATCATCAGCTTCTTATTTTGATGTGATAGAATAATTATTTTCAATTAAAAAATTTGGAAAAGAAAAACTAATTTCCCCAAATGGTATAATTTACCACTCACTATTATGACACATATTTATAGAGAGCCCTCTATGTGACAAACACAGGGCTAGTCACGTACAACACAATGTATTTCTTGACTAGTGGTTAAATATCTTGTCTATTTTGGATTCAATCCCCACCACCACAAAAAGAGAAATACACATGCAACATTGGAAAAACACATGTTTGTGAACATATTTTAATTAATAGTAACAGTGGTCCCCCACACTACATACACACTGTCAAACTGCTAGTGATCTGAGTGAGCAAAAGAGCACAAAAATTCAAATTCTCGCTTGTTGCTACTGAATGTCAAGAATGGTAGCTGGAGTCTTTCCATCTTCTGGTTGCAGTGTAGAAAATGTGCAAAACTTCTTTTTTGCTTCTTGTTTAATTTTTTTTTTTTTTTTTAGTCATTTGAATTTGTATTGCTAAGCCTTAGTTACTTCCACAGTGTGTGTGTGTGTGTGTGTATGTGTTTGTGTTCTATTTTTTTTTCCTTTAACTATGATACTATTCACTGTGGAAATGTAGCAAAAACTATTTAATCTGCAAGAAGGGAGGAGGGGAAAGGAGGCCACATTGCCACCAAGTGTCAGATGTCTGTGAAAGTGGCCTTAGGACTGATCTATCAATATACAAAACTCATCTCAACTTTTAAAGGCTGCCAACATAATCTTTTGAAGCAAATTTAAAATTACATGTTTGAAAACGTGGGTTACCAAAACGTTCTCTATCTCTCTGATTCACAGCTCTGGGTTGTCTCATATTCCTGCGGGTCTCATTGGGATGCTTCGTAGACACACTTCACCTTTCTTTCTTCAGTTTCAGGGTAGAAAGGGTCCCTTTAACTCCTGAAGACAGTAAATCACAGTTTGTGTGGTGGTTCTCAGAAGACACTTAAAGGACTGAATTGGATGCTCTACATAGCACCCTTGCCAAAAGAGTTCGGAAATGACTTCCAGCTTCCCACAGTAATAAAATGGCACTGTTTTGGCATCTTTAAGGTAATAAAAGTGAATTTTTTCCATTCTAGTAAATGAGAAGAGAGGCCTGGTTGTTTTAAAAACTGATTAAAATTCACGTGTTTCCCCCAAATTATAGAGCGTGATATGAGCACACTTAGGTGAACTTGGGACCACCTCAGAACCTTACTGTATGCAGCTCTCTGGGGAAACAGGATGTGCTGATGGGTGGGTGGAGGGCGAATGGGGAAGGGTGGCCAGGTGCCGTCAGCACTGCGGCCACGATCGATAGGTGGCGCTCTTCCCTCTGAGTCAGCTTGAACGAATTCCGAGCCAGCTCTTCAGAGGATTTTTATCTCGCTGGAAGAAAAGTCTTGGAAGTTCATCAGTATTTCTGGCACCGTTAAACAGCTGCTGAGTCTAATCGCAGACTCTGGCTGTATTTTGGTGATGAGGAAAGCTCTAAAAAAACAGGTTTCGTGTCTTTAAGAGGGAGGTTTATGCAGGGCATTAACGTCATTTGTATACAAGACTTTAAAATTAGGTTTTGCTATCTTCACTGTTTCAAAGGAAAATCTTTTGTCATTCCAATTTGACTCAACCGGTCTAGGAGGAAGTTTGATCATCTTCCATTTCCCATCTGGCTATTCATAAGGCACCTGCGTCTCTGTGATTTCTCCTAGACTACACAATGCTACCAACTGACAACAAACATTTTGTAAAGGAAGACCACCTTTCAGAAAAGGAACCCGAACATTAGCAGGCTGTCAACCCACAGGCACGGGGAATGGCTTTCTATTCTTTATTTCAACTGTACCAGAAGTGGAAATTATAACTGTTTTAACCAGAAAAGACAAGATTGATACTTTTTTACATAGAGTCCAACTCACATTTGTCTTTGTTTATATGCTGCAATTAGAAGGCTATTACAAACAAATTAGTAGTATCACCGAAGAATTTTTAATGACTTTGTTGATTTCAGCTATTGCCAAATACCTTCATCTACTCATCACATTCTTAATTAAGAGACACCAGTGTGTGTGTTTATATAGTCTCTTTGTTAAAATTATGCAAACTTGGCTTCAGCAGTTAGAGGCTAGTCCATTCAGTAGACAAAACTATTAAAGAGCCTAAAAAGATTATTACAAAAGAAGCAGGATGGAGACACACCCAGCTTTACAATAGTGGGGAGGGAGGGCTCCCTAACAAAAGATGTGATAAGCAGCAGGAGAATATCACTGCAGATCCTAATGATGGTGTGTAAAGACTTGAGTACATGTTTATCCAGCCTATGACAGCTCGGTTCAACAAAGAGAGAATCTGATGTAAATGCTAAGGCCCTTTGTTCACAAATACTCCCAGTGAATATGACCCAAATCAGAGCACGGACTTTAGTGGGTAACCATCTGTGATAGAAAGGAGCAGTTCCTTCTGGGCCAGTCCAAAAATGCCAATGAAGGAAGCATTCCCGCAGCTAGCCCCTGACCTTCACCTTCCAATACGTTATTAACCTGTTAAATTGCATGATCTCCAAGTAGACTCAAAGCAGATGCTTAAGAATGAAAGATGTAGTCCCTGATAAGGTACCCATGATCCATAAGATAGGACACAAGTTTAGAGATCTATCTTTAGCATTATCCTTTGTAATACAATTTCCCCATTCCTCTCAGCATTTTAAGCTATGAGATTTTCAAGGATCGTAACCATATCTCATTTAACAATGCACAGAGTGGATAATCATTAGGTACTTGCTGAGTTAGTAAATAAAACCTGTCAAAATGAGTGTCTCTTATTTTCATTGCTAAAGCAGAAGCGATCAATTTCAGCAAATATGGTAAGACCATTCATATTCAGTGTTTTAAGGATAATAACTTTATCTCTAAATATTAAAACTGTACTGCAGATACCCTTAACAAATTTCTGCTTAAAAATTAAAAGTAAAATAATAATTAGCAAATTCAACAGCTCTCAGGAGTCTGAGGCAGGAGGATCTCAAGTTTGAGGCCAGCCTTGCAACTTATCAAGATCCCATCTCAAAAATAAAACACAAAAAGGGGTGGGGATATAGCTCAGTGGTAAAGCACCCCTGGCTTCAGTACTCAGTACAAAAAAAAAAAGAAAAAAAGAAAAGAAAAGTCAAGACTTTTATCTTTAAATCTAGGAACTTGCTAAAGTGTTTATGGATATACTTAAGCTACCCTCCAACCCCCATATACATGCTACCTCCTCTGTAACTTCAAATCATCTATTATCTTTTCTTATTCCAAATATAAATGAATGCATGAAGTAATCAGTTTTCCTTTGGATATTCTGAATGAATTCCTGATTGTGACCACTTGATGCATGAAGAAAGGCAAAATTCATATTTTGCATCTAAGTGATATTTGTCTTTGTGTAATTGATAAAATTCCATTTATTGATTCATCTACCACATGTTGGTTAAATGTCTGACATATACAAAATAATCTACTAAATGCAGGAATCAACAGAAAATGTTCACCTTTTCTTTATTCCACCTGATCAGAAGTCTACTGGTTCATTCTTATTTTACCAGTGGTTCTAAATTAATATACAGGCTAAAGATTTCTTTTAAAGGAGTGTTCTGAAAGTTGTCCATGCTTACAAAGCATCTGTGACTATGTATGTGGTAAAACAGGTTCTGAATTTAATTCCCCTGGAACTGGCTCAGTAGATCTGGCATGGATCCCAGGAATTTGCTGTATTTCTAATAAGTTTCCCAGGTAATTCTTAGGCAAGTAGTCCTCAAAACATGCATGAAGAATTATAGCCTTAAGAATTAAAGAGATTTTCTTTTTTATGCCATGCTGTATTCTAGGTACAACAAACATCTTCTTTTACTTCATTATTTTTTCCCATAAAATACAATTGAAATTTTCCTGAATTATACTTTACAATTACAGTCAAACTTGTTGTGACCCAGAAGGACTACTATACTATATAGTTTTTTTAATCCCTCTAAAAAGAGTAGGGAATAAAGAGTACTAGGAAAAATTCTTAAATTGCCAATATGTAGTTTTAAATTGGTAAATCATTATGAAGATAATTCATGAATTTTTTGGTCATTAGATTTGCCATTATTTTACAAAATAATATTCAAAAATATTTCACTAGGTACTTTTCTTTATTGCCTTCTTTTGTAATTTTCCTTTCAAAATATTCCATTAGATTTCCATGAGTTTTTCCTATAACTTCACAAGAGAGAAAGTGAAGTGAGATCTATTTTCCTTCCTATGTCAATAGTACCTTACTTCAGTCTCTTGGAATGGATTGTTTCTCTCTTTAACTCCTTTCACAATATGGTACCATGTGTTGGGACTTAGAAAATTATATCCCAATTATGATGCTTTGGCATGCTGAGTGCTTTGAACTGAAGGACATTGAATTAGACATTGAATTGAACCAAAAGCAAAACTCTCTTTCTGACCTTCTCCTGCCCTTTTTTTCTCCTACTCTCTTTTCTTCCCCAAGCCAGGCCACAAACTAGAATTCCTCTTCCCCAAGGTGAATCATAGAAACTAGAACCCAAAGTCAGCCATAAAATCTAGGAATGTTACCCTAACCTTGTCTTATCTGATCTGATAGTAGGTCATGAGACCTCATTCCAGAAAGGGCTCTGCCCTATACCCAGAAGGAAGAAGTGTTACCTAGAGAGGCCAAGAAAATATAAACAGGCCTTGCTAGGTTTTCTCCCTGAGTCTGTTACATTGGATCATATCTTTTGACCAATCATATTTCTATCCAGCTGCCCATTCTTCATCAAACTTAAGCATTAAAATCTAGTTTTCCCTGAATCTTTGGGTCTTCATTTCTGAAGGGTACCAGATCACATAAAACTTTACTGCTATAAATTTCTAGGACTTTCTCTTGCTAACCCATCTTTTGTTGTAGCAGCGTTAGCCAGGACTTCTTTGATGGACAAGTAAAGGGATGACAGTCTCATAGGTTCTGAACACAGTAACATATTTAAGGTAGGGGTAGATAGAAAACCTGTGGCTAGAATTTACTTATTGTTTTTAGGGTCTACCATTCTCCCAGGGAAATACTGTATTATTTTATAATTTGAGTTCTAAATTTGTTTTACTTGCTTCTAAGGTTTATAAGTCATTCCTTTAAGAAAATTTAATGTATTTCTAGTAAATTGCACCCAGCGGCACACACTTGTAATCCCAGTTTCTAGGGAAGTTGAAACAGGGGAATCACATTTTGAAGCCATTTCAGAGAACTTTGCAAGACCCTAATTACAAAACTAAAGATTTTTTAAACAATGCTAGGGATGTAGCTCAGTGGTCAAGTGCTTGCCTACCATGTGTGAGGGCCCAGGGTCAATTTCCCAACACCAAAAAAAAAAAAAAATCAGTGGTAAAATGTTCACTTTCATTGAGTGCTATAACCATATTCACATGACTAACACAGCTTACTAAGACTGAAATCTTTTGTGGTCATTTGTGAAAGCATAATGTCCAATGATAACTAGCAAATATATATGCTAGGGCTAATCAAAATGAAATGAACCAGTACATCTGCCTTCTAAAGACAAACAAACAAAAGGAATAGATTTTTGTTTTCAATTTTAAAAGGCTAAAATTTTAGAAACATTATGTTATAATATATACTTTCCCATAATCATAAGCCCTTGGGCCTGGAAACAATTATAATAACATTTGTGGGGAAAACCCCACACAGTTTCTGTGGTGGCATTTCTGCCATGCTTCAAATTAGAACTCCTATGAATCATGGAACTGAGTAATAGATAAATAAAGATATCAGGAATTACCTATCTATTTTCATACTGAAAGAATGAATTTAGATAAGATTTCAGGTCAAGCTTCCTAACTTGTCGAGATTGATACATTAATACCTGGTTTTAAATTTGTAGCAACTTACATAGATAGATCCATGTTCAAATGGACTAAGCACTTTGATCATTCTTCTAAAAATGAATTCCTGATAATATGGTCCAATTCTCCATGGCAACATATCCAGTTGCCCACATGGAAACTGGTTAAGTGCTACAAATAAACAACTGAAAGGCTTTATCCACAAATAATGATAATGCTTAAAATCCAGGGATCCAAGGCACTTGACCAATGGCAGACCAGGCAGTAGAACTCAACCCCAAAAACAAACAAAGGCACTTTTTATCAGTGACTTTGCAATAATAAAGTATAAGATGAAGCATATTTATATTTATGACTCTTATCAGAAATCTCATACAGACAGTTGCCTTTATTATTTTAAATGTCATAATTGCATAATTATAAATGTTATGCAAGTTGTCTACTTATTTGCCCATGGCAAATCCTAAATATTAAGAATCATCCAACTTTAGAAAACACATAAATATCTCTAGGACAGTATTTTCAAAAGATGCATGGATGTAAGAACAAATGTTTTTGCACCACAGGCACAACTTAATTTTTTTTTTTAATCATTAAAGACCTTAAGGAAAAATCTGACCTTGGCATTAAGAATTAAAAATGCTACAATGCAGGAGAGGGGACCCACACAGTAGTTTTAGTCTGTCTAATCCCATCAGGACAGACACCTCTAAGTATATTTCTCACAGTGAAAAACATCTGGTCTAAATGCCTTCTATGTCTTTTAGGAATATATTGATGGAAAAGAAAAGCAATTTTGTCTACTGTAAGCAGTCAAGGGATTAGATATAATCATAACTGTGCAACAGTTGTTGTCAGGGAGGCCTATAATTATAATGAAATTTTATAATCCTTTTCTTGAAAATCCTAATTTACAGATGTTAGAATTTTAACAAAAGTAAGTATGAGAAACAGGAAAAAAACAAATTTTAAAAAAAGGCCACCTATCCTATAATTTGCTCTTCATTCACTCACTCATAGGCCAAAGTGAAAACAAATTATTGAATTCAGATATGGAAAATACATTTAAAGCCTATTTGATAACATTGTTATCACAATTCTTGTCAGCACCATTAGATACATTTCTCCAAAAGTCTTTAATCTCATTAGGTGTGTGTTCTTTATGCTATAGTTTTTTTAAATATTTTTAAATTAGTTTATCTATCCATCCATCCATCTATCTAAACATTTATATTTCTATATCTGTCTAGATATAGTCCAAAACTAGTGGAAAGAGGGCCTTTCAAGTACCTTACCAGAATGTTCCCACCCTAATGAAAGCAAATAGACATTATAAGAATATAAGTTTATCTTCCAGTTTTGATGCCAAGGGACCCTTCTACCCTTTGAATTGATTTCAGCTCAGCCATGATTTTCCATATGTTTTCTGAGTTTTCTCACCATTCTTTTGATAATGAGACAAAATGCATTGTTTTGTCCTCCAAAGTTGCAGAGTGATGTTAGCAAGAGGAGTTTTGATTTGAAAATCTTTATCTGGCATAATTATGCATTCTGTCCAAGATTCCATTGATGGGAAGTAAACTGCTTTTCTCCCTCAGTTGTCGTGCTTAGGGGAAAGGCCAGATGGGTCCAGTAGCTAAAGCTACAAAGGAAGCTCTCCCAGGTCATTGGTGGGAAGTTCAATATTATTGCATCCCTAATAGCAGCTGCTTCTGTTTGAACTCAGGGTTATGAAAGATGAACTACATTAAATGGTAAATCATTAAATATCAGCTGAGTAAAAGCACTGTGTTGCATTTCCCTGCTTAAATCACCAGCATCTGTCTTCTCACATGCAAAGAGTTGCTCTTTACAATCACGCAGTGAAACACTGACAGAAGGGCCAAGGCAAAAACCACACAAAAAACCTCAAAGAGCATCTTTTGGGTTTGCAGTTGGTGAGTAAATGATCATCAGCAAATATTCAGCAGTGGAACTAAAGCACAGCATTGCATTTAACACAGCTATAAAATATTTAGGGATGCATGATCCCTTTAGAGCCTCATTTTTTTTTCTCCTATTATGTGTTTATTCTTCAGGAAAAGAAAAACAACTGTTTAAATTATGTCCATCTAATACCTTAGATTTATTGCAAAGCCTACAATTTGCTGGTTTCCTTTTACTATTGATCCTCCTCTTGCTTGTGGGGATGTGAACATCATAACTGGAGATAAAGCCTGTGCTGATTCGAAACTGAAATTGCACAATAATGGACACCCACGGTGGGGTTTCAGGACTGTTAAACAAAGTAGGGCCCTCTCATCTAGTTGAATTAGGCAGCAAATAATCTCAAATGGCAACTGTAGCTGTAAAATCACATTCATGGCTTGGCTTTAGGTTATATGTAGTATGATCACAGGTAGAAGACAAGGGTCTTTTCTTCTCTCTCTGCTGTGTGTGCTTTTCATGGCGCTTGGATCCACTGTGAGTTTATCTTGTCCACATCAGTGTTTTAGCTGCCATTGTAATGTCATACTGAACCCGTATCATGACAAGATACTGAGGTAACCACAAAGCATCTCAACTACATATTCTTTCCCCCCCCCTCTCTCTCTCTCTCTCTCTCTCTATATATATATATATATATATATATATATATATATATATATTCATATTCCTGCAATCAAAAGCAAATAAAAATGTGGAATTCACTTTTAGGTTTCCAATTAGTCCTCTTTCTTTGGCACAAGTCAGACTTCAGAGGTTGCTACCTTCAAAATTTGTCCATAAAATAGAGTTTAATTGCATAGATTATAATCTACCAATCATTTTTATGGCATGCTTATTTTGAAAATGTATCCTGTCATGTCATTCCTACACTCTCTCAGCTGGGAATATGTTACCTTCCATGGACTATCAGAGGATGATCTGAACATTTTCTTAGCAGTTTTAGTTATAGAGTCATTTTACTCAACGGATGAAAGGAATAAATTTTCTTTTAATTTCTACCAAAGGATATAATAAAATTATCTGTATATTAATCATAAGATAAACAAAGTTTTCAGGGGAAAATTGCCTACCAACATTCTACTTATTACAAACATACTCAAGTCGTTCAAAAGAACAAACATTTTCATATTTCTCAAACTTCTTTTTTGATAGGCATTATAGTATTTTAAGAAGTATACAGATGTATCTCATTGTACAAACAAATATATTCTTCAGTGCTTTATTAATTAGCACCTCTATTCAGCAATAACATCAAGGAAGATCTTAGCTGAATAAAATCATACCATCATTCAGGGAAGCAACCAACATATTCTTTTAAGAAATGATAAGCACATGGAAGATCATCTTGTATGATTTTGACAAATTATCAGCTGTGCCACCATTTTCCCATCAGTAAACTGACAATAATGCTATCTCAGGTGTGAGAATCCAATCAAACAATACAAATAAAGTACTTGCTAAAATGTGTGGCATACACTAAGCTTTTAGAATAAGTAAAATGTTTGGGTTTTTTTTTGTCGCAAAACACATGCCATGTATTTCAAATCTATACAATATCATTTATCTTGTTTCCTACATCCTGTACCCTGTCCCTACTCCCTTATGCATTTACTAAAATCTCCTTTTTATAGCTTCTCATTTCATGTGTTTTATCTGCTGGAAATCTTTCAGAGACCAACCAGTGAGACCAACTTGCAAATATATTAACAGAAAACATATATGGCATGTGGTTTACCTCTCCTGGGACATGAATAGACAAACAGAAAATGTCAGAGTGCCGTGTTTTAGAAGAAATACAAATCTTAGTGAACTGAGGACATGGTCTTGCTAACATGGGAAAGGAAAGACAACAATTTTGACAAGATTAAATTAAACCCTGTGGGACCTGGTCATCCCCACATTGCCTGCTTTTAAGGGCCTATACTTGTTGGGTGTGGTACACACCTATAATCCCAGCAATTTGGAATGCTGAAGAAGTAGGATTATATGGTAGTGGTCAATCTGGGCATTTTAGCAAATCTGTCTCAAAATTTAAAAAATAACAAGGGCTGAGAATGTAACTAGTAAAAAGTGTCCATGGATTCAATCCCCAGTACCTCCCCCACACACACATACACACACAAATATAGGCCTGTATAATTATATTCAGGTCAAACTAAAGGTCGTCAAATATCATTTAAATATCATTTAGTGGAGCTTGAGGGAGAACTGTGCTGGCAGGCAGGCATACCTAGGACACTTTGCAGAACACAGAAGCAGAACATATATCTATTATTCAAGACTGTTTTATCATTGTATTAAAATATATACATCCAGACAGTCCAGAATATTTGCAAGACAGAACTGAGGCTCTGGAACCTGAAATCAGTTGTGTAACTGAGAGGAAGGAGCACAAGGCAGTCATGGAGAATCTGTAACTCAAGATTCTGAATACTAAATATATAGCACAATCATAAAGCGTCGTTCTATGCATTGTTCAGCATCTTTGTCAATGAATTTCCTGTTAGTTTCTTATTCCCATAATAATGCTGCACACATCTATGTACTGTATAAATAATGAAGATAGAGGCTTAAGTGTTTCATGTTAAAATGCTACCTGAAATGTAAAATGAAACCACTTAATTAATTCTCAAACCACTTAGGTTAATTTCATTACAGACTATGTCATTCAACAAGTCATGTCATTACTGAAGCCAGGGTTAAACTGCTCTTTTTTTAAAAAATAGAAAGCCAATCTTTAAAGACTTTTACAAAAATGAAAGAACCATCCAATCTCATCACACCCTTTTCTGGAAGAAAAACTGACCTATCTCTCAATGTATGGGGCTTTCTCCATGGGTAGTGTTCTTATCTATAACAGTTTAAAAGTTCCAGAGGAAAATATGTTTTAGCATTCCATGGCACACTTCATTTCTTAAGAGTACTTCAATTTCTCTTATTTCTGGAAGAAGATTAATTTTGTCAAAGAACATTCCAGATCTGTGGTACTTAAAAGGAGTCACTTGCACACCAGCATTGGCAGAAAGTCCTAAGCTCAGGTGTCAGAGCATCCCAAAGAGGATGACACATCACCCTGTGATTACCATCTGTTGGGTGTCCTCTGGACAGCTGTTATCTCTTGACCATCACAAGTATTGATAATCACAAGAAGAACTAAGGAAGTGTACATGGAGGAAAATTCCCTGCTCTGCTGTGAAACAACACTGCTTTTAATTGCACCATAATGATTTTTCTAACAGACACAATGGTATGTAGTGTAGTCTTAGAGCTGATTTAAAGCACACAATGAACCACAGTGCAACTGAAAGGCCAATTGAGACTTCTTAGTGCCAAGAAGGTTTTTGTCCTACGTGAATACTTAAAAGCATTTTCGGGAGCTACTCTGTCCACAATCTACTTTTAACAAAAATAACTACCTCTTATCATTGTGCCTGGGCAATTTTTAAATTAAATGTACTTTTTTTTTTTAATTTCAAATATCAGAGGAATTAAGCCTTGGCTTTATTTTCAATTTTCATGATACATAATCCTAAAACGAGATAACTTCATCATTGTGTGGGTGATGGTCCTAAATGTTACCCTCCTGTTTTTTTTTTTTTAGACCACTTAACATTTTAATTCTTACCCTTCAGTGTAAATGTCTATCCAACTAACTTGTGTCTACCTCTTACAAAACATTCTCTGACTCAGCAGTTGCAATTATACGGAGATGGTGGAACTGACTAGACAGACATTGAAACTAGCTGATCAGACATTAAAATCCTTAGCTTCTTTGTGTGTGTGTGTGTGTGCGTGCGTGTGCGCGTGTGTTCTGGGGATTGAACCCAGGCCCTTGTACATGTGAGGCAAGCACTCTACCGACTGAGCTATATCCCCAATCCAAAAATCCTTAGCTTCTTAATGTGAGCAATTAGTATCAATAGTAGTAGTAACTACAGTTATTTGAGGGCCCACTATGAGTCACTCCTCCTCTCAGGACTTTCTAAGCTTTGACTTAAAAGAAATTCCAATCAAAACGTCACTTTGTGTCAAGGTCTGATTCTGTTTCTGGGAATTCAGTTGTCAGAATATGATGGATTAATCAACAGAGGGTTTCTAAATCCTCCATCACCATTTCATTCTGAGGCATAAAAGGAGAGAGAGAAGGAAATTTCACAAGATCAACTTTTTATACTTTCCATTTATTTTATCATCGTTATTAGAATGAACAACATATGTTGACCTCATCTTGTATATGTATATAACAGAAACACACACACGTGTGCACACACACATACAGGCAGATTTTACTCTAAACTCATTTTCTTCATCTCCTTCCTATTCTCACTTATTTATAAACCATCTTGTTACCACCTTTAGTATTCTTCAGAAGTATAGCAGCAAGGGCAGACATTGCTAAACTCACACAGGGTATACCTGGGTTCATTCTCTATTTTTCAGAAGACAAAATGAGTTGCCAAAATGAGTTACGTAGTCTCCGTAGGGGAGATTGTCCTTGTAAGTCACAAGTTCCATGGCTAAACCACCTTATAACAAAAGACAAAACAATAAGAGAAATGCATAGAATGTTTTTCTCCCACTCATGTAAATTTGGAAAGCAAGGGACGTGAGAAATTTTATCTTCTAGTCTCCACTGGGCACTACAGGAAGAGATCTAGGAGAACAGACCTTGGTGAAAGATGTCTTACCTTTTGGCCACATTTTTATCAGTTGTCCCAGGATCATCTCCAGAGCAGGGTATTTCAGCCACCCCTTATTTGACACAAAAACTGTAGAAGAGAAAAAATAACATATTGTCCTCATCCATCAAAGTCTATGACTGATTATCTTCTAGCAAAACACAGATTAACAGCTGATCAGAGGGGCGCATACCTGTAATCTCAGCTACTTGGCAGGTTAAGACAGGAAGAATACAAAAAATAAATAAATAAATAAAATAAAGGCCAGCCTGGGCAAATTAGCAATAATCTGTCTCAACAACAAAAACAAAAAGAAAAATGCTAGGGATGAAGCTCAGTAGAACTCTGGTTTCAATCCCCAATCCCAAAAGGAAGAAAGAAAGAAGACAAATTAAGAAAAGAAAAACATAAAATTTACTTAACCAAAGTTTCCAGTAGTCTGGAGTTTTTAGAAATCAAGACCCAAAACCAGAGGAAAAACTAAGTATTTTTATAGACAGCTTTGACAAAGAACAGCTGTGTTGAAATACAATCAGATAAAAATGTGGTATAACCTAATGATAATAAACAGAAAAACTTAGTAAAGCCTGTTTGTTTAGATTCTTGGCCTCCAGGTATAAGGCAGAATGCCTGTCTCATGAGGGTCTCATGATCTACTTTTATTTTATTTTATTTTTGCTGCGCTAGAGATTGAACCCAGGCCCTCACACATGCCATGCAAGTACTGTGCCACTCAGTCACATAAACCGTCCCTTATGATCTACTTTTATGGGAGGTAGGTCAGAAAATTTCCCTAAGACCATGTTTCAGGGGAGAAAGGAAGGAAAAGGACAAAGAGAACCTTCCTGCACCTTTGGTTTTCTCAATTTTCTTCAGCTTAAAAAACCTCCTATGCTAAAGGGCTACATTGAACATGGGCATCATATTCTGAGTTCTGACACAGAAGTAGTACCCTTTCAAGAAAAAAAATTTGAATAATCTCTCCAGGACCGTATATGGTACAAAAATTTGAAATGTACACTTTCAAACCCTACTGACTTTATTTGTGAACTATCCACAATGCATTTGAAAGCCAGTTTTTTTCTGTAATGACCTATTGTTCCTGGCAGCAGGCTTGTCTGTGAACCAGTCTTCCCAGTTCCACCACTTCACAGTGAATGATCAAGACAGAAATGGTTCATTGTGCTGTCACCGGAGGCTACTGTTACCTTTTTTTAAATATATATATCCAATAGAAATCTGTAGACTAGGAGTAGGGGAACATTCTGTTATTAAAAAAAAAAAAAAGAAAAGAAAGAAAGAAAGTTGCAAATACAATCCAAGAGGTTTAAAAAGCCACAAGATTAGAAAGCAAGGTTCAGGCGGGAAAAAAGCAGCAGCAACAAGGTGTTGGGGGCTCAGAAAACCATACCTCCAAGTATGTCACTTTGACATACTGAGTGCCTTACCTGAAGGACATTGGAAAGTCCTTAAGAGGTCCCTCAGGCCTTTTCCTGCCCTCCTATGTCCTGCCCCTCTTTCTACCCCCTCCCACCTCAGCATTTCATAGAAACCAGAATTCCTTTCCCAAGGCAAATCAAAATAACTAGAAATATAGCCCTAACCTTTCCCTGCCTTCACTGGCCATAAAGAAATTCTCTGACCTACTTTATCTGATAGTACCCAGGAGGTACTGCTCCGTACATGGAAGGAATGCTACACAGAGTTAGAACCATCCCAACAGGAAAACAAACAAACACCTGGCTGGGTTTTCCCTCTCCAGTTTATCATTAGGTCACTTCGTTTCATCCAATCACATTTTCCTACTACTAGGTCTCACCTATTTATATACATCTAGTTACTACTATTGCTCAGAAATGTAGCATACATTTCTTTTTCTTTTCTTTTCTTTCTTTTTTTGGTACCAGAGGTTGAACCCCAGGGTGCTTTACCACTGAGCCACATTTTATTTGGGGTCAAGGTCTCACTGAGTTGCTTAGGGCTTCACTAATTTGCTGAGGCTGGCTTTGAACTCACGATCCTCCTGCTCAGCCTTCCAAACCACTGAGCTAACAGGTGTAGACCACCATGCCAGGCCTGTAGCACACATTTCTATACCACTGTCCATTCTTCATCAAACCTAAGAACAAAAATTGTTTGCCCTGAGCCAAGCATAGTGGTGTACACCTGTTAATCAAACTTTCTAGGAGACTGAAGCAGGAAGATGGCATGTTTGAAGCCAGCCTATAACTTAGCAAAACCCTGTTTCAAAAATAAAAAGGGCTGATGACATAGCTCAGTTCAATTCTCAATTCAGAAAAAAATTTCCCCTGGTCCTTGGATCTTCATCTTTGAAGGCCCAGTGGTACCTGTATTACATACAAGTTTGATTGTAAACATTTCTGCTTTTCTTTTGTTTATCTGTCTTTTGTTACAGGAGTGTCCCCAGTTATGGCCGTTTTGATGGGGAGGAAAGGCATCACACCTTTTACCCCTGCAAAACCCTGTTTTCAGTAACTTGGGGAGGGAGAAGGAGGGTGTTTGTTTCTCAACAGCCTATTTATTTTTAGGAATATTTCTGATTTCTAAACCAGTAGACAGGCATAATTTCAGCCCACTCTCAGTTTGTCCCAGGTCCTAGGAAACATGACTCCCTTTCCTGCGGTGAAGAGTGCACCCACCAATTGTCCACTTATTTGCTTGCCCCTGATCTATACCACCAGGGCCTCCTCAGTCACTTTCTTAAAACAATGTTTTTTATACAGCAAACAGGGCAGGCTCTGCACACGATTTTTCTTGTCCAGGATAAAAATGAGAAAAACAACAATCATGACATTATACACCTCTAGAAATGGAGCAGATATATGTTGCATGCCTCATATGCCAGGACCCATGTTTTGGATAGTGGAGGAAAAGAAGTAAACAAAGGCACCTCATGGCTTTGTATTGTAATGGGAAAAAAAAAATAATGAACAAATGGATCATACAGAGCCCAGTAGTAACAAGTCTTGGAAAATAATAATAATAATAAAGGTAAGGGAAAGAAAAGAGATAGATGTGGGGAGGGGAGGGGTTGTGGGCAGGAGGCCTGGGGAGAGGGGCTTCAGCAGTGTGGTTGGAGAAGCCTATCTCTGCGGTTAGATGTGAGTGGAGAGCTCTGTCAAGGTCCCAGGGAATAGATTTCCAGTCAGAGGATCAGCGGGCGCAACAGCAGTGAGTTGGGAAGGGGCTTGGCGTGTTTCAGGAACTGGCTGATTCTGAAGGCCTTTGTGGCACGGTGGGGTACAAGTTGCCAAGCCCTCATTCTTGAAAAGCCCGTCCTGCATTCTGAGATTATGGCTTTCCTCTGCCCCCCTCTAGCCCCCACCATGTTAACACGTCCTTTCTTTTAAAAAATGATGTAAGATTTCAGTGTCAGTTGTTGTTGGTGGTTTTTTTGTTGATTTTCTTTTCTTGAATAGCCTGACTTGGCAATATAAAATGTTGGCAACCTTACATTGTTCTCTCTCTCTTTTCTTTTTCCTTTTTTTTTTTTCCAAACTGATTCATGAAATACAAAACTCTCTTAAATGCTGGCTTCAGGCATGTGCAGAAACTGCCAAATCTCCCCCTGTGTCCGCAGAACACTCCATCTTCACCCACTCCTAAGTATTTGTTTTGTTTTGTTGGGCTAATTTTGGGACTTACTTTTTTTATTTTCCAGGTTTATTGTGAATTAACGAGAAATGCTGTGCTCCAAAATGTCACATTTTATGTTTGGCTTATTTTATTTTGTTTTAACATGAAAAGGCACTAGTAAAATTTATCCCCGGTTCCTTAGTAAAACAGCGTGTCAGCAAGGGCAGGTACAGGAAATGGGGCCCTCCCAAGATCTTTTATAGTCTGACATCAAAATTAAATTGGGACCATTGAGAACATCTGGAGTGCTCCCTCTTCTCTTCCCCCAAGTTTTTGACAGGATACCCCTATTTATTTTGTGTTTGTGTTTGGGGGGTAAGGGGGAACCTAAGAGCTGCTTTTTTTTTTTAAGGGAAAAAGAGAAAACCAGATATTTTCAAGGGAATTGACTACTAGTGGCCAGGATAACAAAGAAACCCCACTAAGCCTAACCACAACCTGACAGAATGAAAAGTGAGTCCGGAGCGGCCACTCACCACAAATCCCCATGAAACCTGCCAGGAAACCAGCTGAAAGCAGGAGAGAGGCTGCTTCGGAAGGGCCACAAACAGTGGCCCCCAGAGAATCCTCGGGTCCCATTCAAATTCAAAGTGCAGCAGCGGGGGAGGGTGGAAACTGGAGACCCGGAGAATTAGCAGCCCTGTGATCACTTTCAGGGTTATGATGGAAGGGATTTAAAATGCAAAACCGCATTCAATTGTAAACACTGGAGACAAACTGGGAGCAGAGAGGAAATAGGATTTCATTTGGTGATTTTAAGTTTTAGGTTTGAAATGGGGACGGAAAGAACAATGCTATTTATTTTCCAGAACTGAGACTGCCTGTTCCCTTTTGTAAGAAAAGTGAATGTGGACTGATATATTACTTCTTTGGGCTTCAATGCTAATAAGGCATACTTCCCACCGAATCTGACAGAAAGGATGAATACCTTGCCCTGCTAATGGTTAATTTGTAGTGGCATGTGTATTTCTTGAGTGTTCATGAAGTTTTCTAATTCATCAGCACACAATTGGGCTTGCCCCCACTCCCTTTAAGCAGAATGAAATGCCGAGAGGGCAAGAGCTTTGGGATGTTGTATTATTCCTCTGCCAGTGTATTTACTACCCAAAAGTTATTGCTAATTTTTCTCTACCTCAGGAACAAAATTGTGCTTCATCCAATAATTTAGGACTGACCACACTTTAAAATGTTTATTGCTGTTGAAGCTGTCACAGATTGCATCAAGCCATAGAGATGCTAATCTATCTCATGTATTTGAAACTCCTCTGGGAAACATAGATTTGGACTTACTGCAGAGAGAACATGACTGTTAGGATTATGGAGACCATACATAGTGAGGAAAAGCAGCATCACTTTTCTGACTGCAAAGTAAACAATAGGGCGATTGTCAGCTTACACACGGGGGCCAGGAGCCCTACTGCTGGGGAGCTGTGTGTAAAAACCACCCTCAGCAAGCGGGCGTGATGTTTTCTTCTTCAAGTTGGATGTTGTCAAGGATTCAGATGAGCCACCCTGGCGAGTATGCAGGAAACAAAACAGGATATTCTTGTTTAAGGACCGCTTTCTGTAATTATGTTGATTTTTTTTATGCAACACTTGAACTTTTAAAAACTCAAGGAGGCATAAGAAGTACTCCAGAGGAGAATAAATAATTGGGATTTTTTGTCTTAAGTGAAATGTTACTGTGCGTGCTTAACAAAATTAACTTGTTTGCGTTTGTGATTGGGTCTGTGAATTAAGTACACTTAGACCAGGCCTCTTTTGTCTCCCTTCCTCCTCAACCAACACCCCAGGCCCATTTTTAAACAGGAGGTCAAGTTGTCTTTGGAACATCATATTTCCTGATTGGAAAAGGCACTGGATTGTATAATAGTCTGACAGGAAAGTTTCAAGAGTACCAGGAGCTTCCCTGGGAAGGCTGGGGGATGTGGCTGGGGGATGTGCTGCATCTGTAAACTAATTTCCTTTGAGCCATCACGACCTGTCCTATTGTTGTGTACACGAAGTCTTCCAAGAGCCCAACTCGGCTGTAAATACCCTGAGGAAAAACATCTTTGGAAATATGTGCCCTGGGCTTGCTGGGTACTTTTATCTGTCCTTCCCTTTGAGGAAGGAACATCTGGCTCAACAACTTGCTGGCTAATGTCACCATGCCACAGATGTCTGGCCACTCCTTTCCCACCCGAATATATCAATCCTGTGTGTTTGAGGAGGGATGTAACATGTTTGTATGCCAAGGAATTTGATTTTGTGACAATTACTTGCCCTTGATTTAAGAAAATTACTTGCCCTCCTTATCTTTTGTTGAATCAAAATACCATGCAATCTCCTAGTTCACTTGGCTAATTTTTATAATTTTACAACACAATGAAAGGATTCTAGATTAATGCAGGTCATTCTCCTCTTTATCCTCCCTATTTCTGGAAGATTCTAATCCACAAAAGGTCATAGACAACATAAAACTTCCAGGATGAGGAAACCACAAAGACCTGTTTGCTGGGAAAGCACCTTGGGTTCTAGGGCTTCTTCTAAAGGGAGTGGGCCTGAGTTCTAACCATTGTGATTCAATGGAGAAAATGGAATGCTGACCTCACCCTGCGACCTATGGGGGAGTTTAAAAGGGTACTTGGGGACAGCCTGCCAGGGTTTGAGTACAAATTCTACAAATAGGCATGCATTTTATTTAACCCCTCTTTTCCTATGTTTCCTCATCTGTCAAAGGAAGATTATACTCGTTCCAATTGTACATCCCTGCATAATCAAATACCCTGAAATTAACAGCTGAAAAAAATGTATTCTTTTCTCTCAATTTTCTGTGGATTGACTGGGCTCTGTCTGGGTGGTTCTTAAGGTACACCCTCTCAAGGTGAAGAAATAAAAGATAGGGTAGGAAAGAGACAAAAGGGAGAAGGCAACTATAACTTTAGTCTAAAAGCTTTGTGCTTGAGTTTCTCAGACCTGTCACTCCTGAGCCAGTTGTCTCCCCCAGGCCTGTCATTTACAAATTTCTGGGAAATCTACAAATCTTCATTCACAATCTTAAAACGACTGGAAATTTACTCACTTATGAAAATCTGCCTGTATCCTGTTAATTAATTCACTAATACATTAATTTTTAGAATAGATTGAGCAAAGGAAGATATGAAACTTATAACAAAGGGTATTTTCCCAAAGTTATCTATTGATCAAATCATGGAGGAGATGTCAACTTAAGGATCCTGAGAACTGCCAGACCACCATGTACCATCTTGTGATCACCAGGTGATGTCATTCCCACAATTTTCCATGCCCACCCCTCACAAACTTTTCTTTTCCCTCCTTTCCTTCCTTCCTTTCTCCCTCCCTCCCTTTCTTTTTCTTTCTTTTGTGGTACTGAGGATCAAACCCAGGGCTTCATGCATACGAGGCAAACACTACCACTGAGCCACATCCCCAGCCCTCCAACTTTTCTTTAAAAGAAAAGCCCAAGAGCAGAAAAGCACTTCTCTGGAGATAACCCATATTTTCCCTTGAATGTGCTCTTGGCTTTCCTCATAAATCTGTGTCTCTATCTGGAAGGTCATGCCTTTCTGTGACTATTGTCAAAGACCCCCGGTCCTGAGTTCAGGTTACTCTCTCAGGGATCTCCTTGAACTGTCTCCAGTGATAGTTCTCACTCAGGGCTCATAATTCTGGTGTTGGCAGCAGGAACCGGAGTCATAAAATAGCTTGAGGGTGTTGACCACTCAATGGGATTCATTCACACACTGATTGTTGGCAGGAGCTGGGTTGGGTCTCAGATACACTGGCCTCTCCTTGTTTATTGGTCTTTCTTACAGTGCAGAATCCTTATTCTGACTTCTTACCTGGCAGCTCTGGTCTCCAAGAGAATAAGGCTAAAGGTTAAATGCAAACCTAGTGTATTTATTCCCTTCTGTCCCATTCTATCTATTAATAGAGTTAATAGGCCCGCCCAGGTACAGAGGCAGAGGAGGTAAACTCTATATCTTGATTAGAAGAATAATCAATAATTTGCTGCCATCCTCAATCCACCACAAATATAATGTCAGCAACATAGAATTTTGGGAGAATTAAATGAATTAATCTACATCACATATTTAAACCAGTATCTCACACATGGAATATATATTCAACAAAAGTTAGCTATTATTTTCTGGGTTCCTATATTATGTTCTTCATTGCAACTTATTATCATCCTACCTTCTTGTTGTTTATGTATGTCTGTCTGTATGTAAGTGTTTATTGTTCCTCCTATCCAAAAAGACACCTTACAACCAGAGAAACTAGATTTGTTTCCAGGACCTAGGAGAGTGTCTGGTACATAATGAGGACATCATAAAAATGTGATGAATAAATGAATGAATGAGTGAAAAAGTGAATGAAACCCTGGTGAATGCAGAATTGGAGGAAAAAAATATTTTGGGTGATTGGTTATGGAATATGAAGTAAGGGAGGGTTATGAGAGAGAGGTTAACATTATGATTTGCTTAAGCATATTAAAAATTGGGGTGAATGGAATGGGATTGTGGCTTAGTGATAGAGCATTTGCCTAGCATGCTCTAGGTCCTGTGTTTTCAAAATTGGCACAATTAGAAAATTGTATGTTTTCACCCACAGCCCTTAGAATTGGAAAGGTCAGGTTTTAGGCCTCTGCTATGCTGTTTGCTTGTTGTGTGACATGAAATGATTTTTTTAAAATAATTTTTTAGCTGTAGGTGCACACAATATCTTTATTTATTTATTTTTGTGATCAAACCCAGTGCCTCACACATGCTAGGCAAGTGCTCTACCACTGAGCTACAACCCCAGATCATGAAAATATTTTTTTTACCTTTTTTGAGTTGCAAAATCTGTGAAATCAGGTAACAAGGCATATTTCATAGGATTCCTAGAAGAATTACATACAACTGACAGAGTTTCAACAAAAGTATTGAATATAATTTATAAAAATGTACAAATTCCCAAAAGCATTAATGATGAGAAAACTTCATAACATGATTTTTTTTTCTGAGATACTGAGTGCTTGTTTAGCACTTGACTCCCAAACGACATCTTCAGCCCTTTTTGTTTTAATTTAAAGGCAGAATGTTGCTAAGTTGTCCAGGTTTGCTAACTTGTGGATCCTCCTGCCTCAGCCTCCCTAGTACTGGTTTGATAAGCACACACCTCCATGCCTAGTGACATGAGTTTTATTTTATTAATATGCTATATTAGATTACATGAATTTTTGGGTTTTATTTTTAAAATAAAAATAAAAATGCTTTTGTTTCCAAACATTGAAATATCAAAATAATATTGCTTGCTTTTTTACTAACTCAACATTCAATGTGTGAGTATATCGACCCACACACTGACCTTTCTACTCCACTAGTTTTTGACACAGGAATTAAAACCAAATATTGAATGAGTTTTAGCAACCATGTTAAAAATAAATGTTTACATTCATCAAGAGAAATTGTGACATCAAGGGAAGTAAACATCATGTTGGAAGAACAACTTCCTGGAATTCAAGGGAAATTCCCCAGCCTGAGTCTCCTTGGTGAGGATATCCAAATGTAAATTACTTAACCAACCAGATGGTGATTGTTGAAAGTTCAATAAATTCAAAGCACTCAGAACTTTGGAGATTTTTTTTTCCGAAGTTCTGGTGATTGAACCCAGGGCCTCATACATATTAAGCAAGGGCTCTACCACTGAGCTATGCCCCCCAAGCCCACTTTGGGAAATTTTTAAAGGAAAAACATTACTTTATTTTTAGATCTCTTAGTATTTTAAAATGAACTTATTGACCAAGATGAAATGGTAAATATAACAATTTATTTACTCAAAACAACAAGGAAATATATTTGTATGTGTAATGTGTAATATATATTCATGTGTAAATGTGTAAACATATATTCAATTCAAAATGGTCACTTTTTTAGGTTGACACATATTTGTATAGATTCATCATGGGTATCTTGGACAGAAATTTAGTTGGTTTCCTTGCTTTGGTAAAGACATAAAATATTTCTTATATTAAAGACTAGGGGTGTATCTCAGTGCAAGAGCACAAGCTTAGCCTGTATGGGGCCCTGGGCTCAATCCCCAGCAGCACCAAAACCTCTGAAAGATAACAAAACCCAAAATTCTTTACATTGGAAAGACTGCTTTGGAACTTGGGAAGATGAAAGCAGTGGAAAAGGATTATGCCATAGAGAATCACATCTTCAAAAGGAAAGTGCTCGCCCCGATGTCATATACTGCTGCTGTAGATAGCACAACCTACATTCAGCACTGTGTAAGCACAGCAGCAAAACGCGGACACAGCAGGCACAGTTCAGTCTTCCAGCCTGAAGGAGAATGTGGCTGCAGAAGTCACAGTAAATAGTAAGTAATAACACTTTAGTTGATTTGTTTTTGAGGACAACTTATAGATACAGGACTAACCATTTTGATAAAAGATGGGGCAACACTGACATTATAAATATTTAACTGACAAGTAAAAAGTGACTAGCGAATATTAGTTTCCCTTCCTGCTTTCTTTTGAACACTGTCAAGACACTTTTTTGTTCATTACCACACTGTCCAGGTCCTGTAACTGAGAGGGCTGTCACAGGTGCTGAGATCATCTTTGTCCAGGGTACAACCTGGCAGTGCATTAACAAATGGCAGGTGGTAGCCCAGTCCAGGACCAGTAGGGGAAAGCAGAAGCCCAGAAGAAATAAGTACAAAATGCATTCAGCTGAGTGTTTCTACCCATCCAGATCCAGTTTCTTCATGATCCATGTATCAGGAAGATCTACCAAACCTGAGACTGCTCAGTTAACCCCACTTTGTGAAAAGGGGAAACATTATTCCCTGTTAGGATTTGATTAGAATAAGTTGTGTAAGGCTTCAGTTCTTCAGCAGATATTGACATTCATTGCTGTAACTACTATTCCTATATAAGAGAGTTAACAAAAGTGATTTTTTTTTCTTCTTCCATACCTTACCCCTTCCAGGGAATGTCTATAATTCTACTCTTTAAAAAGTTAAATCCAGGTCATATAAATTCTCATCAAGATGTGTTCATAAACTTTTACCTGCTTTTTTCAAATTAGTAGCAACCGGTAACTAATGCCTCTAGTTTGGATTATAATTTGTTCAAATTATCCAACCAATACAAAAGCCTTTTAAGGGAAGTTCAACATTTAGCCTGATATTTAAGCTCTTGAACAAAACTACTGTTGTTGCCTCACTTAAAAAAAAATTCACCACAAGGGTGTAGAACAGTTGAGAGAGATGTCTATAGTACCCTGGAATCACAAATGTACAAATAAGAGAACTAATATTTCCTTACTGTTTTTAGAAAGAAAGAAAGAGAAAAGCTCTTTTCTACACTAGGCAAATAGCAACTGATTTAGTGTCATAAATTTACATACCCTAAGTAGTGGCAGTATTTAGGCAGATTAGATTAGCAGGCCTTGTGTTATCATCCAAAGGAAAGGAGGGGGAAAAAAAGGGCAGGGGGGTGGGGACTACATCTGAAGTCATCTGGTTAATTGGAGGAGGTGGGGAGATAAAGTTGCTTCCATTAAGTTCTTTTGGAACAGTTGCAAGATCCACAAAATCTGTTTTTAGCTCAGTCATTCATCCTGGTGGATGTGTGATGTGTTTTCAATTTAATGATAATTGCCCTTTCCATTTCTTTGATAATTGCCCTCTCTATTATCATTTATGGAGATTCAAATTATAAATCAAGACAAGACAGCCAGAAAAATATTATGATTGTCCCTTCTGAGGCCACAGCAAACTCAAGTAACACTGCCAAAGTCTGAGAGCTTAAGCTATTTTCATTTGCATGTTTCTGAACATTTTATTTTAGGGTCCAATGGTTTTCCTAAAGAGGAGGCTGCATGACAATAATAGAACTGAATGATAATGTGGACAGAGGATATAAATTTAGCTCTGATTCAAGTTATAAGCTTGTATTAGAAACTGGAATCTTGCTCTCTGAACTGTTTGAAAGCAGGGTGAGGAGTCAGCCACATATGTTTACTCCCAGTCACCTGTGTCCCCATTGCAGACCCTGCGTAGGTCTGATGCCCAGGGCTCCCCTCTTTCTCTCTCCTCTGTGGGGAAAATAATGCATTCTTCTGGCACCAGCTTACACCTGCTTAGGAGATCCCATTATTATATTTTCAGGGTTTTGGCAAGCCATTTGTTCTCCTAGAGAGCCGCTATTAAAAATTAAATTGCATAAATTTAGAATGAAATGTTATATTGAAAACACAAGTAATACATGCAGAAAACGCATCACTTCCTAATTACTTTGATAGATGGTATCTTTTCTTTTACTTTCTTTTTGTAGTACTGAAGATTAAACCCAGGGGTGCTCTACCACAGTATTACATCCACATCCTTATTTTGAGACAGCAGCTTGCTAAATTGTTGAGGCTGGCCTCAAATTTACGATCTTTCTACCTCTGCCTCCTGACTTGCTGGAATTATAGGGGTGTGCCAAGAGCCCTGACTCCTGAGGGTATTTTTGTCTATTATATCTCTGTGTTAGAAATACCAGTGGTAAAGCACTTGCCTAGCACGCATGAGGGACTGGATTCAACCCCATTACCACATAAAAAATAAACACAAAAAAAATTTGAAAAAGAAAAATAAACAGCATGTAAGATGTGATATGGATTATCTCTTTCCAACTTTGCCAGGATTTCATGTAAACATCAAATGTGGAGAATATTAGTAAATAATAATAATGTTTATATTATTTCTATTACAAAGTGCTATGAATCAGTGCTTTCTGCCCAGACAGTGGTTGGTAAACATTTTGCAACCCAGATCTGAACAATAAGAGTTTTGTGACAGAAAGGACTTCAGAGTAAGTAGGGAAGAACTAGTTTCCCTATTGGCTCAGCAAGTAGCAGTATGAAGTTGGAGCTGTTCTCTTAAATTCTCTGAGCTGTAATTTGTCACTCTCTTGCTAATATCCTTCAATAATTTCCTATTATTCTGAGAATAAAGGCAAGACTCCTTAGGGTCCTTTTTTTTTTTAACCACATATTTCTTTGCCCCAGATTTCTTTATCTCCTGTGTGTGTGTGTGTGTGTGTGTGTGTGTGATGTGTGTGTGATGTGTGTGTGTACCTGCACGCACTATGGGTCTAACCCAGGGTCTCAAGTATGCTAGGCAGGTGTTCCACCACTGAAATTAACTTGCAGTCCACCCGACTCTCTCTAGTTTCCACCCCCTGCCCCCACCCCAGGTGCTGAGAATTGAACCCAGGAACACCTTACCACTGAGCTACATCCCCATTTTGTAACTTTTTTATTTTGAGATAGAGTCTTACTAAGTTGCATGGGGGTTTGTTAAATTACTGAGGCTGGCCTGAACTTGCATCCTCCTCCATTAGCCTCCCAAAAGCTGGGATTAGAGGAGTGTGTTACCAGCACCTGGTTCCTGGATTTAAATTCCTCAACTCCCCCAAATTCCTTTGTCTAAAAGGCCTGCAAATAGGAAGTGCTTCTTATTGTCCTCTTTGTCCTACTAACTTCTACCCATTACTGGGGTCTCAGTTTCAATGCCACTTTCTCAAGATAGATTTCTTTGATAGCAATACTTTATGCCCCCCACAAAAAAGTTCCGACCTCCGGGACTGGGGATGTGGCTCAAGCGGTAGCGCACTCGCCTGGCTTGCGTGCGGCCTGGGTTCCATCCTGAGCACCACATACAAATAAAAATGTTGTGTCTGCCAAAAAAAAAAAAAAATTAAAATTCTCTCTTAAAAAAAATTTTAAAAAAAGTTCAGACCTCTATTATAAATTCATATTAACCTTTGGCATTTGTAAAAAAGTATTAAAAAATTATTTTGGATATAGTTATTTGATTAATATTAAAACCCCTCTTCTGATTCTCATGCCTGTTATCACTGTCAATTTAGCTCTATGTTCTGTGGACGTCCTCTTTTCTAACCTAACCAGATAAATTTAACCAATAGGATTTTTGTTTTATTAAGATCAAACACTCTTTACAAAACTATTCGTTCTGGGGCAGGGGATGTAGCTCGGTGGTAAGCATTTGCCTAACATGCTTGAGGCCCTGGGTTAAATCCCTAGCATGGCAATTATTATTATTATTATTATTATTATTATTATTTATTATTATTATTATTATTATTATTATTATTATTATTATTATTATTATTATTTCTATCTGTGTGGTTGCTAAGGACAGGGACTCTGGTTGAATTTCCTAGGTTTGAATCTAGACTCTACCTCTTCTGAGCTGTGTGGCCTTAGCAACTTCTCTCTATATTTATGTCCCTCTGTTTCCCAATTTATGAAGTAGAATTAATAACTGATTTCCTTAGGGTCAGTGTGAAAATCAAGTACATGAAAGTCTGCAAAGGGCATAGAGCACCGCTGATCATGCAGGAGCAGTACTTCACTGTGATACTGTTACAGAGCTGGGGCCTTCCAGGAAACTGAGGCAGTGTGACAACCCCCCTTCAAACCCCAATTCTTGCCAACAAGTCAGAAAACAATATCACTCCTACTCAGGCTGGGAATGTAGCTCAATGGTAGAGCACTTGCCTAACATGGGTGAGGCTATGCAAGTGCAGGATTCAACCCCAGCCCTGTCCCTCCCCCTCCAAAAAAAAAAAAGAATTATGAAGATATTACTCCTGCTTGCCTCAGCTCAAGTTGAGGTTTTCCCTAATTATATCACTTTCCAGAATCCTCACTTCTATGGAATCTCTCACACCCCAAACTTTTGATTTTAGACCAGTCTACAGCTTGAGTATTTCTGCACTGGAAGCACACGGAAATCTCAAGCTCTGGTCGCCCCCCTCATTTATAGCCTTACAGTCCCAGCTGCTCACTGCCACTTTCCTGAGACTTTTTGACATATCAGACACAACATACCACACCCGGATTCATCATTACCCCATTACACTGGTTCTTTCTTTTGACATGTGTAGTTTTGTTAGTAGCACTCCAATTTCTTCGGTGAGAGTCCAAGTTCCTAATTTATCTATGTCTCTTCCTTCTCCCTTGCCACACGTCTCAGCAGTTGCCAATTCCTATTGATTGTCTCTGAAATACCTCTTGCATCTTTTTCTTCCTTCTAATCCCCACTGCTACCACCTTGTCTAGGTTCTCATTAATCTCTTTCTTGTCTGGATGGTAACAATAGCCTAGGATCTTCAAAGCTTTAGATTCAGCTTTAAAATACCAAGAATCCTTCTAGAGTTAGACACCCCTCACACATGTTTCTAACTGTATTTTGTGTGATGTTTTATTGGTGTATTCACTCCACATCACTGACCTTGACCAGCTAGTTCACCTCTATACCCTCAGCATCTACTAATGCAAACAGAACTACGTACTGTTAATTTTACTACCATTATTAAACATCGTTTTTGGAGTATAGTGATTATAGTATATTATTGAAAACAGTACTTTATAATTTTAATATTGCTAAAAATATTGGTGGGTTCATTATTGAATAAATCCATTCTCTGTCCTTGCTCTGATCTATAGTACACATACTCCATCCACCTAAATTGGATTTCTGGTTAATTCACTCCCTGCTCAAACATCATCAGCTCTCCCAATTGATTGCCTCCAGTTTAATACCCCCTTCCTGAAATAAGGCCCCAATTAAGATAATAGATTTACTTCTATGAAAACTATGTTCCCCTCAGAATCTTCTAGGTGGTGTTGTTTTAATTAGAGAAATGAGGATATCAGTTGTGGTTTCAAAAACTTCTTCAGGCTATGTCTTGCAGGACAATAAAGAAACAGAACTGTCCTTCCTTGTTAATTACAACCTATTCCTAAATAGAAGGTGCAGCTAGTTAGGAGGTTACCATTATGGGGATATTTGTTAAGGAAAAAAGATGCACATATTTAAATAAAAGTATTTAAAAACCTAAGAGTTAGCCAGAGTGGTGACTCACACCTATAATCCCAGCACCTCAGGAGACTGAGACAGGAGGATCACCAATTCAAAGCCAGCCTCAGCAAAATCGAAGTGCTAAGCAACTCAGTTGAGACCCTGCCTCTAAGTAAAATACAAAATAGGGCTACACTTGTGGCTCTGTGCTCGAGTGCCCCCTAGTTCAATCCCGGGTACCAAAAGAAAATTAGTTTTTCTTCAACAACCCTAATATGGGTAGTATTCAAATGAAACTAGTAATACCTATTTTAATAAACAAGGCATTCTCAAACTTAGCAAACATTAATACTTTTGTACATTTGACTACACTTAGTTAATACTGCCTTCATTAATGTCCTGCAAACTTAGTGTGTATATTCTGTATTTAAAAGACACATATAAGAATTAATTCTAACTCTGATAACACTTAATTACCTAAATATGGTATTTGGTGAACCTGAAGCTACATGCCTAATCTCTTTTTTTTCAATATTTATTTTTTTATTTGCAGGTGGACACAATGCCCTTATTTTATTTTATGTGGTTCTGAGGATCTAACCCAGTGTATCACACATGCTAGGCGAGCACTCTACCTCTGAGCCACAACCCCAGCCTTATATGCCTAACCTCTTAAAAAATATTGAAAATTTCTTGAATGCTGTTTTCAAATATAAAGACCTATTACAAAAAATAGAAGACTGGGTCCTATTCTACATTTTTTTTACTACCAACACCAACAATTATTCAATTACCTTTGTCCCAGTAAATGTGGCCCAGTTAGATAGCTGAGGTTAATGCTTTCTACAAAAATGAGCTTTTTACCACAGATGAAAATATCCTTCTTTCACAAAATTACACAATCAAATGTCCATCATTTCTTTGAAATGTTAATCTTATGTCTATTATCTAACCATGTAATGAAAAAATTGGCAAGAAAACAACTTAAGTGCTACCCTATTCCTTTAGCATTTTCAATCATGGCCTAGGATTTTGTCTCCATCTGCAAATGTGCTTAACCAAGGGCAATGTGAAGCCTGGAGGCAACTCTAAGAAAATTCCCTTTGTTATTTTTCATAGGACCTTCACAGCTATTTTGGACCATCACTATTATACATGGTACTAAGGAACAAAATTCAGTATTAGATTTGCCTTGGACTGTCATTTTGCTGTTTTGCCAAAAGCAAAGTCCTACAGATGAGCCTCAGGAGAGCGTCACAGTAAGGTCACATTGTAGAAGAGAATATGTCCATTCCTCTTCCACTATCATAAGGCCAAATGTGGCAGCCTCACTGGGCAACTGATAGCTTTTGCATTCAGAAAGTACTTTTTATCCTGTTCCAATTCGTGTAAAGCTTACAGTAGGTTGAAAAACTAAAAGTTATTCATCTCCCTATCTCCAAAAACCTACTCTTTGCTCCCTCACTATTAATTTACACATTTAACAGCATGAGAAATCCATTTTATTATCCCCAATAATACAAAGAGAGAGAGAGAGAGAGAGATCCATATTTTTACAGCATATTTCAGTCAAGGATCTGAGGATATTTACAACTACTTTTAAATTCAAGAAAAAGCTAACAACTAACCTCCAAAACATAAATGGGGTTTGGGGATAAAGCTTAGTGTCATTACACCTGCATACCACACATGAGGCCCTAGGTGGATCCCAACATCACAAAAAAATAAAATAACTGGTTGGCCCATCTTGGAATTCTCTAAATAAGTCTTTTTAATAAGCAGTCATTTCTTGATCAGGAATGTTGATTAACCATTTTTTCTGTTTTAGGCCAGAGACAGTACTTGATTTTCTGTTGCAGGTTTGAGACTCACTTGATAGAAAATCCATCCATCTACACAGCTTAATTAGGAATGAATTTTAAGTATTCAGAACCTACATATAATACTTTGACTTTTAGAGATTAAAATGAGAGCAGTGATTAGTTAACAGGCCTCACATTGGCTTTACCATTTCACTGCTTTTAGAAATTAAACTACCTGCTCCATCTCACCATTTCTAGCCTTTACCCCTTGCAAGGTTATTGTAATAGGGATACTTAAAGCAGAGAGAAAGATATTCCTTGGTAGTCAATTAGATACTAACTACTGAACTAGAAATAGTAAATAAATAACAAATATGCATAGTACCCAAATAAATGAGATAAGTATACTATTTATATTTTTAAAAAGAAGAGAATACACTTCTACTACAAAAGTGAGATGTTCTGGCATCCTTTTACCACGCAATTTGAAGCCTGTAAGTTTAAGTGTCAGAGGGTAAGAAAAAATCGGGAGGTACATTTATAGCTGCAGTTTGCAGAAGCTGAGAGAAGCAGGTAGTAACTGCTGCAGCAGAAGAGCCTATTATCAATATGTAAAAATAATTTCTTCTTTTTCTACCAATGGTGAGCAGGTACTTGCTTTTCTTTCTTTCTTTTCTTTTCTTTTTTTTTTTTTTTTTTTAATCCATGAGGGGTTTACCACTGAGTTACATCCCAAATCCTTTTTTATTTTTTGAGACAGGGTCCCGCCATGTTGCTGAGACTGGCCTTGAACTTGCAATACACCTGCCTCAGCCTCTGAGTTGCTAGGATTACAGGCATGCTCACTGCACCCAGCTGGTACTTGCTTTTCTTTAGGAAATTTATAATAATTTCTTTTTAACCTTTAATCATTGACAACTGATACCAAAGTCAGACAGGTAACCCTTTCTTTCCTTATGCTTTGGTGAAGAATAACTGACAACTGAAAGAGTCAGTGGTTTTCAAAGAGCATTAAAACAAACAAAGAGTTGTGTCATCCATGTATTTTTAAAATGCTGCCACTTTGATCTGAGGGAATAACTACCTGGGGGGAGGAATATTCTTTAAGGTATTTTATCTTTCATATTTAAAACATTTCTTGAGTTCACATTGGTATTAACTTTACAAATGCTTCCTAGTCTGGTCTGTTCATCATACCCTCCACCCCCAAAGACTTGCTTTCTGATTTGCACTCACATCTGCCTTGACTAGAGGAACAGATGCTCAGCTTCTCAGGGTCAGGGTTTGACCCTCTCTCTCCTCTCTCCAGGACAGATAGAAAGGGGTTTGTAAGCAATGGTGGCAGCTTTCCAATGGCTGGCCTGGACTTTAACACTTAAAGTAAGCAGGTGGCATCAATGGGCTGTCTAATGACTAACAAGATAAGAGTGCAATTGATCTTTTTATTAACCCATCTCCCCAGGTGGGTGGCAGCCTGCTCCTCCCTCCTGGGTTTAGTTACATTGTTCAGTTCCAGTAATCATTTTAGACCCTTTTGCTTTTTTAGTCTGAGCTGATATTTAAAGCACAGGGGTATAAACAGGGATATTGCCTCATCTAAATTCTGTCCATCTGTACCTCCAAATTGGTAAATGCCTTAATAATTTGAATCTGATGCAAAAATATTTAATGCACATGCTAATACACCTTCATTACTATTGATCTTTCCGTGCTGTGTTTGAACTAGGATTGTCTGTTTTCTTTCTAGGTCACAGTCCACTTACTCTAAACCTTACAACTCATTCTGAAGAGTATGGAGCCTACATAGAGCAAGGTAAATGATTAATTTCAAAATAAGATATAATGGATCCAAATAATGTATGAATTCAAGCATTGTGTAAATGTGCTGTGCTTTATCTGCTGGTGGTTTCTAAGTTATTATATTGGGTAATCTTTGGGTAGAGGATAGAGCTGTGATCCTAGGTAGACATGGGGGGATAAGACACTGCACTGCATGCGGGTCTTCCCTCCCTTCAAAAGTCAGGTTCTTTTGTGTGCTGCTTCAGGCTGGCTGCCTTCCTAGATTACTTACAAAAGTATTCTTCTGCTCTTAGGAAGTTTGGAGGAGGCGTGGAGTATGTCTGGAGAGCACAAATCACATAGTCAAGTGGAGATCAATTATTGACATTTTTGTAAATGAAGTCTGAAATTATTAGCTGCATTCCTGTGTAGAGGTAGGAAGAAGTGCAAAACACCCCACTTAGGCTACTTCTACCACATCTGGTGGTAGATGACTCAGTATGGGATAAGGGACTTTTAGAGGATAGTCTCACATTTCCATTTCCTTGAATCATCATCGTGATTTGCTTTCCTGGTGGTTTTTAAGTAATTGTATATTCCTAGATACTATCACTTCTGTGTTAAGGTAGATATACAGGAGCTTTGATTCCACCTATAGCAAAGTGACTGAAAGTCTAGGCTTTGGCACCAACCTAAATTCAATTTCGCGTTATTTATTAATCCAAGTGGTGGTTTTGCCACTTACCAGCTACAGAAAGTGGCCTTTGGAATTTTCATCTGCAAAGTTAAAAAATGGAATGGTAACTACCTCAAAGAGCTGTGGCATAGCATAAACCAGTTAGTAGAAATACAGCACTTATGTGCCAGCAGTGACCTGGCACACAGTAAGCACTAATTTACTGATTAACTAAAATGTTATTATTCTACCCCTCACTCTACTTTGTCTAAGTCCCTCTACTCTCCTATAGTCTGCAAACCTGGTTGTTGTAGAATTACTATTATTTTAATAATTTTATTTATTTATTTTTGGTCATGTTAGGTATCAAATCCAGGTCCTTGCTCAGGCTAAGTCCACATACTATTAGTTAACTACAGTCCCAGCCCTTTGGGAATTATTAAGGGAACCAAACTCCCAAGTTCCATTTAGCAGATTCTCTCCTAAAGGAGTTTTATTATCCTTCATGTAAATGCCAGAAAGGAAAATAATTGGCATCCATTGTCCCTTGAATGCATCCTGGCTGGCCCAGGTAATGCAACATGTAAAGTAGCCTGCAAGTGGGGCGCCTGCCAGCTCAGCACACGAAGTTGTTGGAGAATCAATTAGGAGGCTTGTCACCATTTCGGAAACACGAAAACATGAATTGGCATAGAGTTTCAGGAAGCAGAATAAAAAGGAACCAACAAAACAAAAAGCCTTTCAGGGGACTGGAGGCCCAGTTCTTCCAAATCACAGCCATGATTATGATCGCCATTAGAACTTAATGAGCCCGTGTATGGCTAATGACTTCATTTCTCCAGTAGATTTGCCAATAGTCCATGTTTCTAGTCACTTTCATCCTTCTCTTCCAAGAAGTAGAACTATGGTGCTTACAGGTCAGAAAACATGTCACTGGATTTTCCCTTCCTCCATTAGCAAAAGCATATCTCTCAGATCCACCACCTGCTTCCTTCCTTTCAGGACAGAGGTAACAAAGAAAATAACACCAGGTAGGGTTTATAGAGCCCTGGAATACCTGGGTTCAGTCCAAAATTGGGCTACTCTCTGACCTAATTTTCTCATCTTGAAAATGTTAATTGGCTGCTATCCTATCTACATTTACATAGTGATACATCACTACCCTATTTCCAAAGACAATATTAAAGACAAAAATGTGTGAAATTGCTGAGTATGCTGATACATGCCATCTACTCAGAACACTGAGGCAAAAGGATTGCAAGCTCAAGGCCAGCCTCAGCAACTTAGTTTGACCCTGTCTCAAACAAAAAATTAAAAATGGTCTGAGGTGGGGCTGGGTTTGTAGTTCAGTTAGTAGAGTATTTGCCTTACATGTGTGAAGCACTGTGTTCTGATCCTCAGAACCACATAAAAACAAATAAGTAAAATAGAGGTTGTGTCTGTCTACAACTAAAAAATATTTTTAAAAATGACATGAGAATATATATGTGTATATATATACATACACATATGTATATAAATATGTATACATATATATTTGTGTAGTAAGTTATATTTCATAGAGATTCTGATGGAAGAAATGGGATCCAAGATGTGATTTATAATAGTGAATAAAGTTCGGATTTACAGTGCTTTTCTGGACTCAACAAACACAAATCCTATGACTTTGGAGTATCCAGGGTCGATATAATGCACTGTTTCACTACAAGTGAGGCAGAGAGGTAGCTGAAGGGGCTGGGCAGTTCACAATGAAGTTATGTGAATCCCAGCAAGCAAGGCTTCCACTCTTCCAAGCCCATATCCCATCAAATGCCCAGTGTGGTTGGAGCCTGGGGTATCCCCCTCACCTTCCAACACTGAAGGTTCCAGGGACTACAGAGAGAATTGGTTCACTTCTGGAGAGGGAGGTCACTGCAACTACTACAACCTTTAAAACCCAAATGCTGCTCTTATGAGCACAGCTCACTCTATAACCACAACTGGCTGAAACGGAACTCAGAGGCTTTGAGGCTCATGCGGCCCAAGTGTTCTATCCCTGAGGACTCAGTTTCTTCTGCTCTTCCTGTTGGCCCATCAAGATGCTTTCTTTTGGTTTCTGAACAATCCCACAGTGAACCAGTTAAATAAGTTTGTTTTCTGCCTCCTGGGAATATTAATAAAGAAGGGGCTGAGACTAGCTCACTGGTAGAGCTCTTGCCTAGCATGCACAAGGCACTGGGTTTAATTCCCAGCAGTGCGAAAGAAGAAAAATGAATGGCCTGAGGATATAAATATACTTAATTACCATTATGAAGAGTTTAATGCATGCCTGCTACTCTGTTATATGCTTTAATATATGTATATCTCATCTAATTCTGACAAAAATTATATTAAGAATATATTGTTCCCAGTTTAAATATAAAAAAAAATGAGGTTTCAAAGTTTAATTTGATCAAGTTTAATTAACCAGTAGCAAGTGGCAGAGCCAGGATTTGAACCCACATCTCCCTGAGGCCATAGGCCATGCTCTTTCCATTATGTACACTTAGACGGTGTTGCCTCACTGTCTAATGATGCTTTTGTTATATACTCAGGTACCAGCAAGATGACTGAGTTGACAGTTTTATTGCATGTATGACCGTTAACATCAACCAATATTATTATTTAGTTCCATGAAGTCAATGAATGTTTTGAAAGGAGATGGGCTACAGATTCAGAAAAATCAATGAATATTTGAGTAAGCAAGTGAATTATAAACAGTAAAAGCATTATATGCGCTTTTCCTTGGAAGTAACAAGAAAGCTATAGTGTTAATAAAACAAACCCAATGTTAGTGACTTAAAGCCCCCAAAGTAGAAATCAGTCTGACAGTGAGTTAGGTTGATTTTGCTTGTTCCATAAACCGATTTCTCAATGAAGTTTCTTAATTTTGACATTCAGTATACAAAATCCACCTCATGTCTCTTTATGTTCCAATTCAAGGCCAGTTTTCTCCTAATCTCTTCTCATTTATTATTCGCTTTCATATAAGGCTCACTTTGCCTTCTTCTCACATTCTTCATGTTCTCCCAACTCGTTAACACTGTTCTTACTGTCTGAAAGATCTTTCATTGATCTTACCTTTTCTTCCATCAATTCTTCACTGTACTTATCTTCCAGGATCTGAAGTTCTGATTTTGCCCAAAGCCTCTTCAATTAATACGTATAAAACACTATAGTCCTTCCATGAAAATAATTTTTCCTCTATAGCCAAAGGCACTACCAGTGGTAAAATGTATTCACTTTGTATATAGCAGTAATTTCAGCAGTTAGATTGCACTAAGTCTATTTTTTTTTCTACTTTTGGTAGAAAGTTTATTGTAGAAAATGATTAAATATCAAAACATACAAGAAGGATATGGAAGTCATTGTTCATGCCAACACCCCCAAAAAAGAATCCTTGACATATTGTCATATTTCATTCTAATCCTTTTCTTTTTTCAACACATTTGGTTATAGTTTAACTTAAATTCCCCCTGCGTTATATATTTGTATACTGCTTTCTTTCCCCTCAAGCTAGACCCTCTAGGATTTGGTTTCACTCAGTTCTCTGAATTCTTATAAGCCAAGTAACCAGTAAGAGGTTTGAATCTTAGGAGGCCTGGTAAAGCATTGACTCAGAAGTACTCAGATTTCTGAGGCTTATTTAAAACATGTAATTCACACATGGACATGTGTGCAACTCCTGGGTACTTCTTCACTTTGCCTCTGACATGTGTTGATTTCCTGTTCATTAAGTCCTCTCTCTCTCTCTCTCTCTCTCTCTCTATATATATATATATATATATATATATATATATATATATATATAAATATTTGGGGGTGGGAGTACTGAGGGTTGAACTCAGGGGTGCTTTACCACTGTGCTACATTCCTAATCCTTTTACTTTTTTTTTATTTTGAAACAAGGTCTACCTAAATTGTTGAGGGTCTTGCTAATTTGCTGAGGTTGGCTTGAACTTGAGATCCCCCTGCCTCAGCCTCCCCAGTAACTAGAATTACTAAGCCTGGCAAAAATATCTTCTAAGGTATTAAAATCTGTTGCCAAGGCCCTATAGGATGCTGCATGCATTCCTGTAATTCCAGCGACTTGGAAAGCTGAGGCAGAAAGAAGGATCAATAAATTTGAGGCCAGCCTCAGCAACTTAGTGAGACTCTGTGTCCAAAAAAAAAAAGGACTGGAGATGTAATTCAGAGGTAAATTACCTCTGGGTTCAATTCCCCCACCCCCTAAACAAACAAACAAACAAACAAACAAAACCCATCATCAAGTCAGCAGGATAACAGATTAACTAAAGCAGAAGACTTTCAAAGATTGCATGAGATGCAAAAATGCTTTCCTTCTACAAAATTGTTTTCCTTAAATGCTATCTCTGAATCTCCTATCTATGAAAAATGGCTTTTCCTACCCCTTATGTATTTTTTTCACAATCCCTAAAAGAGATATGAGAGATTATCCAGGTTAAACACTGATTCTAGAACTCTTGGAAACCACCAAATAAATACATGCAGCTGTAGTGTAGATTTCACTACTGAAGTTTTAGAAGCTCAGGTCTGAGCACTACTAAAGCTGAGCATGAGGGTTGAACAGCTGTAAGAGAGCTGAGGTTCCCCCAGGCAGTGGGGATTCAAGAGGACAACCATGAATTGTCAGGACAATCAAGATACCATAGTATTTTAGACTACAGACATTCTGCGTCCAGGAAGATATTGCCAGCAAGAAGTCTGTGTTTTATTGAAGTCTAAACTAATTCCCCTTGTTTTGTGCTACTGAATGGTTCATTTGCTTTGGGAGCCTCAGGGGATAAAGGGGAGGGAAACAAATTAAGTCAAAACTGCAAAGACTTGTTAAAAACTACATAAGGTGTGTCTAGCTCTCTTATTGTTATATGATACACTGGGAGGAAAAAAAAAAATCTGTGGGAATTCCACCCTGACTGACTCCATAACAACTTACAGCTGATTAAGTAAAGCTTTGAAATACTCAGTGAAAATACAGAGAAAACCAAACTTAATATGCAATAGCATAAACTAATCATTGTTTCACTTTCTGGAAATTGTGTTGGCACTGGGGTGAGAAGTAGAAGAAAAAAGCTCCAAGAAAAACAAAAGCATCTCTCTGTAAATCAGTGAGTTTACAGATTAATGAAGAGCCAGACTCTGCTGTTAAGGACTTAATACACAGTGATTATGTGCATGTCCCTCCATAAGGGCAGGCACTTAAGAGTTCCAATGAGGGACTCGTATATGTGCCTAGAGAAAGGAGGAAATAGAAACATTTATGACTTCTGCACCACCCAACATATACAAAAACACATCCTCTCTTAATCCCTATCTATAAAACTTTATTTACATAGTTATAAATTGGGAAATCCCATGCATAAACCTCTGTATCTATTAAATACACAATGGTTTAATGGACTGGTGACCAGGCAGGCCTGCTGACTTTTGTTTTTCCTGGCAGCAAATAAGAAATTATAGGGAATCCATATTTCTAAAGGCAAAACAGCTCCCAGTCATTTGTGGCATCATTAGCAACATTGGGATGTCCCTAAAGGACAAAACACATAAATGTTCTCATGTCACTTACAATTGTGTCAAGGAGAAAACCAAAATGAACTTGCAAAGTCATGCACTAGCTCAATTTTGGAAGGAAAAAAAATCTTCCTTTGAAGGAAACGAAATCAATCCCCAGTTCAAATTAAATTTGAACTATTCTGTGAAACTCCAATACACAGCTCCAATAACAATCAGTACTTACGGACTTGAGGTGCAGGCAAATAATGTTTCATTTAAAAAGAAATTGAATGAGGATTACTGACAGAGAAAGTTTTGATGCTATTTTGTCATTAGTTAAAGTTAAATCATGCCATTATTGGCTGTCTTGACATCTCAATTCTCATTCTCCCCCCACTCCACTCATTCTTTTCTATGCAGTAGGGGCCCTTTGCTTGATTGGGCTTATGTCTTAATCTTATTAAAATCTTGTCATGAAAATGTATCACAAGTTAGGCCTGGCTCATGCAAAATTTAGCTTAAATTCTAGTGGCATGCAATACTTTGTTATGCACAAATCTTCTGTTTGGTTTGCTGACATTCTTCTTAGTGGGCTCTCATGGTGATTCATTATCTTGTGATATAGATTTCCAAGTATCATCTTTGTATTGATTTTTATATCTTTAATAACCACTCCACAGAAGATGGCTCCACTGGTGTCATTGATCGCATCAAAAATTCAAGGCTTACAGAAATACTAGAGGGCTAATTGGTAGCAGTACATTTCAGACTTAATCTTAATGCAGTCTTAATCTTCTGCATTAAACCTACCTGAAGCTTTCCTCTTGGAGTCAACGAGGGGAAGTTTTGTGCTTCGTTGAAAAACACCTGGTCAGAACATTGGAATAAATGGACTACAAACTTGAAAATGTCATCTTGATACTCAGGTATCAAGAGCAATCTCTTCATCAGGACTCTCCACATAACATGCTCTTTGCCTTCCCCTCTGCAGCCTCTGGCTCCACCCAGCCAAATGCTTGCCCATTTGGGAGCTAAACCAGGCTAAGATATGCCCTCATAATTCCATAGCATGGGCTACCCTGCAGTTACATAATTTCCCAACTTAACAATAAGTGAGATTCCTTTGTAGACATTCAGAATGATCATCCTGTCTGTGTAAATGACTTTAAAAAACAAATTTAGGATCTTGGTGTAAGGTTTTGTTTCTCACTGTAAGAAGAGAAGAAGCCACTTAAGAGAAGGTGGAAAAGGAGAAGCAATAAAAGAAAATTTGTATATATTCTGTTCCTTGGCAGAGTTTAGAACTAAGAACTAAATGTACACACTGATTCATCTGTAGCATAGATATTGTATCCAGTGCTAAGGAGAATTGGGAAATATTTTTACATATTTTTATTGATTCATTATACTAGTACACAATGGTAGAATATGTTCTTACATATTCCTACATGCATACAATAAAACAATATAATTTGGCCAATAACATTTCCCACTATTTCCCCTTTCCCTCTCCTTCTTCCTCCACCTAGTGCCTTTCTTCTACTGATCTCCCTTTGATTTTTTAGGAGACCCCAATCCCCACCTTTTTTTTTCTTTTTCCTCTCTAGCTTCCACATCTGAGAGAAAACAAAGACCTTTGACTTTCTGAGTCTGGCTTATTTCACTTAACATAATGGCCTCAAGTTTCATTCCTTTTCCTATAAAGGAAACTTCATTTTTCTTTATGGCTGAATAAAACTCTATTGTGTATGTATACCACATTTTCTTTATTGTAATTTTAAAGACATTTTAGAGTTAGAGTGAGGATTTTTAGAAAGACTAGAAATACAAAAGGATGAATCAAGGAAGGAGGCCACAGTGAGATATTATAAAAGACATGGTGAGTTTTTGATATTAACATTCAGATTCTTGAATCTTAGGATTCCAGTGATTCACCAGAAATTATAGTTGCAAATTTCAGTTTCTAATTTTTAAATTGAGATCATAATAATCTCATAAACAAAAGAATAATAACTGTCAGGTCTATGCAAGTAATTTATCTGTTTAGTGTTTGAAGATGATCTCAGCAACAAATTCTAAGTGTCACATTACAGTGCAAGCATAGATTTCAATTTATCTAGGATATGATATTTAAAGAAACAGCAAATCTTTATCTTTTTTCTTCTCTTTCTTATGGTACCAGGGATCAAACCCAGGGGCATTTAACCACTGAGCCACATCCTGGGCCCTTTAAATATTTTATTTTGAGACAGCCTCTTGATAAATTGCTGAGGCTGACTTGGAACTTGCGATCCTTCTGCCTTAGCCTCTTGAGTGGTTGGGATTACAGGCATGTACAAACCACACCTGGCTAAATTCTTATAAAAATTCTTTTTCCATTGAAGTCATTATTCCTGTTTCATAGTTGTTTGCTTGACAGTTAATTTAGGGACCACGTATCTGGTCATAAATACCCATGTGCTGATGAAATTTCCATTTATACTATTTCCAGCTCATCCTCCTTTCTAACAGGCCACAGTTTTCAAACCTAAGGGAGCAAAGCACTTTTGAGCAGTTTCATTATAGATGGTTTGACTTCATACCGTATGTCTGCCTTTTGAGCTGACTTCCCACAAAGCAGTTGCTGATTTTACTAGTTTATCAAAGAATTTGTTATCCCACCTCTTGGCTCTGCTTGCCTTCTATTTTCTTCCTCCTTTGCTTTCTTCCTTCCCTTTTATATTATTTTATTTTTTGAGTACTGGGGATTAAATCCAGGGATGCTTTAACATAGAGCTACATTCCCAGCCCCCCCCCTTTTTTTGGATGGGGAAATGAACCAGGGTTATTTTACCACAGAGCTACATCTTTTTGATTTTTGAATTTTGAGACAGGGTCTCACTAAGTTGCTGAGGCTATCCTCAACTTGTAATTCTCTTACCTTAGCCTCCTAGGTCACAGGGAATACAGGTGTGTGCCACCATGCCTGGCTTCTTTGGATATTTTAAATGACAAGGTTTATGAATATATAAAATGAAAGGAGACAAAAATTCTCTAAATTTAGCTACTATAAGACATCATGAAGAGAGTTTTCCAATGTTGAGAAATTTCTTTTATCCTGAAACTTTGCCTTTTCACTTTTTTCTAACATTCACAGAAACTATTAAAAGTCTCTGAGGTTCAGTCTAGAAAAGATATCCTTTTGCTGAATAAAAAATTAATATGAAACATGAATATAATTTTCAGTTCTTATTTACTTTTTGGTGCTGGAGAAGGAATACTGGGCTTTGCAGATGTAATTTTCTTTTTAAAACTTCTAATTTTATAAAAAGAAACTGAATATCCACTCTTAATATACGACAAAAAAAAAAGGTATCTATTTGGTGCTAACCAACTCATTCTTTTATTCTTTTTGAAAAATTGTCTTTCCTTTTTAAAATAGTATTGTCTATTTTTACCCTTGACAAGAAATTAAGTTTTGACTTATTACTTAACAATAATACTGTCAATAATATCTGGTTATTGAACAAGAATCAAATATTTGAAAAATGCCACTAGCAAAAACATGTTTTAAATTTTTACTCTATATTAAATTTTTCTTTGATAGTTTTAAAAACTACAGAGTTAATAGACATTTCCAACCAAATGAATTTTTAAAATATTAATTTGTATATAAAATGGCCCAGAAGTGAAGTATGAAAGTATTGCTTTATTTTTTTTTTAAAGCATTAGGTTTTGTCTCCCTTTGGGAAGCTCATTCTTTTTTTTAAAGAGAGAGAGAGACAGAGACAGAATTTTAATATTTATTTTTTAGTTTTTGGTAGACACAACATCTTTGTTTGTATGTGGTGCTGAGGATCGAACCCGGGCCGCACGCATGCCAGGCGAGCACGCTACCGCTTGAGCCACATCCCCAGCCCCAGTATTGCTATTTTCAAAGCATTTGCTTTCAGACTTTGTTCTTCTGGTCACAGCTTGGTACCTGTTACACTCTCCAAGCAGAGTTTCCATGTCATTCCATAGAGGGAGACACCTTTGGAATCATTATTGATCTCATCATTGAGAGAAAATTGCATGTGCTTTTCAATTTTGCTGCTATGAATTGAGATAACCTCAAATTATAAATTCAACGCTCAATGGACAAAATTGGCATTCTAACTTCCAGTCAGGTAACAAAAATAACGCCATGCTTGGGGCAACTATGATGCTTTCACTTGTATTATCTTGAATTGTTTCAAAGATCAAATTTAAGAAATACCATCTTCATTCTACAGATGAGAAAACTGCAATTAAGTAATGTTGTAAAAATTCACAAAATCAATAACATAAGACTTTCTGTTCCATTTGGCAAATAGCAATATCCTCTAGAATAGAAATTTGCCAATGGTTAGTAAAAATTTTTATTTTTGTGTTAAGATTACTTACCATGAGGGCTGGGGTTGTGGCTCAGTGGTAGAGCACTTGCCTAGCATGTGTGAGACACTGGGTTCAATTCTCAGAACCACATATAAATGAATAAAATAAAAGTTCATCAACATCTAAAAAAAATTTTTTTTAAAAGATTACTTACCACGAGTCTACTTTCTTAAAATATTTTTAAATGACAATAACACATTATATATGCACAATGTTGTACAACATGTCTAGGATTGGTTCATCTGGCCCAACTGAAACTTTATACCTGCTGACTAGAAATTCTCCATTTCTTCCTCCCCATAAGCCTGGCTGGTAGTCATCATTCTACTTTCTACTTCTCCAAGTTTGACTACTTTAGATACCTTATCTAAGTGGAATCATGCAATATTTGTCCTTCTGTGACAGACTTATTTCATTTAACATAAAGTCCTCAAAGTTTATATATGTCACATATTGGAGAAATTCTTTTTTGAAGGCAAAATAATATTCTATTGTATGATACATACCGAATTTTCTTTACCCATTCATATGTCTATGGACATTTTAGGTTGTTTCCTCATCTTGGCTATTGCAAATAACGCTGCAATGAACACAAATATGTAAATATCTCTTTGTTGTCCTGATTTTAATTCATTTGTATAAATACCCGGTGGTGGGTTTACTGGATCATATGGTGGTTGTAGTTTTAATTTTTTGAAGAACCCTCATACTGTTGCCCTGGGCAGCTACACTATTTCACTTTCCTCCAACAATGTTTCTCCACATCTTTGCCAAGTTTTGTCTTTTATTAATTTTGGTAACAGACAGACTAAGAGGTGTAAGGTCAACTCATTCTGGTCTTTGCATTTCCCTGATGATTAGTGACATTGAACACCTTTATGTACCTGGTGAGGTGACTATTTCTGTGTCCTAGGCTTCCTTTTAACTCTAGCAATTATTTCCTTTGCTGCTCAGAAGCTTTATAGTTTGATATTGTCCCACTTTGTTGAATTTTGTTCAATGTTTTATACTAATAATTTGTTTGTGGGAGGGGGGTACGGGGTATCAGACCCAGAGGTTCTTTACCACTGAGCTACACTCTTGTCCATTTTAATTTGTTTTGAGGTAGGGTTTTGCCAAGTTGCCAAGGCTGACATCGAATTTATGATATTCCTGCCTTAACTTCATGAGTCCCTGGGATTACAGGTGTGTGCTATCATGCCTGGATATACTAATGACTTTTTTTTTTTTATGCTAGGGAGTGAACCCAGAGCTTTACCACAGAGCTATTCCATCTTTGAGACAGGTTTGCTAAGTTACTGAGGGTCTTGTTAAGTTGTTGAGGCTACTCTAGAACTTGAAGTCCTCCTGACCCAGCCTCCAGAATTGCTGGGATTACAGGTGCTTGCCACCAGACCTGGCCTACGTTAATGATTTTTTTAAAGAATACATATTGTGCTTAAAATAGAGATCAGGGATTGGGTTGATGTTTCCAGAACATTATTTTGTGTCAATTTTACTTCAAGCCACATAATGAAACAAAGCATTTTGTAATTTTTTTCTTTCATAAGAATTTACAAATACAGAGGCTGGGTGTACAGCTTAGTGGTAAAGTCTTTGCCTGGCATGTATGATGCCCTAAGTTCAATTTCCATCACTAAAATAAAAAATATATATATATTTACAAATACAATAACAAAATATTTACAACAGCTGAGTTACTTTAGGCATGAAGTAACTAATGAATTATTTCATGAATTGTTTCATTTTCAAAGTTAAAGCAAAAATTGCAGGGTTTTTTGTTGTTGTTGTTTGGCTTTGTTTGTTGGTTGGTTGGTTTGTTTCCCTTCTAGAGGTAGAGACTGAACTCAGGGCTGATTTACCCTGAACTGAATCTCCAGCTCTTTTCTATTTTTTACTTTGAGACGAGATCTCACCAAGTTACCCATGCTGCCCTCAACCTTGTGATCTACCTGACTTAGCTGCCCAAGCAGCTAAGCAAAAATTGCACATTTTTACATTAAAAAATGCATATTCTCAATCCATACATTTGACAGGTTATATTACAAATTTCCTAAGGTTTTTTTTTTTTTAAATTTCAAACTTTCCATGTCCCACATCAGACAAACAGACTCAAAAATCTTAGGTAGCACAGCTTGCAGAAGTTGTATTTAGGGTTGGGGATGTAGCTCAGGGGTACGGTACTTGCCTAGAATGTGCAAGGACCTGGGTTCCATCTTCAGCCCCACATACACACCCACATGCACACACAAAGGTAGAATGTACTGTTTCCTCACTAATTGAATATGTTGCTGAGGAGTTGAAGAGTCATTTCTTTAATTTATTAATGAGGAATGAAATGGTCAGAAACAGGACAAGAAACTTTGAATTTTCTACCTTTTACCAAATTGCCTCTGAATGCTGCTCCTAACCAGGCAAGAGACATGTAAAAACACAGACTGTAAGAAACCGATCTATGGCTTCGGATTTTCCTATAAAATTGCTAGCATTTTCCTTGCTGCAAGACGCTCTGTCTTACCTCCGTCAGGTGTATATTTTTATATCAGTCCAGAAGGCAACAGCAGTACTCATGCAGACATGTGACAATCCAGATGTCTCCTGCTCTCCTTTCATTCATGCAACCTTCCATTTCTTTCTGTCCTTTGGCAATATTGCTAAGTTTTTAAAAGAGAAAAGGAGTCCAGAAAATAGAACCAAATATGTTTTTAAAGCAGAACAAACACATTATTTACTGAGCAGTAAAAGCCTTTTATCTTAGTTTTAGCATTTTTAAATGTTTAATATTCATTGTCTTTTCTAAGAACATAACACACTGTTGTAATAAATCATGGTAACAGACATAAGAGGGTTCTTTTTAGCTAAATTTTCAGAATGACTAAGGCAATTTTTGAGACATTGCAGAGTGTCAATAACACTTCATCTTCCTGTGCTCATTCTGACTTTTATATCATGTTAATTTATGTCCACTTATTATATTTTACACTAAATTCTAACATGTTGCTTGGGTAGCTCACTAGTAAAGGATCTTGTTTAATCTTCCAAAATACTTGCTTTCCCTTTAGGCATGTCATGCAATCTCTTTGTTCTTTAATGTCTATATGTACTTCAGAGAGATAAAAAGATAAAATACTGTAAATATGTTATGTTCTGAATATTTTCTCATGTAGCCGAGGAAGTTGAGAGCATAGCGAGGAGGCAAGGAAACCCAGTTGAGTGAAGGAATGGAAGGAAACATAAAAGTTTAAACTAGCCAGTAAACAAGAATTCTTCTAACCATGGAAAAATAGCTAATGTACAAAATAATAATGGTAATAATAATAAGGGTCTGGGGTGGAGCTCAGTGGTTGAATGCTTACCTAGCATGCACAAGGCTCTGGATGCAATCCCCATCACCACAATTTTAAAAATAAAAAAAAAAAAGAAGGGAAAGTTAGTTTTACTGTCTGTGATTATCCTTCACAGTATGTGGACAAATACATATAGAAGCAAACTCAAATTAATGAGAGATGGTAGATGCTGGCCAGTCATTTTTTTCCTACATGATCTACAAATGTGGCATTTGACATAAAGTTATCAGGTTAAGTAGACTGTCTAATTTTTACTCCATTATTCAGTTCCTTGGTCCTTGTTCACATCAGCATCTTGCTCCTGAGAGCTTCCAAGTATATCATTGTTGAAATGCTAGGCTTTTATGACTTCCTGATCAGTCAAGGGCTAAGAATGCTATCCATATTCTGGGGGAAAAAGTTTGTTGCATTTATTTTGTCAAAAGTCATTTATCAGGGTTAGGGTAAAGAGAATTAAGATAGAAAAAAGAAAACAAGTTGTATAAGCTTTGTTGAAAAAACACAAGTTGTTGTTGTCTTTGAATTTGCAGGTTGGAGGGGGAGCATTGCGTTAGACAGACTGGGTTGGATTTTGTTTCTCCCTTTTTCACCAGCTACACTGTTGGTTTCTCTGGGGCTGGATTTCTTCTCAGTAAAATGGATACAGCAACTTTTGTGAAGTTTAAACCAAGCAGGAAAAGGGCAGAAAAGTGTTTAGTACTCAGTCAGCTCTTGTTAAATGTGAATTCTCCTTGCTAAGATCTTTTTCTTCAAAGCGTTTCTCATATTTGTTTTAGATGCTGGTTTCCCCAAAACTGAGAACTTTTGTTCCAAAGACAGTCCTAGAAAACCAATGCTGTAGCTGTTGTCTGATTTCAAATCCAAAAGAGGTTTTCCCCTGGCCTTTCTCCCCACTGCGCTGAGCTGTAAAGGTGTTGGAAACAATTCAGTCTTGTTTTATTTGTCCTGGATTCTCTTTAGTGAGGTAGTTACTGAAATTATAATAAAACATAGACCAGAAATGCAATAACCCCTGGGTGATCGGACCTCAAATACTTAACTTCACAAGGTGGTGTGGAGGCTGAATTAGAAGACTGATGTTTGTGACAACAGTTTAAGTTCTTGCAGAAAACTATCCGTGGTGCTGTTATTTAAGCCTAGAAAGAAGAAAAATCTCACTTCTGCTCTCATTAAAAGAAAACTATATTAAAGCCTACTGTAAACCTGTTTCTCAGGTTGGTCCAGGTAAATGCAAGAGTAGATAAGTTTCTTCCTTTTTCCCCCTCTTTCTTCCTTCCTTTTTTCCCCTTATGCACACAAAGCATTCCATACATACACATAATCATGTTAGAAGTACGACCCATTGGGAAATCGAAATGATTGATATTTAAAATGCCAATGTCTCAGGTGGAAGTTTCCATAGAGTACAAATTACACAACATATTTGCATTTCCCCGTTCTCTTTCTTTTTTGGCAAACATGTAATATACACCCAAACAAGTGGTGCCAGGCAGCGTCCTTTCTCCCTATTCAGTGCCTTCCTCTTTCCCCCCTCTACTTCTCATTAACCATTTGGATTTGTACACACAAGCTGTGCCCCCACCCCCACTCATCTCTAGCAGTGTGAAAGGAGAAAAAGCCTCGGAGTTTCTGGGCAGCCTATCAGTTTGCTAAGGTTCATTTTAGCTAATCCAGACATCCCGCACAGCAGGGGGAAAACTGCTGTATCCAGTGAAACAAGAGCATGAATAATTAAAACTCTGTTATTAATGAACTTCCAGTCGTTATGTAAATGAAACTGATTTCAAGTCTAATTTGTCAGCCTGAATTCTTTTTCTGTTCTCCCTTTGTCTAGGACAAGAACTCATCATAATGGACTTGATAATAAAACACTGGTAGACATGCTGTGTGCAGTGCCCATCTGAGTTAGAGCTTTTAGCGTGGTTAATTGATACAGTTACTCCAGAACAAGTCTATAAGGCATTTTGTATGGCTCTCAGTTTTAAAAGCCGCTCTTTTTCCCTTTGACAGGGCTGCCTATTCTTTGCACATACCTCATTATCATTTACCTTTACATGAGGGGTGGCATATAATTACTGCCTAGTAAATAGTTTCTTTTGCAATATCCATGATGTTCAAAGACAGCAGAGTTCAAAAAGGTCCAGGGGAAGGGAAGTCTGTAGTCTTCGGAGAATGACAAATAGCCACCAGGGAGAGAAAGAAGAAAAGAAAAGAAAAAGGCATAGTTGACAAAGCACAAGACCACTATGTCCCAGTCGCTTACAGCTCCAACATCAAGTGTCACTCATGCTATTGGTGGCATTGTCCAAGCGGTACCCTGATGTCGTTGGTCACATATTTCAGTTACATTGTTTAGATTCACTGTATTGTTGGTGAAATCATTCACTATTAAGGTGACAGCTTCAAATACGGCAATCTGATTTCCTCTAGTTACAAATATTTTACACAACATAAAAGCAATAACTCTCTCAACAGAAAACCACTCAGTTGTGTCAACTCATTGAGAATTTACTGAGCTGGGATCTCTAGATTTGAATTTTGAGAATGCATCTATATCAAAATTTTTAGGAAAATATATGAATTAGATATCAGAAATTAATTAGTGCTTTGGATAGTTGACATGTGATTTTATATCTCTAAGACAATATATAAATCCCGTGACAGAAATCCACTCATTTTTTTAATACATCTGCCTAAACATTAAATTATTTTGTTCCATATTTAGAAGCAGGATTTTAAAAGTTTTTCATTTAGAAAAATGCTATATTTTAAGCTACAAGTGGCAATGACATGATTCTTTCTAACTAGCAGATTTCTTTTTTAATTCAAATGATAGTATAAAATATTAATAAAACCTGGAAACTTTTCTAGATCCCACAAAATCAGTGCACCAATTAATAGCAAGTTTTAAGTCCCACTCCGGGCATCTACAATACCCTGCTATCACTGAAATCAGAGAGTGTTGTTTCATTGTTTAGTTCTGCTGTCTTTTGTTATTTTGTACTCTTGCTTTATTTATAGTCCAAAAAATAAACGATATCGTAATCACTTTTGTCCAAACAATGAAAAAAATGGAAATCTAAGCATCTGTCTGAATGATATAATCAATCCTGCAGGGATTCGTAATTATAAATTTATTTCACACACATTTTCAGTTAACTCAAGTGTGCCAGACCCTGGGTAAAGTGATGGCAAATAAATTTTCAAAAGAGAAAATCCTTTCGTAAAAGGGGGAAATGACCCATCAACCAATATTTATCACACAATGTGAAATGTATATAATTGAGAGATGTTTAGTGTATCGAATGTGTGAAGTGTCACAGAAATATTCCAGAAGTGATCTGTAAGAGGTCAGGAAATATGATGCCTCTGAGCATACCATCTTTTTTTTTTCTAATGGTAAAATATTATATAGCCCAAGGCCACTGCTGATGCCAGGTGCAAGATCTCCTTTTAATTTCGTTTCTTTGCTCTGGATACATTGTATAACAATGTATGCCTCAATTTCCCAGCCAGTAAATGGAATACAGTTATTCCAAAACATGTCTGATTTTCATGATATAAAAAAAGTCTAACTTGAAGATGTAGGTTACATAAATCCAGTTCCTCAATTTCACAGGAACTTGACTGTACCGTGACATCACAGCAGGGACAACACACTTCCATGACTGATGATGCCCAGCCTGACCCGCCCATGCAGCTGTCCTGCACTTGATGGTCTCACTTGGACAGAAAAGGTTTCATCTCTGTGGTGCCTATGCCAAATTTGTGCTGTGGTCACTTTTTAGTTTCACGTTTGGATAAACCCTGAAGTTCCTCTAAATTGATCTAAGCCTAACAACTCTCTATATTAAAAGTCAAAAGGAATCTAGTGATATGTACAAAGTGTGCAATGACATAAAACATAATCTCTTTTTCACACACACACACACACAATCTTTCTGTTTTCCATTGATAATATGGCTCATGGGGCTAGCAACTGTGTTCATTTTAATTCTAGCTAACTCAAGAAGTCATAAAAAATACGTAATCTGAAATTAATGTCAATTAAACTACGTTGCTTCTTTAAAAAGTTAAGAGGAAAATACACGTAAGTAATAGAAATCAATTATTGTGTATTCCCAGTCCTATTCTTATAAACCAGAGAGGTAATCTATCACTCCAGAGATTTCTACAAGGTAATTACTGTTTATTCTTTAAAGATAATATTGTCTTCCCCTTCCTTCACACCAGTCCTTTGCAGCTGCCACCTCTAAGAAAGCAAATAAGCTACAGTTACAAAGGAAAAAAAGAAGAACTGTAAGAAAGTTGGTGTTGTGCATACTGTGGACAATAAGACTGCTGAACTTCATCCCCTTTTTGTGACTTGAGGCTACACTACTTTATGGGCCACGCTGTATACACACGTTGTAACTGTTTTTCAGTAATAAATGCAGCTGTGACTTTGAGAAGGGACACTGCTGCAAAGGGAGAATTAGTAGGAAATATTTTCCTTGTGGATGTTTAATTAGTTAAAAGAATAAAGTTTGAAAATTATGAGCTGAAAAAGAACATGGACCAATTAAGAATTTGAAACAACTAACCAGCAACCAACTCTTTTCCCTGTCTTTAAACAGGGGAGAAAAATGAAAAATAAAAATAACGCCGCTGCTATTATTATAAGCATGAACCCAGAAACTTCACGGTGCTTCAGTCAATACCGAATTAATAAATACAAGTTACCTTGGCAGATTTTAACTGACTTTGAAATTAAGGTCCCACCCCCTTGCATGCAGGGAGAGCTGGACTTCAGCAAAATAGACTTAATAAACTCCATTGTGCTTGTAGATCCCTAGTGAGATTTCCTGCCCATCCATGACCAATCGGTATTATTTTTTTCAGTGACTGGTACTTTTGTGAGCAAGATTGGGGTTTCTGGGAGTGATTAGCACTTTTCACCATTGATTGGCAGGTTCAAACAGAAGTGAGACAATAGGAGGAGTCATTAGGAATTCAAATGTAAGGTTGGTGTTTGCAGGCTTTGGGATTGATTTTAATAGAAAGGAACTATATATGTAAGGAAAAGAATTAATGTTAAAAATGTGAACTTCAGTGTAAATTAATCTTTTCAAATTCAAGAACGTTTTCATAATTGAAATTAATGAAAAATTATACAGATACAATAGCAAGTTTTGAGATGTTCTTTTCTAGAAATTTCTCATGTCAACCATGGATATTTTCAGCCCATTGTTTTAGATATTTAAAATCCAAAGATTTAAAATCTCAGAGAAATTCTCAGTAGTAAAGGTTTAAATTTAATTTTTCTCATTCAGTGAAAATCTTGTAAAAAAATATTGTTTTTTTAAAGAAAGAAATAGGATGAAACTCTCCATTATATTCAGGGAGATACCTTGGGGAAATAATTATAGTGAATGATTCTAGCATTGACCAGTAATTGATAATTGGCCACAAATAATTAGGGTGGAATATCTTCACTGGTGTAAATTATGCTAATAGCTCAGCTTTGTCCCTAGGTGCTGATGTTGGTTTCTTATAAGTAATTTTGTTTTAAATTCACATTATAAATTTAGCATACTACATTTGAAAATTTAATCTTGTTTGGCATCAAAGTAAAGGCAGATAATGCAGAATTAAACAAAGCTTAATCAAAGAAGAAAAATAATATGCACCCCAGAATTTGTCAGGATTTTAAAATCCAATTTCGCTTCTTCTGGGAAAAGAAGTTTTCTGTGACAACATTGAACATTAACTCTGTTGTTTAAAAGCAAAACCAAAGCAAAGCAAGATGTGTTATTTGAAGTCACCTCCGAAATTTGAATGGAAGCATTTCTGATACCCATAAGTTGTTAATATTTAAAGGATGATACCATAAATCCAATACCCTGTGCACGAAATAATCACCACATCAGATTTTTATGCATATCCTGTGTGTAGCTCAGCGTTCAGGCTGCATTTTTGAATATGTTGTGACTAATTTATGCCAAGTTTTCATCAACCTAGCATTTTTCGTTTTTCAATTGACATACAAAGTTCGGTAATTTGTGTGCTCAGTATGTTAATATACTGAGACAGCAAGAGAAAAATCCAGTACATCACAAGGATGAAAATAATCTGTGAGGGAGCTTCAGTGGAAGTCAGGGTCAAGAAAACAAATACAGTCCAGGGAGTGGCTGGTGTCAGGACTTATGTAAATCATTAATAAACCCCATTTCCCACATCACAGGATGAATTTCTGTCTTTTTTGTTTTGTTTTGTTTCTAACCTATCCACCCTCCAATTTCCACCTCTTCCATTTCCCTCCAAAATTTCAAAGAATCCTCTATCAATATTTCTCAGATTTTTTTTTTTTTGCAATTGAAATTACCTAGGAATCTTTTAAAATTTCTCTGTGCATGTTGGTGAACACTTATAATTCCAGCATCTCAAGAGGCTGAGGCAGGATGATTGCAAGTTTGAGGCCAGCCTCAGCAACCTAGTGAGACCCTAAGGATTTAAAATTTCAAAAAAGGACTGGGGATATAGCTCACTAGTAAAGCATCTTTGAGTTCAATCCTTAGTACCAAAGTTAAAAAATCTAAGGCTTGTTCACACATTCTGATTTCTTGATGAAGGTACAACCCAGTTGTCAAAAAATTTTTATAATCTCCAGGAGATTCTAATATGCAGCAAAATTTGAGAAACACTGTTGTAAATATTGCCTCTGTTTTCTCTAAATTGATCTGAAGAGACACCGATACCCTCTCTTACACATGGCAGAAAGAAGTGCTTCCCATCTTGCTGTTGATTTCAAGTTCATGGCTCCTTATTCTGTAGTTTTTTCTAAGGATCATATCAATGTACCCAGTGCTTCTTTTAAACTAGCTGACAGCCTCTCATCTGCACTCAACTTCTCCCTCTTATATCCTTTTATCCCCTAAATTACTGCAGATCAACTGTTATCCCTCTGAGTTTCCAGCTCTTACTCAATTTCCTATCCTTAGCCATCTTTGGTATCTTATCTTTCCTTTTCAATGATACCTATTTCATTTATTTATCCAAAAACCCACAGGCAGGCTCCATTCCTTTCTTCAATCTTCACCCCAGAGCTGAGTTAAGATCCTTAGTGGTTTCTTCATCTCATTATAGTGGACATCTCTGTTTCAGACTCTAGTTTTCTGCCATCCAATAGGTGTATTGCTTTTCTGTAGAAAAATGCTACCTTCAGAGTTCTTGTCATTGCCCTTGCTTATTATGAACATCCCATCAGTGAGTTCCTTAAATATATCTTATCCAGTTTTTCTTAGTCTCTATTCTCAAAGGTGCCTTCAGTGGCAAGCTAACCTAGAATTGCAGATCTGGATGAAAGTGGGTCTCTATGTTGACAGCAATGCTTAATGAAGGATCTTCACCAAAGAGATGGGTGCAGGGGGAGTTTTCATAGCACAGTGACCAAAGCCTCTCTAGAGTCCCTGCTAGAAAAAGGTTGGTTTGTTCCTTAGGTCTGTTCTTCTTCCTTTCCTTGCCTCATTTTATCAAGATGCACACACCTTATATTGAGCCAGGATCCTCCAAAAAGCCAGGAAGGAAGAAACAGGACTGAATTATAGACATCAGTGTCTGTGCTTTATTATTTATCTGATTATGTGAATTGTGTACTTATTTGAACAATTATAAAAAGAATGGCTACCTTTTTACTTTCCACCCCAAGGCTGTGTTCCTACATGAACTGAGCTATCCCTTTTCTCTTTCTTGTTTCTAACCCTCTTTCACATCCTACATTCTCCTTTGTCAAATCACCTTCTTCTATTTTCTCAACTTCCTCTTCTAACCTTCCTTCTTTTTAAAATGGTACTAAAGTTTGGAACCCAGGCCCTCACTCATGCTATGCAAGCCCTCTATAACATAACTACACCCCTGACCCCATATTTGCTTCTTTCCTTGGCACTTTCCCTTGAACAGCTTTTCAAATATCTCTTTCACAGGAAAAAAAAAATGCACCCAAAAGAGGGTTTTTTTTGTTTTTTGTTTTTTTTTAAGCTGTAAAAATATACATGAATGAAAACACTATTTCTTCTTTGTAGGTGTGTTGTGTTCCTGAACTACTAAATATTTATGTCATACGATTATTAGTATCAAGTCCTAGGATGTAGATACAAGTTAAAATTAACATGCAAAGAGAATAACCTATCAAGAATGGAAAAGCAAGATTCAGTTGTTGCAGAGTTTTTAAAATGAGTGTTGAAATGATTAATACGATTATTTTTATTTGCTAATTTTAAATGATGGTACAAACATACAGAGCTGTTGCATATTTATAAAGAGGGGTGGTTTATCTGGCTTTGTACTTGAGATTTGAACAGATCTAGTTTCAAGTTCTGACTGCAGTTTTACTAGTTGTGTAACATTCAACAAATACTTTAACCTCTCATGGTCTGTTTCCTCATTGGTAACAGGAAAGGGTAAACAATATCTTATGTGAAGGATATTTTTAAGGTCTATATGAGATAAGATCTGTTAAGTACATTGTTGGCCTCAAGCGGAGGAGGAAGTCTGTAAATGGTGGTTGACACTATTACTATTTATGTATCTCAATAAACCTATCACTAAGTACCTAGGTTTTGGTGTGTATGTTTTGTTTGTTTTGCTTTTGGCACTGTGGATAAAATAGGGGGAATATCATATATGCTAGATAAACACTCTAACACTGAGTTACATCCTCCCACCACCATTTTATTTTTTTTTAATTTTGAGACAGGGTCTTGCTAAATTGTTGAGGCTGGCCTTGGATTTTCCATCCTCCTGCCTGGACCTCCTGAGTAGCTGGGACTCTGAGTGTGTCCCCCATCACTACCACCCCCAACAGATCTGGGGATTTTCTGTATATTTCATGGTCAGTTGTAATGTGATTATTTCTTCATATCATCTCAAATCTATTCCTGACATTTAATATATCAGTACAAAGATATTTTATAATTCAGTATTTTACCCATTTTTTTTATTCTAGAGTATTTTAAATGGAAAACATATTGAGCCATGTGCTTTCAGCATAGTCTGTTATCAGCCTCTATAGCCACTAGATGTCAATACAATGTTTACCTGGAAGGTTTAATAAGGATTCATTAGTACCCTATTTAATGATTAAATAATGTATTCTCATATGCAAGGCATTTTCATATTGAAGAGTTTCTGAGAATTTTGTTGTAATATTATGTGAGTGAATACAGAATTCACTCCACTAACGACTCAAACTTCACCTCATCCAGGCATAAATAGTTGTTGAATAGAAACAATTTTAAGCCTGAATCAAATTTAAATTGCTAAGAAAAAATGTATATCGGCAGAGGATAATTGCCCTAATTGGGTATTTTGCTGTTACTTTACTTACAGAAAAGCAAATGAGATCTTTATTATTCAAAACAGGATAAAACCTAAATTTTACATTTCATTTTAAAGCTGATATCTTCCCTTATCATACTTACAATTATTGAGAGCAGAAATGATCTCAGATATTTCTAAAATCATTTCCTTTAGAATACTGGCTATTTTAATAGTGATCTGGCTATGGGATAATTTAAATTTTTTCTTTTCAAAAGTGGGTTTTCGAAGGTCAAAGTCTTTACTCTCCAATCTTTAACCCTTCGATTATAGTCAATAATTTTTTTCTGAATATACTCAATAACTTTATGTATTGGAAGCACAGTAACAGTACAAGAGAAATATAATTCAAATGTCCTTTCCTATGAAGTTAGGGGGTCATAATACACATGAAAAATGAGGAAAGAATTCCAAATACAAATAAGCCCCCCCCAAAAAATATCAAATAAGGAAAAAACTTATTATCTTTACATAGATGTATTTGCTTTCCAATCCCAACTTTATGTTTGTTTGTTTGTTATCTAATTATGTCTCATTAAACCTAACTGCTCATTTCAGCCAAATAAGATAACAAGAGAACTTGGAAAATCCACTAGCCTGAAAGAAATCTTCAGTCTTATCTTTAGTGTATACATCTCTTGGTACTTAGAATCCCTTAGTGCCAACTCCCTCTCCTAAACAGTTGGGGTACCATAATAAAATTTTAGGATAGGAAATAAAATTTTAGGACAACTCTAAGAAGTTTTTTTTTTTTATTTGCTTTCCTTTCAACATCCACACTGAAAGTTGGCATTATTTTACATGAGATTATAATTTAACATATCAAATATTTTAGAAAAGAAAAAGAAGGAAAGAAAGATGGAAATTGAGGGCAAGAAGATCTACTGGATCACCCATTGGTTTCTTTCCCAACCACTATATGGAAATTTTTTTCACAACTAGGACTCCAATCCCTGCTAATGTGTTAGCTACAGAAATCAATGTAAGAAATTCAGAGATGGGGTAGGAGGAAGAAGAGGGGGATAAAGAAGAGAAAAAAAAGAAGAACAAAGAGAGGAGGAGGAGAAAAAGGTGGAGAAGGAAGAAGAGTGGTGATGGAGGAAGAAGGGAAGGAGGAAGAAGAGGTTAGAGTGAAGGAAGAGAAAGTGGAGGAAGAGGTAGAAAATGAATGGGGGTGGGGGAAAGCAGTGTGAGTAGAAGTGACAGATGGGATGATGCAATAGGCAAGAAAGATTTGTATAGGGTCAGGATGTTAAATGGACCCTTGCCTTTGTCTCGGAGTTCCAGTCAAGATGTACAAATGACAATAAAGTGACTGATATCCCATTTTCAAGGGACGACTGCACTATGTGCCCATTATGGTAGTTCTTAGGCACATGACATCATTGGGCACCTGAAATGTGGCAAGCTGAAGTGAAATATGCTGCAAGTGTTAAATACACAACAGATTTGTTACATTACAAAAAAAGAAAAATGTAAAATATTTCCTTAATTTTTTTTTTCTTTTTTTCAGTGGTCGGTGCTGGGGATTGAACCTAGGGCCTTGTGCATGTGAGGCAAGCACTTTACCAACTAAACTATATCCCCAGCCCTGTTATTATTGATTTTACATTAAAATAAGATGATTTTGGATGAATTCAGTTAAATTGAATGCATTATTATAATTAATTTTACTGTTTTTTTTGTTGTTGTTTTTTTTTGGTGGTCCTGGGAGTTGTACCCAGGATCCTACACATGCTGGGCAAGTGCTCTACCACTGAGCTACACCTCCAACTTTTTGATTTTTTTTAAAATCTCATTACCAGATAAATCAAACTTTGTACATGGCTTGAATATTTCTACTGAACAGAAATGTACTACATCATTGCAAGAGCCCCGCTAATTGATAGCAAAAATGGTTCTTTGACACTTACCCCATACCTTCCTCCAGTTTAATGTTGTGAGACTAATTAGAGAATGAAGAATTCTTTGTAAAAAGAAAAATATAGGCCCAAGAATAGAACAGTGGCATCTTACTTCTATTATGTGAGTGCTGTGCTTTTATCCAATTTCAAGCTGAACAAAGAGGAACCCAAAAGATAACCATTTATTCAGATTGAGATGCAGGACTGAAGGAGAGATTGACACCTCACATCATATAGATATATCCACGGGGTTGCAACAACTCTTAAGTGACTCTTTGCCCTGCTACAGGGAGTTGAGTATTTTAAGAGAGCGCTTAGAATAACTTGACCTTAGAATAACTTGCAGTTGGAGGGAATCAGAAGCCATAGAGAAGGCGAGGGAGCAAAGGGAGAACAGGAGATAGAAGGAAAAACACTTGCCCCGGCTCTCCTCAGGTCCCCTCATGTGGGCGGCCGTCACTTGGAGAAGATGAGGTAGTCTTGAATTGAATATGAAATACACATTAGTTTTTGGATAGAGCTGAGTTTTGCAGCCGACATTTCTGATATATGAAAAAGCTAGAAATCCTATGGAATAAGTGCAAGTTCAGAGGCAGAAAAAAAATCTATTGTTTATTGTCCACCTCCCCATTAAAATTAAACTCCAGAAGGGGTAGGATTGTTTTCATCTGCATACCCCAAGGGGTTTAAAATAGTCCCTGGCATATACTAGGTGTGCAATAAATATTGGTTAAATGAATGAATCTGATATGATTGAGAGCAATAGTTGGAAGAAAACAATGCTTCTTTTTGTTCCTGTAGAGTCTAGAATGTTTGGTAAACTGGACATTTGTGTTAAGAAAAGCAATGTCGGTGTCATTTAATGAGCATGAAGTGGCTGGCAGATAAGGGGAGAATTGCTGGTCAGTTCGTCAAAATGCAGTCCATTTTAGAAATTATAGAGTATAGCCAAATCTCTGCATGATGCTATACTATCAAGAACTCTTTTAAATTTTCCTTGCCAATAGACTCATATTAAGGCTTGTGGTGCTTAAGATATTTCCAGTGCTCTGGAGTTATTGAACCTTTTTTCAGTCAGTAAGATCCTCAGTGAAATTTCTTCCATCATTCATGGCCAATTACCTTTGTTTTTTCAATTACTGGTCATTTTGTTTGAGATTGAGTTTTGAACGTGTTGAACACTTTTCATCATTACTTTATGTAGATTCAAGTAACACTGAAAAAGACTGTAACTTTGACAAAGATTAAGCTGCTACCTGTATAGTTTTCTAACCTTTCCTAAGAAAAAGTCTTCTTAGGTGATATATGCCCACTGCATTAAAGCCCAGGGACTAAAAGCAATCAGAGGTAGTACAGTTTTGTTTTTCTTGTTGTTTTGTGATACTGAATCCAGAGCCTCATATATGCCAATGGTCTACCACTGAGCCACATTCCTAGCCCCTGATTTGTTCTTTAAGTTCCTATGGCTTTAAATTATTATTATTATTATTATTATTATTATTATTATTATTTGCTAGAAGCCACTGACATTAGTTGTTGAACTTCAAAATCGGTGAAGAATAAAACAAAATACTGAGCATTTAGTTCATAAATTTTGTGCATGAACATTTTTGAGAATACTCCACATAGGTATAAGTTATTATTGCTTTTCAAAATATAAGAAGGTGGTTATTATTTTACCTGGGTATGTGAACTTGGCTGAAATGATGGATGCACAGTTAGCTTCCTTACCAAACCCAGGCTGACCGTCTCGATTTTCATTAATGTGGTCCATATTCCAAAAATTCTTCCTTTCTCTTTGCTGCCTGACATCTTTGTCTAAAGGTACCAACTAACCTTTAAGCAACATAGATGAGAGTTTTCTCAAAAGATTTTTAAAAGTATGTATGCATATTTTAGAATATTTTATGAAAAAGAATTTGGAACCTCTATTTTTCTATTTCAAGATTTGGCCAATTTTAGTCTAAGATGTTTCATGATGGATGATGGGAAAAGAATGCTGCAACCTTTAATGATTTTTGTAAGTGATTTCATTTTCTTAAAAAGAAGAGCAATGATGATCTTTCCATACTAGAAGTATTATTCCAAGGAGAGAGGGACAGAGAAATTTAAAAGACAAGGAAAGCAGTAAGGGATCAGAACAAGTTGATCAAGATTGTAGAAAGAGAACGAAGAGTAGGGATAACAAAGTGCTGTCAATTCAGTTGTCACTTGGGGTTAATAACAGGTTTCCCAGTAGAAAGGATTCAGAAAAACTTTGAGGCTATTAAAGTCTGTGTAGGAAAGAGTGCTATGATTAAACAGTTATCTCTGCCCCTGTGTAGAAAGTGGCACTAGGGACACAGAGCCATGCATTCCATTTCTATTCTAGAAGGTAAAGTTCTCAGGTACACTAAGAAAACCAGTGAGTGTTCACAGGAAGCAGAACTTCAGGAAGAATCACGGAATCCCAATGACATGGACACTGGGGAGCCAAGTCTGGATTTACTCTTTCTACTGAGGAGAAGACTCTTCATGAAGGACATTTAAAATAAATACATGATTAGGGAAACAAACTGACAGAAAGAAGGGAGTAAGGCCTTTACATCATATATTTGAGGTCTCCATTCTTGGAGGGTTTTTATTTGTTCATTGGTACTAGGTATTGAACCCAGGAGCATTTTACCAGTGAGCTATCTATTTTTCATCTATTTATTTATTTATTTATTTATTTATTTATTCTTTCTTTAATTTGAGACATGGTCTCCCTAAATTACTGAGGCTAACCCCAAACTGGTGATCCTGCTGCCTCATCCTCCCAAGTCACTGGGATGACAGATGTGTGCCACTGTGTCCTGTGAGGTCTCCATTTTTATACTTTAAAATATATAAGAAACTTGAAATTAGGTCAGGTGTGCTGGCACACACCTGTCATTCCAGCTACTCGGGAGGATGAGGCCGAAGAATGGCAATTTCAAGTCCAACTTGGACAACTTAGTGAGATGCTGTCTCAAAATAAAATGTATAAAGGGCTGGGGGTGTAGCTCAGTGATAATGCACCTCTGGGTTCAATCCCCAGTACTGATAAAACAAACAAAAAGAGACTGGTGAGTCACTCCAAAGATGCAAGGATTGTGAGGAGAAGGAAATGTATCAGAAATCTGGATATGAGACAAATGTACCTCTTAGTGCTCAAAAAAAGAGAGAAAAGAATGGAGTATATTTACCAAGTTTACCAAGGGGACATTATCCTTCCTTTATTCCGAAATGAACCCTTCCTCTGTGTTCCTTCTCCTATCACCAAGATTCTTTGTCCTTCTCTTTCTAGATATATCCATTCTACCTTTCTTCTCCCATTTGCCTTTTAATTCCTTGCAAAGAATTTGATTCTCCTCCACAGAAATCTTCCCAAGTTGCTATTTAAGGGATTGCTAAGCATCCACTAGATACTTCTCATCCTTACCTCCTTTTAGGCAACATTGCTGTTTAGTATACCAGGCCATATGCTTTCTCTGAAGTCATCCCACCACTTTCTCAAGCTCCTCTTCTGGCCCCTTCTTCTTTGTAGATTTTCTCTTAGAGTCTGTTCTCAGCCTTCTGATTCCAAATGTATGATCTTAGAAATTTTATGAACATCCGCAGACTATTTTAAAATGACTGATGCCCACCTCTGCCTAAGTGGTACAGGTTTCCCAAACATTTACTGGTATTGCATTGTGGCTGTCCAATGGAAATATCCAGGGATAACTCACACACACTTGATTCAACTTGTCTAAAGTAAAACTCATCTTCTCTGTCCATGGCCTAGGAACACAGGTTGTTTTCCTTCTGTTGTTTGGATTGGTTGAACATTGCCACTGATCCACTGGTCACCAGGCACTGTGCTTCAGTTTATGTGTCATATCATTTATCACATATTACAAACCGTGGAGATGATTATGCCCATTATATAGGTGAAGACATAGACGAACTAAGAGGGTAAGTAACTTGCCCCAAAGGACAGAAAGATTATAAGTCACTGAGCCAGGAATTCTGTTGACACCGATCTTAAAAGCCAGTGACATTTTCATACCAATCATAAGGAAACATGAGGAAAGGGAGGTGAATTTTTTCTGTTTCTGCAGAGTACACAGCTGGAACAGTGAATAGAAATGAAATGAACATAGTTTTCAAGGTATCAAAGAACTTGTTTAAAAGTTACTCAGCAAAGAAGCAAGTTTCCTGATAAAATATGGCTTCAGACTCAGGATAGCTGCAAAAAGATCTTTTGGATGGAAAGGAAATTTAGGTGATAGAGACCCTCAAAAATTCTCAACAGAGTAATATTCCCTGTCATTGCTACAACTTATGTAGTAGCTTCAGGAGTCTGTTTACTAATTGTGTGAAAAATGAAACATAGGCACATAACTACTTAGTAAAGGTACTACATGCTAAATAATAAATATACTTGTATGTTAACTTAGTTAACCTAAAATTATAATTTTAAATAGGAAGAAAGGGATTTCCCTTTCTTTTAGTGATTCCTGTTGTGCTCTCTGTTTTGAAAAGCAACTACCACAGCTGCTGCGCACATTTTTTAAACGATTCATCACTGCAATGTCATCCTGGCTATAACATCATCTTGTGTGGTTCAACTTGGGAGAGGCATGAAAAGTGTGAATGGAACAACCTGACATCGTGTTCCAAAACTAAAGAGAACATTGCTTGCATGTTTGAGGGTGGTTTTTGCATTGTTTGTTTTTGTTTCTGTAACAAAAATTTTAATCTGTTGTCTTAAAAAAAAATCTGCTTTCAGAATGGGTCTGTGCTCCACACTTTGCTTTGTGTGATAATTATTCCTCAGGAGAATTGGCAAATAGGTGCAAGGGGCAGGAGGCATCATCATCTCCAACAAAAACTACAGTGGGGGAAAATCTGAGAGGTGAGGTACCAGATAAGAGATGCTGGAATTCATGCTCAGTTCCTGTGGCCGGACAGCCTGGGCAACATGCCCAGGGCTCTAGCTGATTCTGTGGAGGCCACTGGCAGGTGCCTACAATGAGACTCTGTTCATCCACTTTAATTAGCACCTCATCACTTTCAGCTTGGTGTCACCCAGCTGGCTAGAGCAAGACGACACCTCCAGCTTGAACTGGGCTCCATTCCATTTTCTTGGAGCTTATGGAGACATGTGGTGCTTTCTTTAAGTGCAGCTGGTGCTGGCACTTTCATTGTAAATTTAAATCTCTGTTTGGAAAAAGGTGATAAGAACAGTTTGTTTCAAGTCCCTAGTGTTTAAGCCTTAAGCAATTCCCAGCAAATACATTCAAGGCTCCTTCTGGTTTGATCAGCTACAATTTGTAGTCGTCTTATTAATAGTAGCAGCGTTCAGATTCTCCTTAATGACATTCACACCAAGGAAGGCTCTACACGGGCATCACTATTTCTCTGTGGTTCAAAGTTTGTGCTGATTGCTTTTAGCATTTTGGGTGATGCTTGATGATCAGTGCAAGTCATGAAAAACTACGACTGTTATCTGCATGCATTTATTTGAAGTTTTTTTTCCTCATTTCAATGAAACAAAATTGGGATGCTTAGTAGACACATTCTGTTTTACTGCAATTCTTTCTCCATAGCACAGGGTTGCTAACATCTAAGGCTGCATGCACCATGAGCTTTATGTCACAGCTTAGTAGTCTTCTGCTCTTTTTATACAGTTACTGAACCATCAATATTTAACTTGTTTTTATTATAAAGTGTCTTGTATATTCTCCTTGAAAATATCACATAAAATAGCATTTTTACCTATCTTATAACCAATTTATATACCCCTTAGATTTTGTCCCCAAAATATTGGCATGATCAATTAATACGTTTCCCTTTAAACCTTTTTTTTTTCTTAAATGTATTAATATACTTTCTAGGCACCAGGTACCTTTATTTTGGAGAGAGAAATAAAATTATTTCATTTTTTGAAAATTATTTTAATTGACATGATATTTGTACTTAAATGGTACAGTGTTTTATATATATATACATATATGTATGTATATATGTATACATACACACAAACAATATGTAATGATCAAATCGGGGTAATTAGCATTTAATATTACTTCATTTTTATGTAATACCCTAAATAGCTTTATTTGTTCTCTCAACTTCAAAATCATCTTTTAAAGTATCATTTTAAGTCATAATAATACCTGATATTGTAAGCAATTTATTTAATGGACATTGTCTAATGTGGTTCTCATGAAAATTCTTCCTTTAAAGAAAGGAAAACTGAAATTCAGACTAGCTAAATCACAGGTGATGATGGAGGAAGAAGGTCTTAGGCTCAATCCCTGTCACCTGCATAGCCCCAAACCAGCTAAACCTCTAGCCTGACCTAGCTTGAACCAGATTCTTTGGCCTAATATATAACTTACAAGGGCAACAAGGAGGCCTCAGGCAGTACCAACCTCAGTTCCCTGGCCTGCTAGAGGACTACTCAAAAGACTAGTTTTATTTTGTAAAAGAGGCAAAAATCAGACCAAAGTCTCAAAAATATTATAAAAATGAAGGTAAAAATTTAAGTCTTAGTACAGCAGATGTTAGTTATCTCGTTTTGCTTTTATGCAAAAATTATAGATGTTTAGTTTAACATTACCACATGAAATTGAAATATTCTCAGTTGGTCAGTTAGCTGCTACATGGTGTGTATGTGGGTCATTTTTCTTAAAGCACAGTAATATTTCATAGCAGAAGTTTTAATTTAAGAGCACATAGCATAAGCCTACACTTTTTCTATATAAAACAAATGAGAAATATATTTTAAATAGCATAACATATAGCTAAACATATCAGGGAAAAAACACACTTGTTTTTTAAAAGGAAGAACACAATATATTGCATGTCTTCAATATGGGAATATTAAACTCAAGAAGAAATATATTTTTATTTTATTTCATTTTTTTTTTTGTACTGGGAATGAAACCCAGGAGTGCTTTACTGAGCTATATCCCTAGTTCTTTTTTTCTTTCTTTTTTAATCAGCTGCTTTACATTTTTATTAGGAGCATATTACAATGAAATTTCAAATATTTTCTTTTTTAGAAGACATGTTTCACTAAAGAAACATAGAAGAGGACAATTGATTATAAAAGGAACAAGATTGGCATTTAAAATATAGTACTTCACACATCAAAGGTTCTACTTGCTAAAGAACATTATACTTTCTAAGTAAGGTGACATAGGTCCAAGTTAAACCAATATAATGTTGTTTTTTCTTTTCTTTTTAAAATTTTTATGTGTTCTTTTTAGTTATACATGACAATACAGTCTATTTTGACATTTCTATACAAACATGGAGTGTATCTTAGTCCTTTTCATTTTTTATTTTGAGACAAGGTCTCGATAAATTGCTTAGGGCCTTGCTTAATTGCTGAGGCTGACCTCAAATTCGCAATCCTTCTGCCTCACCCTCTGGAGTCACCAGGATTACAGGTATGTGCCATCAAACTGGCTCAAAAGTATACTTTTAAAAAATTTTCTTGATGATAATAATAATAGAAAAATAGAAATAGCTAACATTCAGTATGAAACTAAGTATTTTTTTTTAATTTGCGGTGTTGAATACTGAACCCAAGGACATGTGCTACTAGACAAGCAAGAGTTCTCACTGAACTACATTCTCAGCTCTACTAGGTGTTTTTTATAAACTAATTTTATTGTCAGAACAGAATAATCTGATGTAAGTTTTTGTTAAAATTATTTTGCAGATGAGGAAAATGAGATCAAAATAGTAGCATCATCTAGTACAAAAACTGATCCCAGTCTTAACATGAGTGCCCACATCCACCACAACATACCATCTTGAAATTACTTAGCTACTACATGTAATGGTAATTTTATCAATGTGTGTGCTCCTGTCATGAGAGATGTCCCTCAACTCCTATGTCCACAGAGAATTCAAACATATTTTGGCATTTGTGTTCTTTCTTTACCTCGAAAAAGTAATCATTATCCATAAAACTACTCATTAAAGTTGAAAGTAGATAGAAATGAAGAGATTTATTTTGAACTTTGACTACTACCATAAACAGTCATTTGTTAAGTGGTTTCCAAATGATTCTTACCTAGTGTCTAGTCATAATCTTTTAAACATGTTAAAAGACACTGCAGCTCATTAAGATTTCTTACTTAGAAATCCCCACTGATAACACAAGATTTGACTGTTCATATTTTCTCAGATGTAAAAATCACGTGAAAAATTATTTCCCTAAATGAGATCACACTTGGAATTCTAGGAAAAAGAGAAAGGAATTAGAAGGGTGCAATACCTGCATCATTTTTAATACTACAGGCTTCCATTTAAGTATGTGAATGTGACCCTCCTCCTAGGAGCTGATGGGCAGATGGGCACCTGCCTGGGGTTGAACCAGCTACAGCTGGGAACCTTCCTTCCCCTGATTCGAAGGAAGATCAAGAGTCAAGTTTTGTTAATCTGGGTAACCTCATTTTCATCTCATTTAACTAGTGGAAGTTAATTGAACTACCTGCTGAGATCTCTGGTACATAGCTAAATAAGGTGAAATGAGGTTACAATGTTCCCTAACCCACTTTTGTCCCCATTTACCGTATGGGCTGGTTTTCAAAGAGGGTCAGAAAATACTTTGCTATCCAACTGCCTTGTAGCTACACACAAGATTCCTTGTCATTCTGCTCCTTAACTCCACCTCTTCCTAAATATTTTTCCCTCCTCTTTTTTCATTCCCCTTCATGTCACAGAGATCTGCTACCCATTTTTTTTCAAGCCAATTACCGACATATCCTTAGGACCTTCTCCTCATATCTGTGTGTTCTATGGATGTTTCCAGACGTGTTGAATCCACACCGCTCCTTGAAACTCTTTGTCTCACTATTCCCACAGATCTCACTGTTCCCTATTTCAGCCTGAAAAGACTATATGTAGGCGGCTACAGGTTGCATTGGAAAAAAAAAAAAAATTCAGCCTATCAACCATTTATATTCTTTTGATATTTTAGCACTGCTTATCATTGCTTTAATTATTTGGTAGCAGAATCGTATTTGTTATTTCTGACATAGAATATATTGTGTTTTAAAAAAAAGTTTAATGTACCATATGTTTCTGCATTGTTTTCTCTTGAAAAAAATGTCAAGGATTCATATCTATCTTTAATTTTCTTTTTTTAAATTTAAAAAAATTTTTTTTTGTAATTGTAGATGGACAGAATGCTTTTATTTTATTGCATATGGTGCTAAGGATCGAACCCAGTGCCTCACATATGCTAGGCAAGCGCTCTGCCACTGAGCTACAGCCTCAGCCCTCTATTTTTAATTTTCTATTCAAAGAATACACATTTATTTTGGAAAAAAAGTTTAAATTCAAAAACATAAGCACTATTGTTTCTCTTCTCTTAAATTGCACATATAGATTATTATTAAGAAATAAGGGAAATAGCTATTTATACCTCATTTGCCAGTGCAATTTTGAAGTTGAAGCCCAAATGCCTGAATTAGTGATATTATACACTAATGATCACAAATTTCCATGTCACCTTGGAAGAATGCACTAAATATTTTTCCTTTATTTTTAACTTGTGTTTCCATTACTATCAGTGCTTTATGCTAGAATAATAGTAATTATAAAACCATTAAAATACATCTCAGCATGAATACATCTTTACTTTGTATTTGCAAACTCAGTCGACTTAGCTAGGTTCTATTTTCAGTGTGATATAAATAGTTTGTTCTTATTTATTATCACTTCAAGCTTTCTACCTTCATTACATACCTTATGTTTTACATTATATGTGTATTATATATAATTACGTTTTGTGGTAAGTGCATAAAAACTCTAATTTAAAATGGCCATCATCTCCTTCTTGACTCTTCTACTATCTCCAATCTATTTACTTAGGGATACATACAAGTTTGTGGGGTTATTTTCTTTAGTTTGTCCCGACATTCACTAGTGAAAGTGGACTAGCTGGTGACACCACACAAGGAGAAAACAGTCATCCCCAGGACCTGGACTTTCTACTGAAGCAACTCCCCCATCAATGTTGGTAAAACTTGAACCCAAATATAATGTGAATGTCACAGGATTGTTTCTAAAACTGTCTTATGTAGCTTCTGATGGACATTCTTTAAAACTCTTAAGTTCAAGTTTGAAATTATTGCCTTTCTATGGATCTTAATCCACTTTTTATAAAGTCATGCTGGTTGTATTCTAGCAAGAGAGATGAACTTGTCAAGATGAAGAACACAAAGCAATACAGAAGAATTTACCTTTGTAAATTTAGAAGCATAGATGTATATTGACAAATAATAAACTCTCCCTGGAGTGAACAACAAGGGCACCAGGTATGTATGAGCCAACCACTATTTGATAAACCTCTATTTTTATTTCAAGGCAATTCATTCTTTCATTAATGGTACCACATAAAACCCAAAACTGGATAAAAAGAAACATATTATTTCCCCAGAAGCAATCAAAACAATGGTTCAGTAGTGTGTAAACAGAAGGGATGAGCCAAGTCCCATGAAGTTTTATCCACTTCATACTGCACGTCATAGGATGGTTAAATTATAAAATGATTTTTAACGGGTTGTTTTTGAGGTTGGATCTGACTGAAGTTTGAGCTTAAGCAAGGTGTTTTCCAGCATGTTTCCTTTTCTAAAACTTTTAATAGACATGTGGAAATGGAAGACACATGTTTAGCAATTATAAGGTAAGCTCATTTGAAACTCTCTCAAATAAGACTGAACATTTTCTAAATCACAGTGTCTGTGATTTTCAAAAGAGCTACTCAAGTCCTCAAATGAAAGCAATTGTGATGGACTGAATTAGGACAACTTTGTGGTTATATTTGATCATTTTTAAAGGGTGTACATTTCTAAAGGATATTGGTTTTCATGTCTCATGTATAAGTCTTCAGTGTAAGGAGACCAGGTTCCCTTGCCAGATGTGTATATATTCCAGCCGGGGCGGGGGGTACTTTTACATCCATAATATTGGAGAATAAATCTGCTGCTGCTTTGCTGTTGTAAATCTAACTTTAAGAATGAATTTCATAAAGTAATTGATCAAAATCACAAAAGGGATTAAAAATATGTCTACACTTCCTTATTAAATCTAATTTTAGAAAGTACATTCTTAAATCTGAAGCTCTTTTCTATCCAGACAACTGATTGGAATACTGAGGAACAGAGAGGCCTGCCCAGGTCAACATTTCATTTCATTTGGGCTCCAGGTTTCTGAATGAACTTCAACACAGAGCCTTGTAGACATCTGAACTCCATAAATCCACAGGTGTTTAAGTAGCCCTGAAGGTTGGGTCAGACAGCAGACTTGTTCCACTCTGACTTTACAAGGATTTCATACTGTGTCAACAACACTTGCAAGGATTTCTCTTTATTGCTCAATAAAACCAGTAGCAAAAGGACACACTTTTAGTGTTCTTCCCTAAACTGTGACGTGGTTTGGTTTTATTTCTGATATGAGCTGATGTTTTAGGATAGGTATGTATATACTCTGATGTCTATATTAGGGTATTTTGCATACAATGTAGGTAGCAGTTTAGTATTTACATCTTGAACAGGATAGCTTGTTTAGTTTTGTTTTCCTTTTGCTTCTTTTGATTTGTTTTGGTAATTAAGCCAGAAGCCAGATGCAGAGGGCAAGCTCAAAAGAAAAACTAAGTTTCGTAGAATGAAAAGTATATAGTATGATTTGAATGTTATTACAATCTGTGATAGTCAATAATATCGCTCTATAGGACATTATCAGTTCAGCTTAGACTGTGAAATTAAGTCCAAAAACAAAACAAAAGCAAAGAATTAAAAAGAAAAAAAAATTGTAAAAAAAAAAAACGGGAAAAGAAATAAAAAAACAGGGAATTTTCAAGATTAGAATTCAGAAGAAAAAATGTGAAAGTCCTTGATAGATAGTCAGGAAAGGCTGAATTAACTCACATAAAAAGCCTAGACTTTCCATGTTGCTCCTATTTTAAGATTTTGAGTGATTTTTAGAAACATGTTTATAAGTTTTTTGTTGTGTTATTAAAATGGTATACTTGGAAGTATATTTGACATCGAGGCAGGATAAAACCACGAACATCAACATGGTCCTTTATATGGACTACATGGTATTTCTGGGATGTGGTGGTTTAATATGCAATATTTCATTTCTTAACAGATGTTTCTAGGATGTCTTGAGTACAAAGAGCTTGAGTATTTCAGGGAAATAATCATTGTTAGCATTGTTGTAGGGACACACAGATGCCAGAGTCTTGCATTCTTCCCACTTTTAAAAAGTTGCTAAAGAACATTGACCCTGCCTACATGGTGAATAAACAAACATATGGGAAAGAGAAAACCAGGTCTGCTCAAGTACACATTGATTAGCAGTCCAGCCTGATTCCCCATCAACACATCATGTATAAATGATGAATCAAGTAAATGACTGAAGATCAAAGACCACCAGTATGGAAAACTAAAGACGCGGAGTTAACCTCCAAAGGATGCCATATCTACTGAGTTAACAGCTCACGCTTGCACACAATGCCCCCTCATGCATGGATGGTGTGCATTTACAGTTCAAGTGGCCTTTGTAAATGCCTTCTATATATAAGCTGCTTTGCCAGCTTTCTTGGAGAAGCAAGCAAATATTCCTTTCATGCTCCCAAGCATGAGTTTGAAACATTTGAAAACTGATCTCATATTTGGTAGATTTTTAAGTGATTAAGTACTTTCATTTCTAACTATTTTTTGTTTATTAAATCAGCAGGGATAAAAAAAAAAAAAAAAAAAAAAAAAAAACTTCAACAAAGTGCATACCTGCTTGAAAGTAACTAAGACTCTACAAATGTAGCAGGAAGTGATAAGACTACCAGATGGCTAATTATTAGATGAATTTTTGAGAAAGAAGTAAGCCTGGGAATGTAGCTCAGTGTAGTATTTTCTAGCATGCAAAGGCCCCAGCTTTAAATCTCAGCACTGAAAACAACAACAGAAAGTTGTGTGTATGTGTGTGTGTGTGTGTGTGTGGTGTGTGTGTATGAAGAAAATTGTGTGTGGGGGGAGGGGTGTAGGTATGTATATGTGTATGAATATAAACAGGGAAAAATTATACCTGAAGTACAAGCAATATAAACCATTTAAAGGCATATTGAAAAGTGGGGAAGTTTGCTGAAACACAAAGATCCTAAAGTTGTATATTTAATAACATTGACAGCTCATATAATCACTTCTATGGAGTTTAAGAGAACAGGTTGTCTGAATATTCATTTACTTGAAAAATGGACATACTGAGGAAGGAATGTAGAGACGTGCTCATATATGTCACTATAAAGTTCATTTTCCACACAAATATTTAAAAACTTATAAATTTTGTGTTTTCTTTTGTTTCCTTCTACTTCTCCTCCCAGCCCCTCTCCTCCTCTTCCTTCTCCCAGTGCTAGGGATCAAACCCAGGGATTACCTTTAAAATATAAACAGAAGGGGATCCAATGTCTCAAATTATAAGAGAAAGAACTAGTGAGCTTTGTTAGAACAAAAGATGGTAGAAAGTGAAGATGCAAATAGGAGTTAAAAGAAAGAAAAGTAGTACATGTCTGTAGTCCCAGATTTTAGAAAGGGGAGGCAGGAGGGTTTCTCAACTAAGTTCAAGGTCAGCATGGGCAACAAACAGAGGGAGACTCCTACCTCCTTAAAAAATAGAGGGCCTGAGTTTAACACAGTAGGAACGTGCTTGCCCAGCTTGTATGAGGCTCTGGGTTTTATCCTTAGCACATCTCTCTCTCTCTCTCTCTCTCTCTCTCTCTCTCTCTCACACACACACACACACACACACACACGAAGCTGAAAGAAAAAAACATTAAACCTTCAATCTTGGATTGGAGGGTAAAAGGATTTCTATTGTCATAGGCACTCCTAGTTACTTATTTGTTAATCCTTTCCGTCATTCTTCCTTGAAAGCAGAAGCCTGTATTTTATCCTTTGCAGTGCTGTACCCACAAAATACTATATATTCCATCCCCTCTTGTAGTTAAGGTTGTCCAAAGTGACGTGGCCATGAAAGCTTGTTCTGCAGCAGCCATTCTATGACATGAGGTAACCCCAGGATGTGGGTCAGTGCTAAAACACAATGAAATACGAAGAAGGAACCTAAGCTCCTGAGGACCATAGTGACACCCATCTCCAGCCTGGACTGTCTGCTCCTTGTATTTTATATGAAGGGAAACAAACCTCTCTCTTATTTTAAAAAAATGTACATTAGTGATAAATATTTTGCTTCTTATTAGGAAATTAAAACTTCCAGTTCTCCAATAGTGTTTATTTCATCATTTTTCCAATTTAATATTTTGATTATCGTTGACCTAATAAGTTGAAAAATTTTATCATTTTGTATATGTGACTCGAATTAGCCAAAAAAAAAAAGAGATAAATGATGAAAATACATAGGTGTTTCTACATAAATATATTCACAAAATAACCAAAGAAGTAAAGAACACTTTAAATTCTACTCGCTTCTTAAATATCAATTTTTGAGTAGTTTTGCGTATATTTTATAAGTTCAAAATTCAGTTAAATGTACAGAACTTTATTCTGGTAATGGCAGTCTATTGACTGAAATCACATGGGAATGAAAAATGTAATAAAACATAGAAATACTTAGATTATTGCTAGAAAAAAGGTGCATTTTAAATGAAAAACACTTGGATCTATACATGCTAAGGTTTCTAATGATTGAAAGTCATCACCATGCAATATTTTAAACATAAATTAAGAAAGCATGATTTCTAAACTTGGTAAAACTGATTTCAAGTGAATAAAATTAACCTTAAAATTGGATACAATGTTCAATATTTGGACTTTAGAAGGAAGTTTTAGACAGCAAGGCATTTCATCCTGCTGTCCAGATACTATTCTGATCTGATGATGCAGAGTGCACTGCTGACGTCAATCCAAAATTTGCCTATATAGGACTTGATGAATACACTTGCTTCCTTTCTAGATTTCTTCCTCTATCCAGAAACAGAACAGGAAGATCATTTATTTTGCAAATAGACAAGTATGTGAGTAGCATAAAATGATCATGGAATATGGCCTCTGTGGACATCTAACGTATATGTCTATTTTGAATCTTGTAATAAGTACACAAATGCATATGTAAGCGATAGACAAAGCCTGCAAAAAAAAATGAATGAAACTTCGGCTTAATATTAAAGTACAATATAACCTTAGTACTAGTGAGAAATACTTGCATCTAAATGTCATACAGTTCTAGAAGTTACATAGGGCAGTGTCATTCACCCTCAAAGAGACTTGTGAAAAACATTTCAGGAGCAAATAAATTAACAAACAAATGAAAAGCCCTAAAAATCCTAAATGTAATAGCACAATGGCTCAGTAGATGCAACATCAGGTTGTCCTACACAACACAATTACCATCCAGTGTATTAGAGGGGGTAAAAGCCAAACTCCTAGGGAGAGATCTTTGGCTGTCCATCAGATGCAAGTCTGTGGTTGCAGTAAATATTTCTCTCCAAGTATCACTGGCTATCTTCCTATCTTTAATTTCAGCTCCTTTAAATTTTATTTCATGAAATATTAAGATATGTTTGTACTCTTCTATTTTTAGTCCTATTTCCCAAAAGTGTCCTATTTGTACAATACATCAAAAAAGACAGAGTTGGCTGTATGTTTCTTCCCTTTGTTGGGATATGTGGAAGGAAGGGAGTGGAGGTTATTTTGGGCGAGAATTTGTCTCTGGTCAGCTGAAACTCATCAGTGAAGTAATTTCTATTTAAGTCTTGGCTTTGTCACTCGGTTGTAACAAGCCAGAACTATCAAACAGAAATTGGGATACAAATCAGTAATGGGTGCCAGAGAAAATGCATGGACAAAGAAGAATTACATTTATTATAAGGCAGGAGGGAGTGGTCAGTGGTCATCCCAAGCCAAGAGTCTCATCAGAAGTTTGGGTCAGGAGATGCTGTAACACTCATTCTAAAATCCCATTACATACTCTCAGAGAATCCTTATCCACTGCTCAAAACATGGGTCCCACTGGGTATTTTTGTCTGATTCTTGATGTGGGGTGAGGGGGGAGGAGTCACCGGGTGAGTAGGACACAGAGACACTTCCTGAAACAATTTTAAAATTAATAGCTGGCTTCACTTTTAAATTGGATGAATACCAGTGTCAACATTCCCAAGCTCGTCTCCTTCATGTTTTGACAACGTTCAGTGACCTAACAGCACCAGGTTTTGCAAACTCTCTTCCTTAAATGCCAATTCTGCATAGTAAGTTGGAAATGTCTTGTTAGTAGTGTCAGAATGTTGCTGATTTTCACTCTCTAAAGTGAAAGTCTTACTTCAATCAATCAGCAATATTCTTAGCAATGTATCTGTTACAGGAAAACTGAAAGAAGATGTGGTGTTCCATTTCTTAAATCGGATCTATGTTCATCATCTTAAAAGGTGTAATTGGGAAGCTCTGGGTCCTTCTTCTGAAGATGGGCAGTTTGTTTGGAGTAGCTTTTCCCAGAGGCAAGATCAAATGCCTATGCTAAGCCCAAATCATTACATAACTTTCCCATCATCCTTAATCTGTTTTATGAAAATAAATAACATAGTCACACAATTCTATTGGTGGGAAAAAACTTTAAAAAATCACCCACGATTGTCATTTCATGTCATCACTGAGAAAACAGAGCTCTGAGAAATTGATTAATTTCCTCTAGAGCACACTTTGGTGGCACCTTTGTGGCAAAGGATGAGTTGACACCCAGAGGTCTTGATTACTAGTTCACCATTCTTTCCAGGACAACTACAAATGTTACCGGAAAAAAAAAATCAACACTACTCCTTTATAAATTCTCTCTCTTAGTCTCTTCAATTTAACTTTTCTTCACAAAGGAATATTTTAACACTTCAGGTATTTTTTATCCTGCAATGTCTGTGCTCAAAGCTATTAATTTTTAAAAAGTGCTCAGAACTAACATATTCCAAATAATGAAACTGGTACCCTACATCACCATCTTTTATTTAATAAATTTAATCTGCCCGTGAAAGCCCCGGGTAGGCAAGTTTGCACTTAGCATGCATCAGAGAAGCACATGTGTGACATAGATAGATAACTATTAACTCCTTTTAAGCCTTCAAATGCCTTAGAATATCGGAGTAAAAAATCTGAAAACTGCAGATCTTATTCAAATGAACCAGGATAGAGCAGATGGTTGAAGAAGGCACACAAGCAAGAAGGAAATCTCCTGTTCTCCCTTTCTGATTACTTTGCCCACAGAGGAATAACGATTCAAAGAAAATCAGTAATCATGGCGGATGTCATTAGCATATTCCCAATAAGGGAGCTTACATAAAAATTCCCAGAGAAAATGAATGACTGCTTGAAGATCAATGTGCAAAGAGCACATTTTCAGCTGCCTCTTTTCTCCAAAACGTGAACATTTTATAAAAATTATAAAAATTGATTATAAAAATTGAAGTTCATAAAAATAACATGCAAATACTAAGGGTTACTCAAATTAATAATGGTGACTATTATGAGCAAAATAAAGTAAGTGCTTTTACAAGTTTATCAGTAATTAGAATAGTACCTAATGTTGCACATTTCTAATTACATTCCATTTGGATTGCAAGGAAATCCGAAGACTTATTAAAATATCGAACATCCCTCTTCTCACCCCTTTGTAAAGGAGGATTAAGCAAGCCACAGTGAAGTATCTTTATTGCTTTATTGTGAATCCATGCAGTAAAGTGTGTTTTTCCCCTCCTTAGTGGATGAGCCGAAATCATTGAAATAGCAGATCAACTCTAAAGGAAAACTTGGATGAAACAAATTTAAAATGGAAAAAATTCTAACTCACGTGACAATGAATTTAACTTTCCAATGTTGAGAAAACATTTTGGAAGATGTGCTTTTAATTAATGCTAAGCAAGAAAATAAGAGATGCTTACCTAAAAAAAGTCAAACATAACACACCTGATGAGAGTTTGTCATTGGTACAAACCTCTCATTGCTTTCTTGCAGAGTTTCTGAATTTCTAGTTATTGAGGGGCTACAAACATCCACTGTTGTCAAGCTGAATTTTTTTTTCAAGCTGAATATTTAATCCTCCAACACAGGACATAAGAATTACCTGTATAGGAAGAACAACAGTCACCAAATATGCAAATATCATTATCAATAATAAATCTCCCTCCTAAATTAACCACGAGAAAACAATATTGGCAGGTCTTCTTGTTAAGTAGAGAGGACCTAGGCGATGCCATCATTGATTAGACCAGGAGGAAGCAGATGGTTAAATAATACAATAGGAAATGTCACAATCATTTTAATTTTATTATTGAAACCCAAACTTTCAGTAGCAGTAGACAGATTGCCTTCATTTTTCATCCATAAAACAAGCATTTTGAACATTTCATCAAAAAGAACTTTTTCTTACACTGGCATTGCAACCAATAAAACCTTTTATGCATGGCAAGTTGGCAGAAACTATTAATAAAATGTCTGTCAACTGCACATCGTTCTTTTTTGCTCTGGTAAAAATGGAGGGGACCATTAATTACAGTTTCTGTCACACTCAAAAGACACAATGATTGTTCTGGTTTCTTAGCCTGAATTCACCTAGTGACCACCTCTTCTGTTGGATTTGAAAAGGAATAGGTCCTTATCCATCTAAACAAAAAGCTACAGAGCTCTCCCAACACATTGCCTGTGTCTGCCTGGGCAACAAATGTGGTATTTTAGGTTGACTCTGAAAGAGGATTATGAATATGGATAGAATGCAAATACTTCATCTATCTTAATCAGAATACAGGAATTCAAGCTGTTGAGGAAAAAAAAAAAAAAAGACCTTAGAATTCCCATACAAGGAAAGAAATTTTATAGTGCTTATTGAATTTAGAAGACAGAGATTAGAAATGAACTTAATGAATCTGTTCATCAGAAAGCAAGCAACAGAGCAACAGACTTAGCAACAAGTGTAGAATAATTATCCTGGACGACAAATAAATATAATGAACTTTCAGAGTGGGAAACAACTGTTCAACACAATTTAAAAAGTAAACAATATATATTTTTTTCCAATGTGGATTTATTTGCTTTGTCCTCCTTTTTCTACTGGATTAAACTTTTTTTTTTATTAACTATTTCAAACTCCATCCTCCTAAACTGATCTTTTCTCCAGAAGTTTCCTATAGTGGAAAAGGAAGAGCAGAACTACATAATTTCTGTAACAAACCATAAAGGTAACAAGGAGCCCAGGAATGACTTGGATAGGTTCCTTCTGAATTTGCAACAAGTTTTTAGCAATAACACCATGCCAGTTTTCCTTAATATTTCAATTTATCTGCTCCAAGTAAGTCAACAAAAAGGTCTAGGTAGTTTGGTTTACCTCCTCTAGGTCCCCCATTTCCTTTTGTTTTTAATGAATGTATTTGCTTTAGGCACTAGAGTGTAGAAATGCAAGAAGTTTCTTTGTTTATTTAGAGAAATATTTCAATTTAGTATACTTAATATTAACACTAATAATGACAAGTCCTGATGCTATGGATTTTTTTTCATTCTGTTTTCATTATTTTATGAAGTTCATTCAAGAATTTCTTTATCTATGCAGGATAGGAATTTGAAGAGATGGGATATATAATTTTAAAGAACAAAAATGTTTTCTAATAATTTGTAAAATGAAAATAAGAATCTACAAATACATATTATCATTTATCTAGATTCAAGTCCTAGGTCTGCCTGATACTAGTTGTGTGACTTTAAGCAAGTTAAGTTTTCTATACCTAAGTCTCTTCATCTGCAAAAAGATGAAAATCCTAGTGTTTACTTCACACAAGGAAGTAAAGGATACCAAGTCATGAAGTACCTAGAACACTACTTGTTTATAGGAGGTGCTATAGGAAGTGCTGTATAATTGTTAGCCACTAATATTAATGGGTCTACTTTCCTTGGATCTAAGGCCAAAAATGAAAATTGTGACCCGAGTTCAAAATTGAAAGGCTAAAGCACTAGATTGTCTGTCATCCTGGACTGCTACTAGAATAGGTATGGCAAATTTTTGAGAAGAATTTTACACAATGAAAGCAGGGACTCTCATTATGAAGGGGATACTGTGAGCAGCTACTCAATTAGTAGATCAGATTGAAGACCACAGAAAACAATAATGTTGGTAATGCTCAAGTTTCCTCACAGGACAAATGACTATAAAAATCCAGCGAGTATCAAGAACTATCCTTATTTGGCTATAAAGTTTGAATCTGAGAAGGAACCTTGCTGTTTCTTACCGGGCTTTACACACACACACACACACACACACACACACACACATACATTATATATATACATATGTATGTGACTCTTAATAATCTTTTTTAAAAACCTCTATTGAATAGAACTTTTATTACCACTGGTTAAAAAAATGGCATATCATAAGAATCTGGCAAGCATTCCGAGCCATTTAATCTTTCATCAAGGTTTAATCAGAAGAGGTTTATATCTCTTTTGTGCAATGTCAAGTGCCCACCACAATTTGTCTCCCCCGTGCTGGACTGACAGATTGAGCAAGTATGCAGAGAGCCAGAATATTTGAGTATAATTGCAGTGTCAGCACTGTTAACTGTATTTATGAGAAGAGAGTTAACACTATGACATTAATAATTTCATCAGATTACACATGTTTGCTTGACAAACAAGCAAGCTATTCTCCTTAAATTATCTGTGACTAGTGCCGATTTCAGCTGGAGAGCCGCCATGAATTCCAGTTTTAGAAGAAAAATAAACTCACTAAAACACTATTCAACTTATATTGTTATGTTTAGGGGAGGGGAAAAAATTAAGTCTTTAAATATTTGCATTGAGCCAGACTTTATAAACCCTGGTTTCCTGTCAATAAGGAAGCAAAAAATGGTTAGGACCTTACAACAAAAAGGAAGGGCCAGGAAGTACAATAATTGTGTCTCGCTGTACCATAGTTCAAAAATAGCTTCGGGCAGAGACATGAAGTCTTTTAGTTTGCCTTGACTTTTGAAACCACGAGATGCTCACCTGCAGTGGTTTCCGTGATTTGTGGCAGCTCACCAAAAGCACAGGATAATAAAGACAGTTTGTTACCCTCTAATTTTGGAGGGGCATAACACATGAAACTTGTACAGCAATCTCTTTCCTACATATTTCACTCCATAAGGGGAAACAATAAGAGGGAACATGACATGTATTAGAGAAGTAAATTACAATGTTATACTCTTTGGTCCAATAAACCATTGTGGGCTGTCATGCTCCTGACGACTGAAGTGTTGTTTTATGCTACAGCTTAATCAGCCGGGTCTGGGCTGCACTTTCATATGCCAGTGCCTTAGGCAGCAGCAATGCTGTGATTCACACACATGATCACAGAAGCCTGTATGGTGAGGTCCTCACAACCTGCCATGTGCATTATTGGCCTGGGTGATGGATCACCTTGCAGTTCATTTTGAAGAGGGAATGGGACTTGAACCGGATGGTTAAAATTATCACAAAACGTTGAGCCACCTGTTTGTCTTATTTAATAGGAGCATCTTGCTGGTGTTGGTTCTAACAAAGGTAATGTTTCATCATTTGAGCTTGGAATCTATGCCCTTTCGAGAACCCTACAGGCAGGAAGCATCTGTATTTATGAAGCTTACATGAGGCGGCATGATGTGAACCTGAATGCAAAAATTAGAGAGAAATATATTGATTCCATCACCACGAGTTCCAGAAGAAAAGCCCACCACTGCTATAAATACTTACACAATCGGGTGTCAAGAGCAAGTATTTGGCCTTCCTTTTTAATAATTAAGATAGCAGTTATATATTCACTTTTATTATTCTTATGGCAGTAGGTATAATGAAACAAAGAGAATGGTAGTAATAGATTTTAAACACACCCATAATCTTCATTTATACATATCATACCTTCGTGAAAAAAAAAGTAATAGATATACTTAGAAAAAAAAAGGAATAATTTATCCTTGGACTGAGAAAAAATCTTGACTTGGTATCAATCAGTCACTTAGGAATCTTATTGCCAGAGTTTTATATAAAGAAAAAAATATTTATGAACCAAAAAAGATAAAGCAAGTTTCCTTACTAGGGTGGCTATTATTAAAACAGAAATAAGTATTAACAAAGATGCAGAGAAAGTGAAAAGTTCACTGCTACTATGATGTTAAGCATTTAAGGATAAATTTGATGTTTCTATTAGAAAAATGCTGGTATAAAAGTATTTGGATTTGAAAAGTCATTCTGTTCACTTCTATGACAGCATTTTTACCCTGAAACTGTGTTTTACTCAGCTTTTTTGCTGTTGTAACTAAAAGATTTGACCAGAGCAACTATAGAGTAGGAAAGGTTTATTTAGGAGCTCACGATTTCAGAGGTCTCAGTCCTTAAGAGGATGGCTCCATTCCTTGGGGCTCAAGATGACGCTGGACATCATGGAGGAAGTGTGGCAAAGGGAGGCAGCTCACATGGTGATCAGAGAGCAGAGAGAGGCTCCACTCATCAGATACAAAATACATACCCCATAGCCACGCCCCCAATGAACCACTTCCTCCAGCTACACCCCACCTGCCTCCAGTTACCACTCAGTTAACCACATTAGGGGTTAATTCACTGATTAGAGTAAGGCTATAACCCAATCATTTCTTCTCCAAACCTTCTTGCATTGTCTCACATGTGAGCTTTTGGGGTATGCCTCACAACCAGATCATACAAAAAGCAAATTTTTCTGGGACAGAACAGCTGAGGATTTGTCTTGAAGCACATTGGTATACTATTCTGAGTTTTTGTTTTGTTTTGGGTACTGGGGATAGAACTCAGGGGGCACTCTCAACACTGAGCCACATCCAAGCCCTATTTTTTTGTATTTTATTTAGAGACAGGGTCTCACTGAGTTTCTTAGCGCCACCCTGTTGCTGAGGCTGGCTTTGAACTCCCGATCCTCCTGTATTGGCCTCTTGAGTCACTGGGATTACAGACATGCACCACTGCGCCCAGCTATTCTGCAGTATTTCTGCTATGTGATTTTACTTGTGCTTGTGCTCAGCCCCTGCGTGTGTTGAGAGTTCAATGCCAGTTATTTCAGCTTAGGGTGCTGTAGCTTGAAATCCTGTTTTGGTAATTGCTCACATTCTCTTTTGAAAGTGCTCTGCATTCCTTGTGATGTTTGTATTCCAGTTCTCCCATCAAGGGACAAACTTGTCTCTTCATTTCCATGAATTAACTTCAGTTAGAAGAGTAGGATTCAGACATAAACTTGAGAAATTTTGAGGTTTTATTTTGTTTTCTTTTTACTATCTTACATCTACCTCGTTTGTTAATTAAAGTGGATTGACATCATTACCTCACTTTCATTAAAATCATTTAGAAAACAGGCAGTATGGATAAAATCAGTCTAGATGTTGTATGAAGACCATTAAATGTAGATGGGGTCCTTTCCTTCTGCATATAGGAGTTTCTGGTCTTGTTCTGGGTAAGGTGCAGAATTATAGGAAATGCAGAGATCGAAACAGGCAGAGCAACAAGAACCATGGTGTTGCATCACAGAGGTCAAGAGTAAACTTATTAGAGTGCAAAATTTAAGAATATGATGAAACAACACAGTGCAGGGTGGGAGAACTTTCTAGTCAGCCCAAGAAAGGGGGCTTCATAAAACCTGAAGGGAAGAGGTGGATTTACTCTGGTAAAAGGCTCATTTGAAATCCTGTGAGGTCAATAAATTATCACTTTTGAAGAAAGATGAATGGCCACCAAGTAATGTGAAATGGAGGGCTTGAGAATAGCACACTTCCCAAACACGTGGTCATTTCCCAAAATTTGTTCCAAAGAATACTGGTTCTAAATGGTGGGGGTTGGGGGTGGAGGGGTAGGGTGTTAAAGGCTCTCCTGGTCCTCTTGACCTGTGTACTATATCTCTCTTGGTGATTGACAATGAAAATTGAGTCATCAAAGGCCCTGCTAAGTCCCACAATAAGGAAGATTGTTGAGCTGGCTCTGGAGATGCACACCTGTAATTCCAGAGACTTGGCGATTGAGGCGGGAGGATCACAAGTTCAAAGCCAGCTTGGGCAACTTAGTAAGACCCTGTAGAATGTTGAATTTTGCTAATCCAGTCTTTCTAGTTTTTTACATAGTACTTACATGATATTAGGTATTATAACTAATCTAGAGATGATTTAAAATATAGAAGAGCATTGCATAGGACATATACAAACACACTACATTATTTTATATAAGAGACTTGAACATCTGAGGATATCGGTATCCTTATGGGTCCTGAATACAATCCCCTAAGAACACCAAGAGATGACTCTAATGTACACATTATATCAGAAAAAAATGATATGCAATGGAGAAAAACTTTTGAAAAATAACAAGAGGTGTTAGTTGCAGTGGCTGTACCTGTGGTCCCAGCTGCTCGGGAGCCTGAGGCATAAGGATCTCTTCAGCCCAGGTGCTAGAGGTCAGCCTGGGAAATATAGCTAGACCCCATTTCTTAAAGCGAAAACAGAGAGAGAGAGAGAGAGAGAGAGAGGGAGAGAGAGAAAGAGATTCTCAAGGGGAAAAGGTGATATTGAGAAAGTAGCCAGGAAAGGTTTGTGTGACAAGAAGTCAGTTGAGGCTCAGGTGAGAAGCACCCGTGTAGTTGATTGCTGGGGAGCCAGTGGAAGTCCCATGGTAATATGACAACAAACTCCCCATTTCCAGAAAGTGCTGAAAGTCCAGCACTTTCTCCCTCCCAGGCAGAGGCTTTGTGCTGATAGGAAGTTCTACGTGGTGGCACTAGCCTTAAACAATCTAATAAGGGATTGATTTTACCAGTGCAGATGGGGAAATTGCTCATCTTGTAAAAGCAAATTAACTCTTTGGGGCCCCCAGGGTATTGTTCATTTACTAATTCATTTACAAATTGTTTGCTTCTTGGCCTCTAATTAGTGACACTCTCCTCGGTGACCACGTGTTTGGGAAGTGTGTTATTCTCAAGCCCTCCATTTCACATTACTTGGTGGCCATTCATCTTGCTCCTCAGGAGGGAGGCAGCACATGGGAGTAGCTGGTCATACATCATTTGTCAGAACCAGAAAGGGATTCATCGCCCTGCTGCTGAGCTATGTTGAGCGGAACAATGATAGGGGACTGACAGGTCTGCTCTCTGATTCAATTCTTGATATCATAAGAAGGGGCTCCGTTTACTCTTGTTGTCATTGAGAGATCAGAGATAAAATAATTTCGAAAAGGTGGGAAGTTTATGCTACCTTATGCTACCTTGGGACACATCCCCCCTTACATCCTCCTGATACAAGTATTTTCTGCTTTCAGAGCCAGCTCCATATATATGAAAGTGCTGAAAGTCATGGGGCGCAGTGCAAAATTAATATGTGGGGTCCTTTCTTCAGCAGACAGTGAAAATGACTTTAAACGTCTTAGACTGTAAAACATTTCTTTTTCCTTTTGTCAACTATCTCTTTCTTGTCAGAGTGTTTATTTGCTATTTCACACGCTTCTAAGGAAAATCTTAATTATTAGCCTGAATTTTGCCACTCAGTTTTATATTGTGCAATGCCAATTTTAAATGCAAATAGGAGCATTTAAGTCACATGGAATCACTGAAATCACAGAATTCATACTTTGTAGACTGTATATGCATTTTATTCTTGCCAGAACAGTGGAAACATTACACAAAACTAACTCAGCTGTTTTTATTTCACTTCTTGATACATGCACGTTCCGTCTTCACCATCATCCTGATGAGTAAGGAAGGTCTGAAAGGAAGCAAAGCCATATGTTTTATATTTGGGTTTTTTTTCCCCTCTGTGATCATTATTACCCCTCACTCAGTTGCAGATGTAACCCACTTGCCTTGTGTTCACCTTGAGACTCGCTGACTTCCTGCACATAGTGGGTCCACCAGAATTTGGGGCTTATGAGGCATCACAAATGCTCTCTTTGTGTGAGGAGGCAAGGAACAATACACAGATATTGCAGTCATCTTCACTTGCAAAATACAAGTTCAAAGGTAAAATTTTTATGAGCTTCCAGATAGCAGAATATTGAAACTCATGCTGGGCCCCTCTGAACAAAGCTGTGTACATAGGTTCCATGCCCTGAAACTGTCCCTGTCACCTTTCTATGGTACACAAAATAGGCAATGTAGAGCCCCCTGTGAGGGTGCTGCCATCTCACAGAGAATGTTACCAGCACTGGTCCTTCATTTATCTTTAGGTGTACCTATGACATAACCTTACAAGGTGAAATACTCACCAAGAATATACATTATTCATTTGAAAAGAGCTTCAGGACTCAGTCGGAACAACTATCATCCAAAGTCTCTCAACCCATATGCCCCTTTTCCTGAGGCTCCATTCACAGAACTGTGGATCCCCTAATGGAATAGCTCATCCATCTTTTAATGCATGCAATGTCATGGCTCCTTCCCTCTTCTCATGCTAAAATCACATTTTGATTAAAGCTGTCCTACTTCCTTTCTTTCAACCACTGCCACATTCCTTGTGTATCAATCCCTGTATTTCAAAATGATTAAAATCTAGTGCAATGGAATACTTCAACTGCCAAAATGAATGGGGGAATCAATGCACAAAAACCCAGAAAGCCAACAAGCCTGCTGGTCATTCTGACACCCTGTTAACTTCATCCCAGGGTCAGATGGCCTTTGCTTCTCTTCTCTCTCAGTGACAATGTAGTTCTCATTCTCCTCAAGGTATCCTCTGTTCCTTTCACCAGAAATCTTAGAATCGCTTAGGAAAAAAAAAAAGACACAAGTGACATGGCAAAAAAGCTGCTTCCCAGCACTTTTCTCTCACCACTCTGTCTGCTGTCATCCATTGTATTGACCTTCAGCCCTACTCGGATACACATTTTATAACTGATGTGGAATATATAGTCTTTTGACAGACAGTTCATATGAATTTACTATCAACCCGGTGCCTGTCTGTATTGTGGTAGAAATTATATTACCAGATTCCTAACAAGAAGCATTATGATGTTAGAAACTGTTAAAAGAACATGAATGAAATAAAAAGACCCCCTTACACACAGGCTGAAGAACTAGTTCAAGTAACAAAGCCCTATTTTCCATCTTGTATGTGAAGCAAATGGATTAACAACAACTGGCACGAAGCTGAACTGACACCCTGACTCGCTGTGCCAGGCAGGCTCTCTATTGAATTGTTCGTACCAGCCATTTCTTGTGTGCAAACAGGAGAAACTTGTTCGGGCAGCAGCCACTCTGAATGGTATGCGAGGATTTAGTGAAATGCATGCTTAGGACAGCTTTCTTAATCCTTGCAATTCTGCCCAACAGAGGGAATTCCAGGGTGACAGATGAAAGGACACATCCAAACCTTTCACTGAATACAGTCAAGACCAGAAAAGAAAGTTGGTGGAGCTATTAAAATATATTTTGTTAATGCTCAACCCACAAACACCACTGTTAGGAGAAAAAGTCAAATGAATGATGGTAATAAACAGGCTGGTATTACCCTCTGATTAAAGTGTCATGATTCCTCTTTAGAAATCAAAGGAGTTATCGTGCTAATGAACTAAATTAGACTGAACTAACATTCATGTTAATAATTATTACTCACAAGGCTAGCTGTGTTAGGAGTGATAATGATAATGTGAAAGCTGAATATAATAATAAATATTCCTCAGGTGCATATCCTCTAGTTTAAAGCAGATTGGACAGGGACATGTGCATACCCCAGTGGCACAATCTCCAAAACTAGAGGGATTTTTTTCCCCCAAAGTAAGGAGGGTAGATTAGGTCCTAGGTGAGCAGGAAAAAGAAGGCTAAAAAACAGAATTCCTTATTAGAACCAGAAGTGTTAACCTGACAAACACACTCATTCAACTCTTTAATACTATGTATGAAATACATATGGTACTCATTTTCCCTTAAAATGAGCCATGATAAAAAACAATTTTATATTCTCAAGGCTAGAAATAGAAAGATATGCATTGGTGATAGTATTGATTTTTTTTTAATCTACAGAAAGGCTGCTATTAGATAGGTTATAGTTACAGTGAAAACCTAGAGCTGTTTTTAATCCCCTGGGGAGGGGGGAGTTCTGTTGGGTCCTTTTTGTCATTGTCAAGGTGTAGAAAGAATGAAAAATACTTTGGTGTATTTCATTATTAGTACACATGAACAGTTTGAACTCTCCATTATTGGGCTGTCTTTTTTCATAGTCAGTACCTTTTTTCAGTCTCTTTTTAAAAAACTATTTGACAAGAAAAAAAAATAGCCTTCTTGGTTTAATATGTGAGTATATACAAGTTCATACAAGTTTTCACAAGAAAGTAAATGAAGAGCATGCCCTGCAAGCTTAATCACATTAATTCGGAATACAATCAAAGCTTCACATTTTAACTCTATCTTAGTGTCAATTGAGCATGCTAAAACAAAGACTATATGAATATATTCCTTGATCTTACAAAACTTCTTTGAATAAATAAAATATATTACTACCCCTCAAAGAAAAATTATGATGTATGTAAAATAATACAAAATAACTCAGCTATGGCCAGCTACTGCTACTTGATCACATCAAATGTGGAATGAAATTCTCCTGGAAGAGGTAATCATAGACAGAATGTTCCAGACTTCGGGGTTGTTGTCTACCTTTCAGCAAAGACCACAAGTGAAGAAGACCAACGACTTTTGAATATACAAGTGGTTAAAGAGGTTTAGGATTGTTTGTTCAATATTCCAGTTTTCTGAAAGTATTGCTGTTAATAATTATAGGTAACTTGCACCTTTATTTTCTTTGTGTAGGGGAAAGGAGGCAGCCAAGGGATTTTTTTTTTTTAAGTTAATAATCTCTCTTTTTCCATCAGAGTTTAACTTTTTGATATGATTATACTTTCCACATGTTTCTTGTGTGCTGCTTTGTTTCTTAAGGAAAGCAAGGTGAATCAAAAAGAAAAATGTGTCATGTGAATATTTGACTTTGGCACTATTTGGACCAAATTAGAGAGAAAACAAGGTTCTGGAAATTATTATTGTTTTATTAAACAAAAAGTGTCAGGATAGGCCTTAGTGAATCAAGCAAGCACATTTTTCAAATTATTTCAGTAAAGAGTGGGGAGTTGAAAAACATTTTTTGGGGTCTTAATGTTTCTTAGTAGCTTTTTTTGTGTGTGGGTTTCAAACCCAGGGCCCCATGCACAGTATGCAAGCAATTTACCACTAAGTTGCATCCCTGGCACTGTCTTTTTTTCCTAAAGGGTAGGCTGTCTCTGTAATATCTGAGTGTTGTCCTGGATGCGTATCTGTGCATCTTAGGATGGGTTTTACCTCATCATACTAAATGAGCAAATGAGGAGATGTTAAACATGTCTACATATTTCCTGTGAATCTCCAGCCTGCTCTGCATAGTCTTTGGAAGTTTACAGTACGATGCTTCACATCAGTCTTAAAAAGGCGAGAGATTGGGTTAGATGAAGAGTATTTCCTTGTAATCAACTGTAAAGAGACCAAGGTCATGGAACAGATTTCTTCTTTTTCCGTACTTAGCCAGGAAGACTATGTGAATGCAAATTGCTTTATTGGTAAAGGGAATTAAAATTATAAAAAGCCAGGCTTAAAGAAGTGCAAAATCAGGGCTGTGTGGGAGCAGGGACAATATAATTGTGGTATGGATTCCCATATGGGACTAAATTATCTAGATTTTAGTAACATCAGCAGTTCTGTGTAGCTGCTGGAATGCCACCAATGTGCCATATTTGCTTCATTTTTAAGATGGTTCTGATTCTACACAATTTTAAATATGCAGAAAGCGAAAATTGTTCTGGTATCTTGGTGGTACTTCTCAGATACATGTCATTTCATGTCAGAAATTTTATTTGACTATTAAACAGGAAATGACACTGATGTGGCTTTATTTTTCTAAACAAAATGCCACTTATTGTCATCTCTATCTAGGCTGTAAAATCTTCCCAGTAGGGGAAAGAAAAATACCCTCTTTTGTGAGTACATATCAAGGTTGTCTTCCTTTACAGTGTACCATTCAGTAATACTGTTTTGTAGCAACTCAATAAAGCTGATAGTTTTTCTGGGTAATTACCCACAGCCCCCTGCAGGACAAATTAGCATTCATGACCTGAATAATGCTTACTAGAAAGAGTTCAATGGAATTTACTTAATCAGAATCATTGCTTTCTCTTGGCTAATTTTTTTTTTTTTAATCTGGTCCCCAGTGCCTGTAATAGCAAATATCTTTCCGGCCAGTGTTTGACATCTGATAGAAAGGAAAAGTCTTCAAATTTTGTAATATGTTTGGGGTCTTGGAAAAATAAGCATGTATATATTTTATCCAGCATATAAACATTAAGCTATCCATCTTAAAAATTTCTAATTAGATTTATATGATCATGTCCTCTTTCTCTTTAGTGCTGGTGCTTATTGATTTTAGAATGACAAAGAGAACGCTTTTTTAAATAATTTCCTAATCATCCTTCAATAGTTTCTCAATTTGTGGAAAAGAAAACCATAATATTTGCCATGATTTCAGAGTAGGTGTTTTATAATCATCCTGTATTCCTGAGCATCAAAAGTTAGAGAAATTTTAACAGACAGTGTTGTTTTGATGATTTGATTGTTTTTTGTTTTTCTTGTTTTTGATGACTTGTTTGATGATTTCATAATTGGAACAAAAATGCCATGGGATGTAGTTATGAAGAAATTAGGAAAAACGAGGAGGAGAAAGTAATATTTAAGAGCTTCTTCGTGCAAAAGGCTCTGTCAGGTAAACAATGTATTCTATTTCATTATTATTATTATTATTATTTTGATACCAGAGATTGAACCCAGAAGATCTTTTCCAATAGGCCACATTTTCAGCCCTTCTTATTTTTTATTTTGAGACAGGACCTCACTAAGTTACTTAGGGCCTCACTAAATTGCTGAGAATGGTCTCAAACTTTCGATCCTCCTGCCTTAGCCTCCTGAGTCACTGGGATTACAAGTGCATGCCAGGATAGCCAGCTCCAGACATTTTTATTTTGACAGGGTCTTGCTAAGTTGCTGAAGGTCTCTGCAATTCTGCCTCAGCCTCCCCAGTAGCTAAGATTATAGGCATGTACCTCCATGGCCAGAATATTTCATTAATTCTTGAAATGGCTTAGTGAAGAAAGTTCTGTTGTCTTCATATTTACAAAAGAGGAAAGCGAAGTTCACAATTGAAGATCCTTCTTCCAGTTTCTACACTCAGTAAAGGACAGATCCAAGATGTAATGCCTAGAATGCCTGAACAAAAAGTTTGTGCTTTTTGGTTTATATGTAATGATTTAACATTTTCAGAAAGGCGATGAAAGAAGGTCCTAAACCAATTCCCTGGAATGAATCTCTAACTTGGAAAAGACTGCTAACCTGGGAGAGTAGATCTTTCTAAAATGCAGCAGCAAATCTGTATCTTCAAAGGACAGCCTGAACAACCATTTGTTCTCCTTCCTGTCCTCCTGTCCACAGCGCAGCCTGTGTCTCATAGGCAGTGGGAACTGCTGAGACACCAAGTTCCACAATGGAACGTTAGTGAGTGTTTCAAAGTAATTCAGTCAAATCAACAAATCAAGGTTAAAAGTGTGAGATCCGACCCAAAGAAAAGAAAGCAAGCCCAGGAAAGCCCTGGTACTCAGTGAAGACACATGCATTTCTGTGGGATAGGGATAACTGCCCCAAGGCTGTTGTCCTAGCAACCTCACAGTTTTTACTGAGAATAGTATGGTTGTTTAGATCTTCATATTTTTAGAGTCAATGTTTATCGGAGTTGATGGGGTGGGGGTAGTTGATGGAGAATATGTGGAGTAGTTAGACCTATAAAGAAATCTCTTAGCTGCTCCATTGATAAAATCCATGCCTTACTATATAACACAGTTCAGTATTGAACTGAAGGAATTCACTCACTCAGTCCCCTGTACTATGCGGAGTCAAATGGAATTGGGTACTTAATTAAGTTTCTTAGGGTACAAAATGGTTATCCCACATATAAATCTAAATAAATAAAAATGTTTTTTCAACTTTAGGGGTTTCAGAAAACCTACAACACATTTTTGCACAGATTTTCCTTCCAAACACTAGAATATTGCAAGAAAAATTCAATCCATATGTTTCAGATTTACTTACAGTTGTATCAAAATCTTGTGTTGCAATTGACATTTGATGTTCATAAAGTTTTCTGAATGCTTTTTATTTGCTCTTAACTCAAGAACAGAAAGTTGATTTGTCAAGCTTATAAGTACCAAAACCCCCAAATATTAAATTTGGGTGGAAGGCAACAAACTTAAAATTCTGTATCAGGCGTTAAATCTAATAAGCCATTTGTCTTGCTATCTTTACAATGCTGTTTACTTACAGATATACATATGCTTGGCAATATGGCATACTTAGACATACTTTGGATATTGGCGGGGTAAAGAGAAAGTGGGGTGATAAGATAAGCAAGGAAAATATTTTTTATTCTGGTACTCTGTCTCAATTTAAATATTAACAGTATATCATTTATAATTTAATATAAAACAGTATGTACAGTGATAGCCTATATCGAACTTTTTCTCCATCCTTCAGTTGATGATCTCAAGTCTCAGGTTGGTGCTCAGTAGCACTTCCTCTCCTGCAGTATGCAATTCCTGCCAACTCTTCATATCCTGGGGTATCAGTGTCTTAGGGATGGTCACACAAAAGACTCTGCATTCGTTGTGTTGCTGCTGTTTTAGGTGTTTCCCAAAATGACTGCTTCCATTTATTCAAGGCTAAACGTGGTTCTGCCTCTGCTTAGAACAGGGTAACCATACCTTTCAACCAGAATCAATTCAGTGAGGGGTATCACAATCCTATGTAGCCAGCCTGCAACTTCAAAAGGAAAAAAATGCCTTCTGTTAATTCAAACTAAACGAGTCTTTTGACATTTATCTAAAGACAGTACAGAAGTAAGCGGTTCACTTTGTTATGTGATTTGTATGTGCAGGGTCTTATAGTTTTTTATTACTTTTACTTTAAATATATCTTCACTTAGGACAAAATGATACATGTTCAGTGTAGAAAAGTGAGAAAATGTTTGTAACCAAAAAGAAGGAAATAAATCCCTGAAATCTCAATTCCCAAAGATAACCGCCAATTATATCTGTCTTTTGTCTTTCTATTGTACTTTCAATACATAAATGTGCATGTGTTATTTTTTTCTCAAATATGAAGTCATATCATAATTTCTCCCATTCTACCTTCACTGGTGATACAGAACAGTAGGTGAATATGTCAAGTTCTAGATGACTGCATAGTACTTCATTGTTCAATAAGCATGTAATCAAACATTCAAATAAATTTATTCAAATTTAATGATACTAAATCTTAGATTCAGGTTGTCCAACTGTATTTGTCACATAAATTGTACTGTAAATAACTTTTTTTCTTGAAATCTTTGCTCATGTCAATACCTATTTGTTTAGGATGAATGAATGTAGCATATATACAAAGATAGTATGCAGCTTACATTTTCTTCTTTTGGAACAACAATGGATCCATGCCTCTGCTTTCATGTCTTCACTTCATCCTTTTCAGGAGGTATGCAAGAGGGTCAGAAGTTGGGGATGTAAAGTATGGTGGATGGCCGTGAGAAAATTAGGCTAAAGAGTACAAAAGGCTACACTACACATCTCGTTTGAAGAATCCGTAATTCTTATATTTCTGCACTTCCTTCCTTCATCTTCATACATTTTTTTCAAGTCCCCATCACCTACTCCAAAGTATTACCTGAACTTTAGGGACTACTCTAGGACTACTACCCATGAACCTCACGTTTTCCACAAAATACTGGACCTAGAGTAAACCCTGAGAGTGTGATAAGATACTTTTTAATTGTAAGAAATGAAAATTCTTTTACTCCAGTATGTGCCAGCTTCTCTTTGGGGGTATATTCCTGTGTGATGTCATTATGAAGTATATAGGAATAAAGTGAATAAAGAGTACAGTCTCTCTATTTATTTTTAGGAGGTGAGACAGGAGAGCTAAATAGAAAAACACCCCTACCCTTTGGGAAAAGGCCCAGTTTACATGCAGCCCCTGCACTTACTGACTTTATGACTTTAAGCAAATAGCCCGAGCTATCTGAGCTTCAGTCCTCCTCTGTGCATGGTTGTAATATCTTTTTCATATCATCCCATAAGAATCCAGTGGTACTGGCAGAGCATCTTGCATGCAGAAGGTGTTAAACAAAGAGTAGGCGCAGCACTTTAAGTATTTTTAGACAGGGAGGTGTAAGGTACTGAGTGAAGGCTATTTTAAATGTGTTTGGCCCTTCACAGCCGGAGGTCATAGTGATTAAAACTGTGGGCTAGGGATGTAGCTCAGTTGTAAAGTGTTTACCTACCACGTGCAGACACTGGATTCATTCCCCAGTAGCACAGAAAAGAGAGGGGAAAATGTCGTTGTTTTTTGCTATAGGAAAGATAAAAAAGAGTAACTTAAATAGAAGACTTATTTTCCCCACATAATTCCGCAGGCAGAGGTAGGACCTGTTGGTGCTGATTAGTGGTTGCAGAACTTCTAAACCAAGGTGTGCAGAATTAATTTCTTCTCAGCTACCAACATATGGCTGCTGGCTGCTTTTGTCCCAGTTTCAGGAAAGGAGAAAGAGGAAGTGATCAGGAGGGAGAAGAACCCACCTGAGCAATCCAGAGCATACTGTGGATGTCTCATTGGTCCTTGCCGCCCTGGCTACAAGGCTCAAGAGCTGGCACCAGCTTTCCTAAGAAAACCAGAGTAACACTTGTGTGCCAAAGAAGCCCTTCCCCTTCTCCTCCGTACACCTTTCTCTAACTTGCTGCCAGTCTGATAGAGTAGGCTCTGTTGGCATGATTTGAGGGGAATTGCATATCCTATCTGATCATTCTTTCTCTCCCCCAAGTTTCTGTTAACGTCTAAAATTTAGCATTGGCAAATTAAGCTACCACCTACTAGATGTCAAAATGAATGTACCTATGGAAAGAAAATTCGCATGTTGCTTCATCTTTGTTATTAGCACCTTAGATGATCAACAAATTTGTTAATTAGATCCCTTTAAGAAGAAAATTAATTCGAGACTTTGTTTTAGAAAGGAAGGACAGAGAACTCAGCTCTGCATGACAGGTGATAGTGGGGCAGGCCAAGGTAGAAACAGGCAAAAGGAAATAAAGATCAGGGAGGGCAATAAGAATATGCAGAGAGGCAGTTGAGCTGTTATTAGCCAAGCACCTCAAACACAAATGTCATCTTCTTCACAATTTGTCCTAGAAATAGTCTGATTGCTCCTTTTTCTTTAGTTCTCAGTGCATCATCTGATCACATGCAGACCTTTATATAAACACACCTCTCAATGCTCCAAACCACAAAAGAGAAAACTAGCTGAACCTGTGTCTAGTAGTATCCTTATCCTGCTCCAAGCTTTGTATTTTATGAAGCCCAATGTGATTATAGTTGGGACCCACTAGCCAGAGAGATGGGAACTGTTGGCTACACAGGCTGCTTCTCAGCTCAGAGGCTTCTGATTTGCTATTAAGGTTTCAGGAAAAAGATATTCTTTTTAACTTTTTTTTTTAACAAAACAGGTAGTGTGGCCTTGTAGTTCAACCCACAATTTCTAGAACCAAATTGTGTGGGTTCAAATCCACAATGCTCAGTTTCTTCATCTGTAAAATGGACATGATAATGGTATTTTTCTTCTTTGTTTACACTGAAGATTAAATGAGGTAATATAATTTGAAAACTAAGAGCTATATCTGGAATACATAGTGTTTGCTTTATAAAGTTAAAAGCATTCCTTTTTTTCTCTCATCTTTTCTTTAGATAGACAATCATATCTTACATATCTATTTTTTTGTTTTTGTATTTTTTTTAATTTCCAGGAACATTTCCTAAATATTTTCTTGGTTTCAGGCAGGTAGGTCATTATTGTTATCATCCCCATTTTACAGATGGGTGAATGAATTCATAATGATTATGCTCGTGCCCAAAGTCACACAGATAGTAACTAGGAAAGTTTAAGAAGTTTTCAGCTGTGACACATTGATTTCTATTTATAAGAAACGTTTCAGAATTGTAGGAAAATGAACATGTCTCAGAAGTGATCCTGTTTGCATGTTTTCATGATTCTCAAAAATTGAAAACCTTACATGCAGCCCAATAGACTTGCCTATGAAGATCAAAGGAGTGTTTGACTTCCTGATTTACATATAGTTAACTGTCCTACCCTGGCAGAAGCCCCATACATTCCATTATTGTTGAATGAGCCAGTAATTATACTTCTAAGTATATACCCAAGATCCTAAGCAGTAAAAGGGGAGAAAGTTATATAAAGAAGGATATTAATTTTAAAGTCATAATACCCAAAGAAGCAACAAATAGTGTTAATATTTTTGGCATAGGATCAGTTTAATAAATTGTGTCACATCAACTCAATGCAGTAATGATAGCCATAATAACCACCATGTGTGGAGCATCCAGCAGGGGCAGTACATCTTAGTAACTCCTGTCAAATGACATCTCTTTTGCTTTCCTAAGAGCTGGGCATCATCTATCAAGTCACTGCACAGATAAAATGCCACAAAATCAAGGTCCTGTGCTCACTGTGAGTGATACAGCTGGCTCATCCTTCAGCCAATGCTTCTCTATGGCTCAGGGTGTCTCAATTAGCAGTGATCTGCTGCAGATGGATCAAGAATAGCCTAAGCTGGTAAAAGCAGTTTTGATCACCTTGCAAGTCTAGGGATAGACCTTGGCTTCCCGGCACTGGTGTATGGCATTCCTTCTCCCCTTCCATCCTTCCTTCCTTCCTTCCATTGACAGGAATGTATACACAAATGCTGAAGCTCAAGAAGCCATCTTCGTCTCTGGCAAAGACACATTCCTAGGGCAGGGGACTAGAAAGCTGGAAAGACTTTGGTCTCTGAAGACTTTGTGAAATGCCATATTTCCCCCAGACTGCCTTTCATGGGTTTTTATGAGAGAGACTTTTGACTATGTTAAAGTCTTGGGCTGGGGGAATGGTTCTAAATCCCTCACAGTTTTACTTAATCCTAACTAATAAATTTGCTTTCAGTACCAACAATAGATGATCGTTCTTAAGATAAAGTTGGAAGTTTCACCCCACTTTGTTAACATCATATTGGATAAAACTGCTAACTTCAGGAAAGAAAAGGAAACATCATCTTCATACTGGGTAGGAGGTCATGTACCCAGCTAAAAATTAGTAATTGAATCAGTGGGGAAAACGAAGAACAGAGGGAGACACATGCAATTGAAGCCCATATCTGACTCCAAAGCTGGCCACTCACTGCTATATTGCAGTCTCCTGCTGCTGATTAGACTGAATGATGATGTAAAAAACCTGTTATATTATTTTCCATTCTTTTAGAGTATTCAAAATTAAAATATACTATAAAAAGAAACATGCTTTTAGTAAGTTATGCAGAATAAAATTCTATATCTTACATATGCAGGTAAAATTATGATTTTAAGAGCAAAAAGGTAGGTTATTTGAATTTAGGAATGTGAATGAATCACAGATTTGTTCCTACTTTATCTTTTAAGCCTTCTTTAATAAGCAAATCATAATTTTATAATAAAATATGCTGTGGGTAGTTATGCATATATACCTTTTTTAAAATCATGTAAACCACCCAGCTACAGAATCTTTTTATATAGAGCCACTAAGCAGAATCTGTAAGTAGTGGATTTTATATAGAAGAGAAATGATAAATAGCATGTCATTTGATGCTTCATAATTTTTGGTTTTTAACTTTCTGGGTCACTGGTTTCTCAAAGAGTTTTCATTCTTTCCGCACATTAGTTAGGTGATTGAGGAAGGTGTCAGGCTCCTGAGACATGGGAAAAGATGATGTGGGGGGATTAAATTCTTCTTTTATTTTGGCTGAGTATACAAAATACCCAGTTTGATTTAGTAGTCCTTCCCCTGTGTGTATTAACTTCTGTCTACCGTGGGCAGTGCTGAGAAGATATTGTCATTGGCATCCAAATGAGATACATACTTTTTATAAAGTATATACTGATTTTATAAAATCAATGCCAAGAATTGATGGAATGGTTAGGACCAAGAAACTTGAGAAAAGGAAAGAAAGAACTGTTGATTGATTAAGATTAAGGAGTATATAGAGAGAGGAGTAGGAAGAAACATTACTGGAGGGATGTTATGAATAGAATATGTCAGTTGAAGCTGACATTGTGGAAACACACCTGTAATCCCAGCTACTTGGAAGTCTGATGCAGGAGAATTGCAAATTCTAGGCCAGCCTGGGCAACTTAGCCAGACTCTGTCTCAAAGGAAAACATAAAAAAGGACAAAGAATGTAGCCAGTGATTGAGCACCCCACTACCCCAATACCACACACACACAAAAAAAAAAACTGGATATGTCAGTTGAAGAGATTTTCACCAATGCAAATTAAAACTACACTGAAATTTTATCTCACTCCAGTTAGAACGACAATTATCAGGAATATAAGTAACAATAAATGTTGGCAAGGATGTGAGGGAAAAGGTACACTCATACATTGTTGGTGGAATTGCAAATTGGTGCAACCAATTTGGAAAGCAGTATGGAAATTTCTCAGAAAACTTGGAAGGGAACCACCATTTGACCCGGTTATCCCACTCTTTGGTCTATACTCAAAGGACTTAAAACTAGCATACTATAGTGACACAGCAACATCAATGTTTATAGCAACTTAATTTACAATAATAGCTAAGCTATGGAACCAACCTAGATGCCCTTCAACAGATGGATGGGTAAAGAAAATGTGGTATAAATACACAATGGAATATTACTCAACCATAAAGAAGAATGAAATTATGGCATTTGCCAAAAAATGGAGACTATCATGCTAAGTGAAATAAGCCAATCCCCAAAAACCAAAGGCCAAACATGTTCTCTCTGACATGTGGTTGCTAACAGAAGTTCATTGGATTAGATTAAAGGTTCATGAAGGAAGGGGAGGGAGATGGGAATAGGAAAAACAATAGAATGAATTGAACATAACTTTCCTATATTCATATATGAACACATGACCAGTGTAATTCCACATCTGTACAACCACAGGAATGGGAAGTTATATTCCATGTAGGTACAATATGTCAAAATACATTCTACTGTCATATATATCTAAAAAGAACAAATTTTAAGAAAAAAAAGAGAGAGAAATATGAGGGAGCCACAGTGCAAGCCTCATATGTAATGATGTCCTTTCTAGTCATTATAATAAAAAAGTAAAAAGCACATAAAAAAAAGAAAAAGAAAAAAAAGAGACATTTTCATCCCTGTGTAGTGAAAGCACATGCATAGTTTGTTTAAGTGATGTCAGTAGTACCCAGGAGCACAGACATCCAGGAGGAGTGAAATCCCCAGATTGTCTGGTAGTATGAATGATGGATATCCCTTTTTGTTTTCAGTTCTGGGGATCAAACCCAGGCCCCCTTGAGTGTTAGGCAAATACTCTACTACTAAACTATATCTCCAGCACCTATATATCTTAAGAAAATATGTGTGCATGTGGTTTAAAATGTACTTTTCCTGTCTTTAATAGTTACTTCTTTGCTGACTTTTTAAGAGGAAAAGAGACAAAGCTTACTGTTGAAAATGATTTAAACCAGTTAACTCACATGCAATTTTGATAACATAGGTAAAAATCTATCTTGTCTCCTAAATTATTAGAATGATTAAAAACTCTTGGGTGATTTGTATCCATTTTCCAGTGCAATAAGTTGAGTATACAAATCTACTCTTATACAACAAGAAGCTCATGGCTCATTTGTGATAATTTATTTACATTAAATGGTTTACTAGATACTGGGGATTGAAATGCAGGAAATTAAGTAATATGCATTTATGAATATATCAACATGAAGCCCACTATTATGCATAACTATAATGCATTAATGAAAATATTTTTTAAAAGACTCCATTATGGTTTATATATGAAGTGTGCCCAAAAAAGCTCACGTGTGAGACAATGCAAGAGGATTTAAAGCTGAAGTGATTGAGTCAGCCTTAACCTAATCAGTGCATTAATCTGCTGATAGGGATTATCTGGGTGGTAGAGTGTTTAACTAGAGGAAGTGGGTCACTGGGGGTTTCCTCTAGGGTATGCATTTTGTACCTGATGAATGGTTGCCATATTCTAAGCCACCTTCCTTCACCACAATCTTCTTTCTTGATGTTTTGAGATCTCAGTCCATACACAGCCAACTCTGAAACCATGACCCCCCAATGTAAACATTTTCTACTCTAAAATTGTTCTTGGCTGGTCTTTTAGTCACAACAGTGAAACAGTTGACTAAAACAGGTTTAGTAGGAATTTCATTTATGAATATGTTCTAAAGAAGATATCTTTAATTTCCCAACTATGTCATTCAAGAGCTATGAAGTGATTGTAGCTTCAAAGAAAACATGGCCTCTTAACAGTGCATGAAAACTTGGGTAATAAATTTAACCAAAGGGGTGGAGGGAGAACCAACTCTGTATGATGACTGTAAAAACCATTGAAGAACAGAAAAGACTTAAACAAATAAGCATATGTATTTTGAGATAAGAAAACATATCATGAAAATGTGTCAAATATCCTACACTGACCTACAAATATTATATGATCCTAATATATCAATCAAAGTACTTTTGGAACAAGATAAGCTGGTGCCAAAGTTCATATGAAAAATTAAAAAGAACCAGAAAAAGTATTTAAAAGAAAATTAGGGAAGTAAGCCTTTTGGTTATTAAAATATCTCATGAAACTTCAGTAGTGAATTGTAACTTTGAAATGCAGTGTTAGTGCAGATGTGTACACACGGAGACATAAATAGAACAATTTAAGGTGTCTAGGAAGATATATAAATAATATTCAAAAATGACAGATCAGTAGAGATGAGGAGTTAAACAACATTAGAAAACTAGAATAGATCTGGGGATGTGGCTCAGAGCTTAAGTGCCTCTGGGTTCAATCCCTGATAGAAAGAAAGAAAGAAAGAAAGAAAGAAAGAAAGAAAGAAAGAAAGAAAGAAAGACCATGTGTAAAAATAGAATTTGGATCCATAATCTGTCTATACAATATATCAATATAAAAAAATAAGACATGGTAAAGGAAAGATACAGATATTTCAGAGAAAAGAAAATACATTTAAATAAAAAAGGAATTAATCTCACTCATAATCTGAGAATCTTTGTAAATGAAAGTCATCCAAAATTTTTATTCTTGAATCAAGTTGGCAAAGATCCACAAGTTGATAATACACTGGGTGGGTGAAAGTGTGGAGAAGCTAGATCTGTTACACCTGTATGGAAGAGAATTTGGCAATAGCAAAAATAAAAATAAAAATGAAGAAAGCATATAAATATTACTAACACTTCAAAACTAAAATTATGCTTCTAGGAATTAATCTGAGACTATATTTAGTACTATGGACTTACATGTGTATATAAACCATACTATATTGAATGTCATATTAAGAACTCTGTGAATATGTAAAAGCAAAAAGCAGAAAACAACCTTAACAGGTGCACATCAATAGGAGACAGTTTAAGCACAATGAAAGAGCCACGTGAGGTACTATTTGTGCCGATGTAAAAAAGAATGAGATAAAGCATTTGTCTTTGGGCATATTGGTACATTCCTATGATCCCATCAACTCAGAGAATGAGGCAGGAAGATCACAAGTTCAAGGTCAGTCTCAGCAACTTAGTGAGACCCTGTCTCAAAATAAAAAACAAAAAGGGCTGGGGATGCAGCTCAGTGATTGGGCACTACTGAGTTCAATTCCTGGTAACTCCCACCACACACAAAGTTAATCTATATTTACAAGCACACACACACACACAAAAAAAAAAAAAACAAAAAACAAGAAGCAAAACAGTATGAGTACTATGCTACCACTTATGTTTTAAAATAGATAAGATATGTACATTTGTGTAGAATAGCTTTGTGCAGATGCACAGAAATTGATGAACTTACTCATCTCCAGGGAAGAAACTTCAGTGGCTAGCATCCAGGAATGATAGACTGCTCAAACCTTTTGTTCCTTTTCAATCAGAAACTTTTGAGCGTATTACTACTCAAAAAATAAAACATAACAACTTGAACACCTTAATAGTCATGCCCTATAGTGACTAACTTCAGTCACAAATGTTTTTTTGTGTGCTGGCAGAGGGTGCTGAGAATTAGACCCAAGACATCCTTCATGATAAGCCTATGTTTTATCACTGAGATACCCCCAAAACCCAAGCACATATTTTCTATTTAAAGGTAATGGCCCAGTGGTATTTTAAAGCTAGCTCCCTTCAAACAAGTAGATTTGAAATTTAAATATAAATTAGAGAGGTAGAATTTTTTTAAACACCCATAAATAGACTAGCATTCCACACATGCAAAAATGTCAAGATGGCCATTCTAAGTGTACAATCTTGTCAAATGGCTTCCTAACTCTATGTTCAGCGACATTGTAGCTTGAAGTCACCTCTGGTGGGGTACTAACCCCAAGTTAATCAGGAAACACTACAATTCATGGCTTTATTGGCATAGTGGGGGTAAGGGCGGAGCCATTGGTTAGACATTTACCATTAGCTCAAATGTTCTAACGCTTGCCATGACTTTCTTTTGAGACTTTCAAATCTCTTGAGATTCTACTCAAAATCATATGTTCATATTTATTTGGCAATGAGACTCATGAGAATTATATGATATGGGAAGACAAGTAAAATGTGAATGGAGTGCTGGTGATTAAAAATAAATCCTCATTTCTAATGCACCATTAGTGACACCACTGAGAAGAGCAAGAATGTGGATACACCACTCATTGTACATCCTCAGTTTAAATGAACAGAGAATTTTCTGTTTTATTTTTAGGCAATTACAAAAAGCTGGAGAAACAAAATCAAGTAAATCTGTAAGCTTGTTTTGTCTCTTTGTATCATACAATGTTTCTTATTTAATACTTGCTTGTTTTATTAATAATTAAAAGCAAGTTTGCAACGTATAGACATGCAGAAGAACTTTTGAACCTATGGGAATTAATGTCTAGTGAGAATGATCCAAAAATAATACAATTTCTGATAATAAAAACTCTGTTCAGCTATTTTACACTTTTGCTATATACTGTAGACATTTTCTTTACATCATGACCCACCTTCATATGAAATATATATATATATATATATATATATATATATATATATATATATATATATATATATATANNNAATATATATATATATATATATATATATATATATATATATATATATATAAATTCATGTAAATATTATAGCCAGATAAGCAGCATACTGCTTATAAATAGATATATGGCCATGAAATAAAGTTAATCTTTTAAAAATATATATATGAAGAAAGACAAAGAAAAATAACACTATAATCTTAAAAGAAAAATTACTTTGAATGTAAAGAAAAAAGATATGCAATGTTTAAAATCACTTTGTGTTAAACTTTTATAAGCCCCAATTAGGGTTTCCTTCTTTTGGGGGTTTTTCTCTATGTTTTAAGAAAAAGATTTTGGTTTAGAGGAATGCATGTAATTTTCCTGCTTTAAAAACAGTTTCTATCTATGTAAATATGCCTACCTTGCCATTGCCTATGTCAGTAACACCCAAAGGAAAGTTTATTTCAAATACATACATTTTCCATATTTGAGAATTGAAAATTAAATCAGATATTTTTGTCTGTTATTAAAATTCTAGTTTAAGTTTGCCCAAGGGCCAAGCTAACACAAGCACACTTACTTATACTGCTGTCATGCACCTATTTACTTTTGAATAAGGTATTGACCATTGTGAGACATCTATGGCTATGCCATTTCTCTGGCTATCAGGTTAATGGATTAGTTTTGTTGGTATTGAAATCAAAAGCCAGTGATCTTTAAATTATATCTGGCTGCTATCGTTGCCAAAGCAAAAATTAAAAACCAATATATTAAACTCAGAAAGTCTCATTTAATACACTCAATTGAGTGCTAATCTATTAGATACTATAATGATCACTAATAAAATATCAACTTGCTTCTGTCCTTTAGAACAATACAGACAATGCAGATCATTATCTACTGTGTGAACTTAAACAGGTCACCAAGCCCGCTAAGCCAGCTTCCTTATCTCATTCAGAATGTTGTCAGTTGGTGCTGAGGTGAGAATGTTGGTCCTCCCAAAGTTTATATGTGGAAACTGGATCCTCAATAATGTAGTATTGACAACAAAGGCCTTTAGGAGGTGATTTGATTACTTGCAGGCATTAGTAGAGATTAGGGTCCTATAAAGGGAGCTGTGTTGTATTTCTGCCACATGGGGACAAAGCAAAAAGACACCTTCCCAGAAACAGAGTGAACTTTACCAAATGTTGAATCTGCTGGTACCTTGACCTTAGACTCCCAACGTCCAGAACTGTGAGAACTCAGTTTCCATTATTTATAAATTACCTAGTGTTCAAAATGGTTTATTATTCCTTGTTTTGTTTTTTGTTTTATTTCTTCAGTGCTGGAGATTGAACTCAGGATCTCATGCATGCTAGGCAAGCTACACTCCCAGCTGTGTGAGGTATTTTTTATAATAGCCCAAATAGAGTAAGAAAGTTAGAAAAGACCAGCAGTCTCTATCTAAATACTCAATGACGTTCTTCATAGAACTTGAAAAAAAAAAAAAAAACAGTCCTAAAATTCATTTGGAAGAATCAGAGACCCATAATAGCCAAAGCAATTCTAAACTAAAAAATCAGTGCTGGAGGCATTACTATACATGACTTCAAATTATACTACAGAGCTACAGTAACAAAAACTGCATGGCTCTGGCATAAAAAAAAGACACATAGACTAATGATATAGCACAGAAGACACAGAGACAAAGACACACTTCTACAGTCATCTGATCCTTAACCAAAGTAGCAAGAACACACATTGGAGAAAACATCCATTTAAGGCTTTTTAACAAGTGGCACTAAGACAACTGGTTATCCACATGTAGAAGAATGAGACTAGACCCTTATTCCTCACCCTGCACAAAAATCAACTCAAAATGGATTGAACACATAGAAATTAAACCAGGAATTTTGCAACTCCTAGAAGAAAATGTAGGGTCCATTCCTCAGCATTTTAGGCACAGAAAAGAACTTCACAATAGGATCCTTAAAGCTCAGGAAATAATGCCAAGAGTTAATAAATGGGATGTCACCAAAATAAAGAGCTTCTGTAAAGCAAAGGAAATAATTAGAAATGTGAAGAGAGAACATACAGAATTCGAGAAAAGCTTTGCTGGCTACTCTACTGACAGTATTAATATCTAAAATATATAAAGAACTCAAAAAACTTTACACCAAAAAATTAAATAACTAAATTAACCAGTTAATTAAATATTATCAATCAATAACACAATAAATGGGCAAAAAGAAGTAATATAAATGGTCAACAAATACATGAAAAAATGTTCAACATCATTAAATATTAGGGAAATGCAAATAAAAAAAATACACTGAGATTACATCTCACACCAATTAGAATGACAGTCAACAGCAATACAAATAATAATAAGTAAGGGAGAGCATGAGGAGAAAAAGGATTACTTTTATGTTGTTGGTGGGATTGTAAATTAGTATAAAGCACTATGGAAATCAGTATGGAGGCTCCTCAAAAGACTTGGCATGGAACCACCATATGACCTATTATCTGTAACACCTCTCAGTATTTATCCTAAATAATTGAAGCCCTCATACTATGAGGATACATGCATACCCATGTAGCAGCACAATTGCCAAACTATGGAACCAGCCTAGGTGTCAATCAATGGATGGATAGATAAGAAGAAAATGTGGTATATATACACATTGGAGCTGTATTTAGCCATGAAGAAAAATAAAATTATGTAATTTGCAGGAAAATGGATGGAACTAGACACCATTAAGTGAAATAAGCCAAACTTAAAGGGTTGAGGGTCTTATGTTGTTTCTCATATATGAAAGCTGGAAAGGAAAAAGAAAAAGAAAGATGGGGGCAGACCTCAGGAAAATCCAGGGGAGATCAGTAGAGGAAAAGGACTAAGGGGTGGGAGAGAGGGATGGAGCAGGGACGAGCTGGGGAATAATATAGATCAAATTATATTATCTGCGTATATGACTATATAACAACAAATCCCATCATTATGTACAACTATAATGCACCAATTTAAAATGGAGGTGGGAGAAACAAAAGAAAAGATCTGCAATATGAAATCAATGGCAAAATGAGTGATCCAATGACTGCTATAGAGATTAGAAAGGGGTAACTGACGCTCTTTAGAATAGAAACTGACCCTTTTTCATCTTAATAATTTGAAAACTTCACATATCGCCTAGTATACAGTAAGCACCCAATAAACCTCTGTTGTAGCACTTAAGTGAATGAGTGGTTCATTGTTGGCTGAGGTAGAAGGAAAACCTTATGCATAAAATAGAATTCTAACTGTGTCTTGAAGGATAAGCAGGATTTGTATTAGCGTGGGGAACAGGAAAGGATATGATAAGTAGGAAAAATAGCTGCAGCCAAACTCTGGAGAGGAAATGAGGAGAGCCTTTTGAGAGAGGACAACAAATAAGATTCCCAGACCAGAATGAAGAGCATATGCAGCCAAAAATAAAATCTGAATGTCGCAAGGAAAGGTGAAAAGAGATTTATGAAGAGCCTTAACATCTAAGCTGAGGAGTGTTGACTTTATTAGGTAAGTAAATGAGCAGTGGGGAGAAGACAGGATGAAAGATGCTGTTTTAGGGCGTCCGCCTGGCAGTGGTGGGAGGGTAAAATCCGAGAAGTCAGTGAGAATTGTCAGTTAGGTCAATAAGAAATTGGACCCCACAAAGAGAGGTCATGGCAGCAAAGCAGCTCTCCCCACAGAGGAGAGGTGAGGGGCAGTGGAAACAGGATCAGATGGGGGAGAACTTCGAAATGAGAATTCAGAGTGTTTGGTAGCTTTTAAAATAGAGTTGCTACTAGAAACACAGAGTGGCAAGAATGTATTTCAGATAAGCCCTGTGGCACTCCTCTGAGAATAATTGTGCTATTCATTGCAATGAATCATTCAATATACATTGGGTGCAATTAGGTATTATGGAATGCTTACTTTTAGTCCAATCTGTACTAGGCACTATGGAAAATAAAGAACCCCCAAACTGCGGAACATCTTGATTTAGGCTTACCTACCTCCAATGTGCTCAGAATGCTTATTATCCCATAGTTGGGCAAAAGCATCTAACATCAAAATTATTTTATAACATAGTGTTGAATATCTCATGTAATGTATTGAATATTGTACTAAAGTAAAAATCCAGAATGGCTTTATGGGTACAATTTTGACCAATGCAATGTTGAAAATTTTTAAGCTGAACCATTGTAATTCAGTGACCATCTGTATAGAGGAAGTGTCTATGATATGGTATCCACAAGATGCTGATTAAGATGAATATTAAGACTATTAAGAGCAATGTGTAGTAAGAGCACATAGAATGACCAGAGTCATTAAACAAACTGTTTTATTTAATCCTCATAACTTTGAGGCAAGTACTACAATTTATCCCCAATTTACTTACACAGACATTGAGACTTGTGGTGGTAAATTAACTTGCCCAGTGTAATAAAGGCAGTAAATAGTAGACTCAGGAATAAAATCTTAGCACTCTCACCCCAATCTCACGTTTTCACCACTAACTACATCATACGTGACTAACATGCATAGCAGTAGTTAATAGAGATTATAGAACTATAATTTTGAAGGACAAAACATGTGGTATCACAAATTTTGCTTTAGAGCAGGAAAGACATGCGGCTTACAAGAGAAATTGCATAAGGAACTGCACAGGTAGGAATGAATATAACATGCTCCAGAGCATTAAAGCAATCAGGGTAAGTGATGGAAGGAAGAGGCTGAAGGCATAAATCCAAGCCAGACAATGGCAACAAGGTTGAACACCACGCACAGAGTTGTCTGTCCTTCGACATGACTGGGGTCAATCAATTAATAAATACTTATTGAACATGAGTCAGCCTTCCTGGTAGCAGGTCCAGGAGTTCAGAATGAATTCATCCTCCTCCCATATTGTCTAGGCTGCAGCTTTATCTTCAAACCAGCACAGGCTCAGGACGCTGTCCATCTAAACATGTGCCATACTTCAGATCAATTCAAGCTGTCCTTTCTCAGAATGGCATGACTCAAAACTTTCCTGAAGTCTTCAGAAGACTCAGCTTCATTATGTTCAGTGTCATTAGTCTGGAGAGGAAAAAAAAAAAAAATCTAAAGGATCCCAGAGAGGTAAGGATTTTTATTTTACAGAATAAACCGAGGGGAAAAAAATGTAAAGTTTAGAAAGATGTGTACCAGGCACGGGGAACATGTCCGTAATTCCAGTGACTGGGGAGGCTAAGGCAGGAGGATCCCAAGTTTGAGGGCAACCTGGATTACTTAGGGAGAGTTTATCTCCAAATAATATAAAATAAAAAGGACTGGGGATGTTGCTCAGTGGTACAGCACCCCTGGGTTCAATTTCTAGTTCTGGAAAAAAAAGAAAAAAAAGAGAGAGAATGAGAGATGTGTAGCTAGCACACTTATCTGTCACCTAGCGTGCAATATTTGTTGAAAGAAGAAACTTTAAAGAAGGTATTCTAATAACTCAGGTTTGAGGAGTTAAGACCCTGCAATAGTACAAAAGGAGAATTAAGAATTAACCAAAAGACATCTCACAGGAAAAGTCAACATCCTCATTGAATATGTGGTGATGGAAAGAGAAAAAAAACATAGACTACACCATTTTTTTTAACCTGTCTCTTCAAGAAGAGATGCTCTAAATGAAATTCCAAAAATTAGAAATTTCATTAGGATAAGAGTGATTTTTCTCTGTTAGTGTACAGAAACTAGCCACATGCTTAGTACATAGTACCTAGTCAATACATTATGGTGCTGAATATATAATTTTAAGAAGAAAACCACGCTATCCCATCCTGAAGCTTGAGTCTCAAGTCAGAGCAATGATATTTACTACTAGAAACCCATGTATAAATGATCCCCTGTTACAGTGGGAGTTTTGCTTTATTCTTTCAAAATAAAACAACAACAATAATTATAAAACTAAGTGTAGGGAGTGGTGTGAGCACCCCCGCCCAGAGTGGAGGGCCTGGGTTGTCGGCTGTTTCCTTGAAAGCAACCCCAAGATGAATTTCTTGATTTAGCCTAACCTACCTCCAATGTGCTCAGAATGTTTATTATCCCACGGTTGGGCAAAAGCATCTAACATCAAAACTATTTCTCAAGAAGGTCAATGGACTTCTCACTTGTCTGAGTTCCTATATCTACTTTCTTAAAAATTTCTCAAATTTTTAGAAGCTTCAGACCTCACAAAATCTGGACCTAGCGTTGTATACATTAGCTCTAGCTGGTACAAAAACATTTTTGAATTCCCCTCTTGCCTTTTCTTCATCCCAGATAATTAAAGTTTTCATTTTAGACTTTGAGTTGAGTTAAAACTGAGTTTTAGTTCAATTTATATAATTTCCTATCCCTGTGACTTTGGCACAGTATTTAATTTCTCAGACCTCTAGTTTCCCCATCTATAAAATGGGAATATTTATTAATAAATAGTCTTCGGGGTTATTATAAGCTTAAATGTCCATGAGGGTTCAATAAATAGCACTTCTGTTACTTTTAATAAATAACCCAATAATTCTTATACTCATTTTTCACATTTAAAACATTGTATATAATTGATATTTTGTTATAAATCATCAGAAGCCTGGGATATAAAATTATTACAACTTTTCCTTTATTTTTCAAGTTATCCTGCTAGGAGAAATCCTGGATTTGTAAGAGTTAAGAACTAAGTTTGCAATACAATTTTTTTTTTTTAATTTCTGCACTCTTAACATGCTTTGAGGATGAGTCTAAATATAAGTGCTTCATTTTTATGAATGATAATCTGGGCTGTGGACATTATCACTTCACCAAGTTATTCCAAGAACATTTCAAGCTCACTAAAAATCAAATTCATAAAATAATTTACTGGTCATTTTTCACCATCTGGGGATCAACAGGAAAAAAAAGTCTTAAAAACCAATGAATAAAAGACCATAATTTATATTGCAACAATCACCCACTAGAGATTGATAATTTTATCATTGTGATCATAGTGTGAAGAAAAGTGGACTCTCACATACTTTTGCTCTTAAATAAATTCCTTTGAATTTATTTCCAAATCACCTATTTGTTTTATATCTTTCAAAAATCTAACATTTTCTACCTTTGTTCTTTTAGAATATAAGAACTTCTTTCCCACTAGTGATATTTTATTCTTTAATTTTTTTTTTTAAATATTTATTTATTTATTTATTTTAGTTTTCGGCGGACACAACATCTTTGTTTGTATGTGGTGCTGAGGATCGAACCCGGGCCGCACGCATACCAGGTGAGCGTGCTACCGCTTGAGCCACATCCCCAGCCCTTATTCTTTAATTTTATTTATTTTTTCATTTTTAAAATTTGCCCTAACTAGTTATACATAACAGTAGAATGCGTCTTGACACATCCTACATAAATGGAGTATAACGTCTCATTCTTCTGGTTGTACATGTGATAGAATTACAACGGTCGTATAATTATATGTGTACACGAAGTAATAATGTCCAGTTCATTCTACTATCTTTCCTGCCCCCATACCCACTCCCTACCTTCACTACCCTTTGCCTAATCCAAAGTACCTTTGTTTTTCCTTAGCACCCCAACATATTTGAACTAGCATCTACATTTGGAAAACATTTGGCCTTTCATTTTGGAAGATTGGCTTATTTTATTTAGCATGATAACCTCCAACTCCATCCATTTACCTGTAAATGTCATGATTTTATTCTTCTTTAAGACTGAGTAATATTCCATTGTGTATAAGGACCACATTTTCTTTATCCATTCATCTGTTGAAGGTTCTCTAGGTTGGTTCCATAGCTTAGCTATTGTGAATTGAGCTATAAACATTGATGTGGCTGCATCACTGTAGTATGCTGATTTTAAGTCCTCTGGGTATAAACTGAGGAGTCAGGTAGCTGGCTCAAATGGTGGTTCCATTCTTCCAATATGGAGGAATTTCCATACTGTTTTCCATAATGGTTGCATCTATTTGCAGTCCCACCAGCAATTTATGAGTGTATCTTTTCCCCCACATCCTCACCAACACTTATTGTTGCTTACAGTCTTGATAACTGCCATTCTGACTGGAGTAAGATGAAATTTTAGAGTAGTTTTGATTTGCATTTCTCTAATTGCTAGAGGTGTTGAACATTTTTTCATATATTTGTTGATCGATTGTATTTCTTCTTCTACGAAGTGTCTGTTCAGTTCCTTAGCCCATTTATTGACTGAGTTATTTGTTCTTTTTGAGTTTTTTGAGTTATTTATATATCCTGGAGATTAATGCTCCATCTGAGGTGTGTGGGGTAAAGATTTTCTCCCATTCTTTTTATTGGGGGTGATTAAACCCAAGGACGCTTAACAACTGAGCCACATCCCCAGCCCTTTTTTATATTTTTATTTAGAGACAGGGTCTTGCTGAGTTTATTAGTGCCTCACTAAGTTACTGAGGCTGGCTTTGAACTAGCAATCCTCCTGCCTCAGCCTCCTGAGCCTCTAGAATTATAAGCATGCACCACTGCACCCAGCTTTTCTCCCATTCTGTAGGCTCTCTCTTCACATTATTGATTGTTTCCTTTGCTGAGAAGAAGCTTTTTAGTTTGAATCCATCCCATTTATTGACTTTTGATTTTATTTCCTGTGCTTTAGAGTCTTGTTAGGGAAGTCAGCTCCTAAGAGACATGGTGAAGATTGGGGCCTACTTTTTCTTCTATTAGGTGCCGGGTTTCTGTTCTAGTGCCTAAGTCTTTGATCCACTTTGAGTTGAGTTTTGTGCAGGGTGAAAGATAGGGTTTTAATTTCATTTTGTTTCATGTAGACTTGCAGTTTTCCCAGCACTGTTCGTTGAAGAGGCTATCTTTTCTCCAATGAATGTTTTTGGTGCTTTTGATAATTTTTATCTAAAAATAATTTTTTGAGTGGTACTAGAAATTGAACTGAGAGACTATCTGCCACTGAGCTATATTCCCAGCCCTTTTTATTTGTTATTTTGAGACAGAGTCTGGCTGTATTGCCCAGGCTGGCCTCAAACTTGAGATCCTCCTGCCTCAGCCTCCCAAGTCACTGGGGTTACAGGTTTCCCTCACCACACCCAGCATAGTATTCTTTAATTTTAAAGAAAGTAAAACACCAAAATGTCCTCAGAATTCCAGAATGCACTTTGATGAATTCTATCTGAACAACCTTTAGTTAGAATATACACATGGCAAGCAGCTACATACATTGCAAGCATAGTAGTAAAAATGTTCATAAACTATATAATTTATTCTATCACAGAGATTAGTGTTCATTCTTCTGGAAGTAATCCCATATCCAACCCCATTGTCCCTCTGCTGATTATGAGCTGTATTAGAAGACAATACCAACCTCACACTAGGAGCCTAAGGAATACTAGCTGGGGACTCTTGTTTCAGGCATTGCAGAATGTCTTTGCTCATTCCTAAGGGTGATGACTTCTTTCTAGACTAAAAGAAAATCATGACATGAATAAAGAAAAGAAGGGAAACACATGGGCCTCTCTCAGACCATGGATTCTCCAGCTGAAGCCTCACTCTGAACATGTGATGAAAATCTCTGGTTATAGAACCTCCTAACCCAGAATTCTGGTCCTCCTGCCCATTACAATGTTTGCATCACCTAGTCACAATGGACTTCATTTTCCTTATCGGCTGATTATGAACTGTATTAGAAGACAATACCTTTTATCTGTAGCATGATTTACCAGATTCAAAGCACATTCACATTTCTCATTGCATCTACACAACTTTGAGCGAAGATAGAACAAATAATTCTGTTCCAATTTTTCACATAAGCAAGTCTTGGAGGTGAAATGGTTTATGCAAATAGACTTAATTAGAGCTGAAGGCAAATGCCTTCTGGCTTCTGACTCTTTGCACTATTCAGTTTCTTCCTACCTCTCACTGACCTTTCCACTTGTATAAATCTGTGATTCTGGGAATCACATCCCATCTTAGAGATGCTTTGCATGGTTTATGCCTGAGAATATTCAGCAGTTGGTAAGAGCAGAATAATGCCACTGTTCTTTAAAGTGTGTTCAAAGGTTACAGAATCAAATGCAAGTTATTTTTAAAGATTCTTTATTAATTCAAACACTGGATGAATATTGTGATTTTTTTGTTTCAACGACAAGAGCATACATTTAAGTACCTTCTCTTTCTTTCCCCCCTCTTTTCTTAACCCACAATCAGAGCTTGCTGGTTCTAAGCTTTTTGGCATCTCTGGATGAATCTTATATGGCTTGAAATAGCTGCTACTGAGCTGTTGTTTAGTACTTTCGTCCAAGTCTGCTTTAAGTGTGTACAATGCAGAAAGGGTTCTTTTCTGAGGACTGAGACTCTAAGCTTCAAGAAATGTTGAAGGGTTTTGTTTTCTCAGAGCTGTCAAGTTTCTTTGAAAGAACTGAACAGAAGCAACAAAGGAAGATGTGAGAATGATTTAAAAAATTTTTAAAATATCTCTTTGGTTTTCCAGCTTTCTTTAAAATTAAAGATCCGTTGTTAACCATTCCATAGTTGAACGCCTCTATCTTTGGGTTATTGCTCTGCAATGATGTGACCCTTCAAGTGTGTGCGTGTGAATGTGTTCTTTTTCTTTTTTTTTTTTCAGCCTTTTCTCTAAGATTTAAAACTTATCTTTTCAAAAAATCAAAAATTTAGAAAAAGTGGTTTTATTTAGAAATAAGGAAAGGGGAAGTGGAAAGAAAAGTCATCCTGGAAGAATAAAAATAGAGCAGAGAGCCCAACAGACCAAAAGTGGACAGCACACCATGCTTACATGATTTACTTGGGGTTTCGTGTTTTTGAAAGCAGCACATAAGTGCATGGTAGGATTTTGGCAAATGAAATTGTGTACTGTTTACTTGAAGGCACTCAATGATGATAAACCGTTATTTGGTACAAGCAGTATGCCTGATGGTGCCAAGAACACTGAATTAGATACAGTTCCTGCAAAGTAGGTTTGAAATCTAAAGACAAATTAGACAGACAGGGTAGATAATACCCAGAAAAAGCATAACATTTCATCATGTAACAATGTCATCATGGACATTCTAAGTATACTTTCAGACATAATTTGAAGAATTTCCTAACTGCACATGAAAACATTGTAAATAGAGTCATATTTACACAGATTGAATATGTGCACAGATGTAAGCACATAAATCTCAGATGTGCAATTTAAGGGTGATACGTTTAGCTGCTAAATATAGGCATCCACNTTTTTTTTTTTTTTTTTTTTTTTTTTTTTTTTTTTTTGTGTGTGTATGTGTGTGTAGGGTAGTGGAGACTGATCTAGGCTAGCACTCTACCACTAAACTATATCTCCAGGTCTTTTAATAAATTTTATCCTGAGAGGGGGGTCAGGCTAAAATGTTCTGGTTGGCCTTGAATTTGGAATCTTCCTGCCTCAGCCTTCCAGGTAGCTGAGATAACAGGTGTGTGCCTTTGAACTCGGCTCACTTCTTTCTTTTTACCCTACATTTTCAATATATGTGATTTCATTTCAGGGACCCAATATGAACTGCTCTAGTTGTAGCCATCTGTGAAAAGGGAAAAAGGCATAGTACTTCCTTTTAAAGACAAATCCCCAAAACTGTACAATTACTGTTACATGCCTTTCTTCAGAACTTTTATTTCTGAGATTCTAAAACTACAGATTGCAAGTGACTCTAATCTAGTAGGCACTGTTCAGCCAAACAAGTGGCATAGCAAAATAAACTCAGGGTAGAAATTCTAATTCTGGCTATGCTGCTAACTAGCTTCAATAGCAACAGAGGGTCATTTAGTTTTTATAATTCTGTTTCTCCATCTGAAAAACAAGAAAAGTGGAGTTGAAGTTAAAGAGGTAACTTCAGATTTTCCATTTCCAGAGTATACCATAATGCCCAAGATGACTTTTGACAAGACTTAAAAACCTATTTAGTAATAATAATAATAATAATAATAATAATAATAATAATAATAAAATATTTTAGGTCTTTGCCTTAATTTTTTTCTTGCAGAACTGGGAGTTTGACCCAGGGAGGGTGGGGTTCCTACCACTGAGTTACACCTCCAGTTCTTTTCATTTTTCCTTTTAAGACAGGATCTTGGGCTGGGGATGTACTTCAGTTGGTAGAGTGCTTGCCTTGCATGCACAAGGAGCTTGGTTCAATCCCCAGCACCGAAAAAAAAAAAAAAAAGACAGGATCTCACCAAGTTGTTGTTGAGGTTGGCCTTGAACTTGCCATCCCAGTTGTCCCCAGTTGTTGGGTTTGCAGGCATGAGCCACCAGGCTCAGCTGCCATAATTCTTTTAAAGAAATATATATTGAATACTTAATACATGACAGATATTTGATTAGGCACTGAAGATCTGATGTCAAGCAAGATTGTCATAGTCTCTTCTCTCACAGGGAATAAAGACAAATACAGAGAGATAATCACAGTTTCTAGCAAGTGCTATGAAATAAATGTATAAATGTCTTTATAAGAGACTAACAGAGGTGACCAGCTTTAGGTAGGGTGATGTGATCAGAGAAGGCAAAACAGAGACCTTTGGAAGAAAATGAGCTGTTCTCACAAATCAAGAGGATACCAAGAATTAGGACATTCCAGGCACAGGGGATAGCCTACACAAAGGTGCTAAGAACCCAAGAAGAAGGTGGAAAACAGAGTCCAAATCAAACTGGTACTGGTACCCTGGTAAGAAATTTGGATATACTCAGATTTTGTTCTCAGGAAAAGGGGAAGATGCTCATGACATGTGACTAAATCAGTCAAGGTCACTCCAGGTGAATCGGGTTGGCATTGAATAATCACACAGAGACAGAAAGTACCTTTTTCTTGGGGTCCAGTGGCTCCTCAGCCCCAGATCCCACAAGGGAAGCAAGAGAGGCAGACAAAAGAAAAAGAGAGCACCCCTGAAATTGTCCTATTTATTTGGGGGAAAACATTCGATAAAGTTCAACCCAAATAAGGCAAGAGATTTGATTTCAGGGGGTCGCTTGGTGATGTCTTTGGTTAGCAGAATGACTGACATCTCAGAAAGCCACACCCATCTCAGGTGCTGTGTGGGATTGAAGGATCACACAGTCCAGTCACAGCAGCAACATCAGTGCCATCAGTGTCATCAGTGCCATCGTCTCTTCCTGTGCTCAAATGCTCACAGCTCACATACACAGCCCTTGGCTGGTTGGCAACAGGAAGACATTGGAGGGTTTCAAAGAGAGGGAAATATGTGAATCAATTTTTAGTCTAACAATACTCTTGCTTTTGTTGGAGGAAAACAAATATAAAATTATGAGTAATCAAGAGAAAAGTAGTGGCAGCTGAAGGACAGGAATGGCAATAAAGGAGAAAAAATACAGTCCTCAACTTTTGTTTTTTGCTGGGGATTGAACCCAGGGCCTTAGTGCATGCAAGGCAAACACTCTACCAACTGAGCTATATCCTTAGCCCCATATAGTCTCCAACTTTTGACAAATTTGGGATTTTTTTTTCACTTTATGAGGGGTTTATTAGGAACACAAGTGACTCCATTATAACTCCAGGAACATGTGTACCTGCATAAAGTGTAATTTTAAAAGTTGAGTTATACACTTAAAGTTATATACAATCAATGAACGATCACACCACCAGGTCTTATCTACCATGGAAGCATAGAGAAGAGTGATGTGTTGTGCCTGCTCTATGGAAACTCACAATTTGGAGGGAGGAACAACTAACATAACATAAAGGAACCCATGTGAATAATTTCATAGGGCCTTTTTGGCACCTTATAAAAAAAAGGTCATGTATTTCTTTGGATTAGTAGGAGAAGGTATAGAAATCTGATGATCAGATATTTGTGTTGCATTATAGCTCATTCTTATTATCTAATATTTACAGCCTGATTTTTCTGTCCCAATAACCACAAAGTGACCATTGTTGAAATAGGTATTTGTTTCTTTTCCACATATCATATTTTTCCTTATTTAGGCCAGGTCTTAGATGTGGGCTATGTACCAGATTGCAGCTAGTAGTGGGAAGATTAAAAGAACACTCAATTTAGACTCTACCAGTGTATTCCAAGATCTCACTCACACCTTCCTACAGAAATCTTGAACTCTGGCCTCTTCAAACACCCACTTTTGCAAACACTTCATTCTAAGTAAGAGACAAACTCACAGATGGCAAATATAGACTATTTGCTTTCCAGAAATTATAATAAACTGATTTAAGTTCAAATAAGAAAAGATCAAATATAGCAAATGATCTCATTTGAAAGTTAATCGGTATACTCTTAGTAATAACTTTTAGAATTAAGTAATAACTTAGAATAAAGCATGAAAACTTACCTAAGACTTAAAAGGTCCTAAATAAAAGAAACTAGACTTTGCAACTTAAATGACTCTTTAAGGGAAATTTTTAAAAATGGCTGACTTTGAAGACTACCTTGTAATACATTCATGCCATGACTGAGGGTTCTCACTCCTTCCACAGGTTTGGAAACCATCAGACTTTTCCATTCCCAATGGTAGCCTCAGTTCTCCAAGCTGGTAATGTGTGTAGCCATCTGAGTCCCCAGAGCACAAGTGGGATAAGCCAGGGGCCTAGCATTTGTGGCCTTCTGCAGGAGTAGGGAATGGTAATTCTGATATCCCGGACACATTTTAAACTGAGTAATAACACTTTGCCTACTTAAATGCCCCCTGTAGTTTCAATTAACTGGGCATGCTTCTGAATATTCCTTCACTGTTAGGCGAGGCTTGGTTACAGCTGGCTTGCACCGCTGCGGTGGAGGATAAAAGGGTGTTCTCATCTAGAACCAACTTTTCAAACCCGTGCAACGGTAAGGATATAATTTAAGCATTTAGGCCTTAATTTGCAAGACGTTTTTCAGAGTAGAAGGGTCAATAACACTTGTATAACATTTCCACCCTTGGAAGAAGCATAAAATCCCAGAATATAGTGGCCTAATATTTTGATTATCAATTCAATAAATAGAATTGTGGCATTACTGCAATTGAATTCCTCATTAATAGCCACATAATAATACCCCAAGGCTCAGTAGAAATACATAAAGAATATTCATAACTCAGCAATGAAGTATTCAGATTTTATAATAATTATTTCTCAGCAAATAACACCGGTTATAAAAATCATATTTCTCTAATTCAAAAACTCTTACACTGTTCCATGGAAAACTGTGTGTACTTGGAAATCTTTTCTTTGCAAAGGAGTAGAGAAGGAGTTACAGAGATTGAATTTTTTCCAGTACTAGGGATTGAACCCAGGGCCTTGCATATGTTTGGCAAGTGCTCTTCCACTGAGCTACATCCCCAGCCCTTATTACTTTTTATTTTGAGACAGGTTCTCACTAAATGGCCCAGCCTGGCCTTAATCCTGCAATCCTCCTAACTCAGACTCTTGAGTAATGCCAACGCTCTTGCTGGTTTGAAATCTTAATAGATGTCTATTAACAGCAGTTTATGTTATCTAACAGGTATGTAATAAGCTGGTTTGGAAATCGTTGAAGACTTCTTATTTCGTTTTTGGTTTTGTGGTTATGACAAAGCCTTAATTATATGCTAATGTTTATTTTGACTTTCAAGAAAAGGGATATAAGAGCTGGGTGTATGGTTCAGTGGTAGAGTGTTTGCCTAGCATGGTGAGGTTCTGGGTTAAATCTCTAGCAACACACGCACACACACACACACACACACACACACACACACAAAAGGAACTAAAGGGGATATAGTGAGTAGGACTGTATTCCCCTAGTTCTTGTGACCACAGAGCTATGGAACATGCAATAGTCTAAACATTTGTGTGTCCTCAATATTCTTATGTTGTGCCAGGCGTGGTGGTGCATGCTTGTAGTCCTGGGAAGATCATGAGTTCAAAGCCAGCAACTTAGGGAAGCCCTACACAAGTGAGTCCCTGTCTCTAAATAAAATATTTAAAAAAGGGCTGAGGATGTGGCTCTTTGGTTAAGCATCCCTGGGTTCAATCCCCCGTACCAAAAGCAAAAAAAAAAAAAAAAAAAGATTCTTCGGTTGAAATCCTCACATCCTTATAAAAAAGGCCCAAGAGAAAACCACCTGTGAAGAAGCAACCCTCACCAGACAGTGACTATGCCAGCCCTCATTCTGAACGGCCCCACCTCCAAGATAGTGACAAGTAGATCTGCTTCATTTATAAGCCACCAGTTTGTGGTATTTTGCTATAGCACCCTGAATGGACTGACAATATACCATCTTATTTTTTTCTGTTTTCCTATTGAAAATGCACATTGATTTCTGACCACTTCTCACCCGCTCCTCTGCTGCCACCCTACCTGGAATCAGCAACATTTTTTCACTGGATTCCTGCAGTTGCCTCCTCAGTTCAATTCATCTCCCTGCTTCTGGCCTCTACCCCATACTGTTTGTTTTCAAGAAGCTATCAACAATATCCTTTAGAAATCTACAAGGAACCCAGTGATGGTCTCCATTTTCCTCAGAACAAAGGCAGAATTCCTCACAGTGTTCTGGAAGCCCTCCCTTTTGCCACCTCTCTCTCCAAGGCCTTCTGAATTCATCCCCCTTTTCTTGCTAGGTTTCCACTTCACAGTCCTATTGAGAGTTCTGTATGCATCAGGCACGCTTCCCCCAGAGAATATTCACACCAGCTCTTCTCCCTGTTAGGGACAGTCTTTCTTAGAGAGTCACAGGGCTCCTTGCTCCCCTTCCTTCAAGTCATTCTCTTATATGTTGTCTTCTCAGTGATCTACTCTCACCAATCAACTTGCTCCTTTTCTGTTATGGTTTGGATGTGAAGTGTTCACCAAAAGCTCATGTGTGAGACAATGTAAGAAGGTTTGGAGGAGAAATGATGGGGCCACAGACTTAGCCTAATCAGTGAATCCCTGATGGGATTAACTGAGAGGTGGCTAGAAGCAGATGGGGTGTGGCTGGAAGAAGTGGTTCATTGGGGGCATGGCTACAAGGTATTTACTTTGTATCTGGAGTGTGAAGTCTTTCTCTCTTTGCTCTCTGATCACAATGTGAGCTGATTCCCTCCACCATGATGTCCTGCCTCACCTCAATCTGTGGGGAATGGAGCCAGCCTTCTATGGACTAAGTCCTCTGAAACCGTGAGCTCTCAAATAAACTTTTCATCCTCTAAAATTGTTCTGGTTGGATTCTTTACTCTTTATTTCTTTATTCTTAACTCTTTATTTCTTTATTCTTTACTTTTTAGTGAAAAAACTAAAACATCTTCCTTCCTTCCCTCCTTCCTATTTTTTATCTTTTTTTTATTTTTATTGTCCTGGAGATTAAACCTGGAATGCTTTACCACTGAGTTATATCCCCAGCCCTTTTTCATAAACAAAATAAAATACAGGGTCTCACCAAGTTGCTGAGGGTCTTGCTAAACTGCTGAGGCTGACTTCAAACTTGCAGATTCTCCTGCCTCAACCTCCTGAGTCACTAGGATTACAGACATGTGCCACCACGCCTGGTTCTCCAACCTACCTGTTTCAAATGCCAGCCTCTACCTTACTCAGTTGGCAACCCTGATTTCTCTTTTCCCTCTGTATCTTGTAGCCATTGCCTGTATCATCTACCAGCATGCTGCAGAATTAAGCAATTTAGTATATTTGTTTTCTGACTCCTTCAACTAGAAAGTAAGTCATAGGAAGAAAGGGATTTTATTTTATTCTGTTGTAGCTTCAGTTTCTAGAATGCCAAGCATGCATTAGGTTCTCAAACGCTATTTATTGAATGAAGAAAATCGTAAAAGCTTTCCATACCTGTTTTTAAAATAAAAATGTGTCATATGAACAATGCTTCTTTTTTTTTCCTGCTATAATATTTATGATGCATGTTATCATCAGTTGTTAGAATTGACGACCATCAAGTCAGGGGATGCTTGCATTTTTCTGAACTCACTGCCGCCAGAATTAATTTACTATCTGGTAAAAAGAAAAAGCTTACTGTCATCTGTGACTTCTCTTTCTCTCATTTCATCACTCTCCTTCCTCCACCTGAAATTAATTTTTTGCCAAGTTGCCTAAGCCCTGCCAACTCTATTTCAATAATAACTTTCTTATTAATTTCTTTCCCTCCTTCCCCACTAGGAAGGGCACACATGGGGGGACAACTGCCAATAATCCTGGAGAGGAGGCCAAAACCCTATCAGAGGTGGCCTTTGATGCAATTAGACTTTCTGTGGGAAGCAATGGTAAGCTACTGCATTTTTTAAAAGCAAGATCACAATTTTTAGTAAGATAACTCTGACAGTGATGTATCGAATGGCCTGGAGGTCAGCAGGATTCTCATTTCTAATTCTGCACTAACTCTTTATTTCACTTCACATGATGCTCTTTCTTTCTCTCTCTCTTTTTTTTTTTTTTTTCAGTGCTGAGAATCAAACCCAGGGCCTCAGGCATGCTAGGCAAATTCTCTACCACTAAGTTAAATCTCCAGTCTTTTTTTAAATTTTATTTTATTTATTTATTTTTTTTAAGACAGGACCTCACTAAATTGTTCGGCTGGTCTTGAACTTCTGACTCAGTCTGCCTCAACCTTCTGAGTATCTAGGATCATAGGCATGCCACCAAGCCTGGCTCTATCAGATTTTCATCTATCTGCTTTTTTTTTTTTTTGGTCACTTACTGTCATCTCAGTCTTGCTCCTCTCCAAGAAGCCGGATATGCTACAAAGACACAGGCTAAAATGCATCACTTGTTCCCTCTCCTAATATCTTTCATATTGACCAGAAGATAAGAGGGAGGAAGAGGATAAAGAGGAGAGCTTGACATGTCTTTTTAAATAATATCTAAAGCATCTCATATAATGTGAGTTAGGCCCACTTATTCTTCCTGTGGTGGTTGGAATCTAACCCAGGTCTTGTGCAAGGTAAGCAAATGCTAGACCACTGATCTAATCCCTAAGCATAGTTCTACTTTCCACATAGAAATGGAGTTTCAAAAAGCAAACATTTTACTCAACATCATATCAGCAGCAGAATTCAAACTTCCCAGGAAGATAAAATAATCTGACTTCTAATGAACTTCTAAGTTCTAGAAACTGAGATCTATGCTTTATAGGAATTGTTTAAATTTCCACAGTCTGTCTTATAATAAGCTGAAGTTGTTAACCCATTTCTCATAACAGGAGACTAAGGTTAGAAAGATTAAGTAATTTGCCCAAATTCATGTAGCTAATAATGGTAATGCTGGACCTGGAGAGAAGCTAGTTTTATCTAATTGGAGAAAAAAGTTCCAACCCCACTATCAATAAAGACCAATTCTCACTGGGCACCATCCTGGCACACTCCTATAATCCAAGCAGCTCCAGAGGCTGAAGTGGGAGGATCACAAATTCAAAGCCAGCCTCAGCAACTTAGTAAAGACCTAAACAACTTAGTGAGGCCCTGTCTCAAAAAATAACAAAAAGGGCTGGGGATGTGGGTCAGTGGTTAAAGCCCCAGGGTTCAATCCCTGGCACCAAAACAAACAAACAAAAATTCTCTCCACTATGCCATCCTGTCTTCTCTGCTATGGGAAGAGCAATCAGACGCTGACATGGCTCTGGCCATCCCTGTATGATGGTGGGTCAACTCAGTCAGTGAGTCCTCTGTCCTTCTTAACTTGAACATGCCTTAACAGCTTTTTCTCCTACTACTGTTTGCAGGGGAGAATAGCTCTGCACAGACTGGTACCTACAAAAATAGAAGATCCCTCTTCCTACACATTTTCTTGTTTCATGTTAACCACTATCACCTGGCCTCTAGTTACAAGGAAGGGAAAAACCTCTAACGCTTAAGATGCAAAAATTATAGTTGAATTTGATTTGTGACTAGCACAGCAGAAAAATTCTCTGTGAACTTTAAAATTTTACCATTCTTTTCCTGCCCAGCACTATGGATCTGGCAAACCCAGAGGCTGGCTTCCCCCTTTTTTCCTTTTTGAATATTCATTTAGGATTGGCTCAATACCTGAGGATCTTGGGTAGAGACTTTAAAATTATATTGTTGCTAATTTGTATCTAATGAGTTATTATTCAAGCTGGGCAGGTGGCACACTTTTGTAATCCCAGTGACACCAGAGGCTGAGGAAGGAAGATTTCAGGTTTAAGGTCACCCTCAGCAATTTGGTGAGACCCCTCTCAGAATTAAAAAACAAAACAAAACAAAAAAACAGGCTGGGGATATAGCTCAATAGTAAAGTGTCCCTGAGTTCAATCCTCAGCACAAAAACAAAACAAAATGTTATTACTCAAAATACTTCATGATATGAATGAAGATTGAGGCAAATTATAAGTATCATAAATATAGTCACACCTTGCTCAGGTGTACAAAGACATAGAGTTTATTTCTTTTTAACTGATAGAGCTTATTCCTCACAACCCCACACCCACCAAGTAGCACAGAAGTTATTTCGGTTAAATTATTGATTCATTCTTATTTTATGCAACATATTTTCTGCTTTGATGAGTCAAAAAAAAAAAAAAAAAAACTTATCAGGTTTCTGTCCCTCCGCTCCCATCACCTAGATTTAAGTGGATGATTGAGGCATGTGTAACACTTACCAGAATCCTAGGCCTGAGGCCTGACTCTGGGGATCCAACAAATCAGGTCTGGCCACTTGCCCCAAAAACCCCACAGAAAAGGAAACTGTGGAAAACAGGAAAGAAATCTGAATCAGTGTAGCTGTACCAGGAAGGGGACACGTGTCCTTAGCTGTATCTTTAAGGGACCAACAATGACTTTGAGGTTTTTTAGAAAGAGAAATGGGAGCAATGGTAGTGGTGGCGGGTGTTAGCCTGGCCAGAGGGATTGCATAGCTGCCAAAGCTGGTGATCTTGATGTGTTGTGTTCGGCCCATCGTTATCTCAGGATTGGTCAGGCTGCCTTGTCCCTGATAAGAAAGTTGCTATTGCCTGGAGGGTAACTTCGACTCATCACAAGATGTTTATGAGATCAGGCCTGGTTCCTGGAATCCAGGGTGACTGAGAGCAAAGAATATGGATACAAAATGGAGGCAGATGCCATGTCCTTAATCCTGCTTTTAGCCACCCAGAGGGAATTTACAGGAAAAAGTAAAGAGGCTAAATTCTTATTATGTACCCTAGGGGAGGCAGAGTCCTGGAGGCCATGAGATGAGCTCTAAGCTGGCCTGGCCTGGCCTGGCCTAGGCCCAGAGTTGATAAATCTCAGGAGTGACTTGTTCCTCCCTGGGCCTTCTGGAGTCTGCCTTTAAGATACACTCACTTTGTTCACTGAACTTTGACAGGGCTCTGGCCATCTCCCCGTGCTGTGTGGCCCCTATCTTTACTTTTGCTAACAATAATGTATTCCCTAACACATGACTGAAATTCTCAACTAGACCTTTGTCTACAGAGACTTTCTCTATTCCCTTTAGACTACAGCTAATGGCAAAGTTACCAGGTGCATTCTTCATCTACTTCCAGCCAGATCCTTCATTCCACAGTCACCGAGGACTTCTGGATAGCTAATGCCCTATGTAAGAGCTAAGCAAGACTCAGAGGCTCAGAGGCACATCAATTCAGATCTTTCTTTAAGAAAAAAAAAAAAATCTTTAGAGAGATAACTTATAAAGTCTCCTTGGAGAGGCAGAAGACCTTTCCCTTCAACAGTCCCTTCATCTTCTCCAGAACATCTCTACACTTCTCTTCCACTCAACCAACCTTCCCACCGGGGGCTGGAGAAATAGAAGCTCGCCTACCTCTGTTTTCCACCCAGACTCCAGTGGGAACTGAGAGGAATTTCCCAACTTTCCCTGCACTTGCTGTCTTTTATGCCTCTCCAGTATTGTTTGTCTGACCAGCTTCTCAATAGTTAAAGAAGAAATAAAGGAATTTAGAAAATCCTTTTCTTTCTTATAACCCAAATTTCATGACTATTGTCTTGGAAAAGAAGTCAAAGGAGCCAGCTTTTGAGATTCAAAACTGATCAATGGCATCTTTGTTCTAATCTTGGGAATGCCCAGCTTCTCCTTCCCAGGGGCTATATGCTTAAGAGGTGGAAGTTTGCAAAGAGGGAACTTGATTTAAGGGATAAGTGTCAGTACTTTGATCTATTATTTCAAATAATTCTCATTATACTCCCACTAAAATAACAACACTAGGTTCATTAGAACTATATCAGATAGCACGCAGCAACTTATTTTTTCACTTAATTCTTACAACAACCCTATTTTGAAAGTTATCATACACACAGAAGAAAACCAAGGCACAGAATGATTTGCACAGGCAGGAAGGAAGAGGTTCTTTGTCTTATCCACTGCTGTCTAGAATAGTGTTTTTCATTTTGACTACAATTCATTTGAGAAATTCAATTTGCACGACATTCTAAATACACACATAACTAAGGAGTTTTGCATAACAAAACTTGCACTCAATTTCTTTCCTTTTTTTCTCTTTTCCTTTTTGATGCTGGTCACAATCAACAAAATTGGTTTCATGACCTACAGAAGGGCCATAATTGATAGTTGAAAAATGCTGTTCTAGCTTCAATATCACAAATTCAAGTAGAAATTACATCAAAGTATTTGGCCATTTCGAATTCAGGCTAAGGTAATTCTTCATGCACAAGTTGTAATTGGGAGAGCTTGTGTATGAAAGACTTGAAACAAGTGAAATAGTGAATAAAATGTCAATTAAAGACTGTTAAGTAGTTTAAAATCACGTAACAGGAGGAAATTCTAAACAGAACAAATAGATTTGTAGTGCAAGGACTTGCCACTTGTTAGTAGTTTCAAAACATCTTCTTAAGTTTAGCTTCTCAGAAATTGTAGCTAACTACAATATGTATGCCTTTAATTTTGATCTATGGGACATAACTATATCTCAGGATTTTAATTTTTTTCCAAGGATTTATATAAAAATTCCATATTGGTTTGGTTCCTTCAAAATTGTGCTCCAAATCTCTAAGTAGTTTCAAAATAGATTTTCATAAACTCCCAATTCTTGGATGAAAAAACGATCTGAGTCATTGGACATTCTGCATTTTGAAATAAGCAAGATGAAGTCAGGGTTGATAAAGTCAATTAATAATTTTGGGATGAATGAATGACATTTCAGGAAATGAAAGGTTCAAAGGTGTTAAAGAATTTCCAGATCATAAAACTTAGAAAACCCCCACAACTTCTGCCTTTCCACCCCAAGGCTCATTATAGGGTAGTGTGCTTTGCTTTGGGCCACTTTCAAGTCAATCAAGTAAAGAGCCCTCTCCCATGTTTATGGCACTTTCTAATTCTCACTAAATTATACCTTTGACCTCTAAAAGATTTGCAACTGGCACCAGGATGTGGTTACAAATTGGATCAGTATCACTAAGCAGATCTTTGTCACACACTGGAAGATCTAATTCATCAGTTACCTACTGAAGCCAAAAGGATGACATTAGTAGCTTTTATTGGGGGTAGGTTTTTAAGATACATAACTGGAGAACAAAACAGAAGCCTTGGAAAATATGGAAAAGAAACTAGTCAAAACAAGGTAAAGAAAAGAATGTTTGAGTAGGTGCTGGGAAACCTTAATGCTGTTTCTGCACCTACCACAAGATGGTTTTAGAATCTTAAAATTAGTTGGCCATTTTAGACCTCAGATTTCTCACCTGTACATGTTTGTCAATGGTCTCATAGTTACTGTTAAGCCAAATACGTGGGATCAATTCTTACCCTCAAATTGCAAACAAGATTCAAATCACCACATTAGAGTGATTTTCTTCAAACATCCGCATTAGATAAGAACACACTGGAGAATACCACAAATGAGCAGTCTTCCTGGAATCCAGTTTTATTGAAAAACACTCAGGCACCAGCAGCTTCAGGAGAGGGTTAAGAAAAAATATGTAAACAATATTGTGGGAGGAGAAACTCATGTAACCTGCAGGGGGCACTACGGTACTTTTCACAGATAGAAAAAAAAAATCTGATTAATGAGCTTGAGAGGTACCTGTTACCCCACCTGAACAGCAAATGGGAAGAAAGGAACAGAGAGGTTTCTTCATTTATCAATCCTCTTATGGTTATTTCTCCCTGCCTCTGTGTCAAGTAGACAGCCTAGAAGTAGTAATCAATGATTATAAAAGATAAACTACTAACTGATTGAAGAGGGGAAAAATTCCAAAAAGAGCAACTTTTTTTGGGGGGGGGGGGGNCTGAATGTTAGTTGTCAAGTGAGGAAACGATTGTGGAAATATAAAAGCAAAGCAGTTCGTGTTGCTTTAGGAATAGCTCATTTGCAAAATCTAATATGCTATTACATTGACATATTTCCTCATTTTATCTATTAAATCTTCTATTTTAGTAAAACTAGTTTGTCAGAACCAAATGCTACAATTATGTGCACTTACATACAAATCGTATGTGTATATTCTGCCTATGGTATCTAACAAATGCTGGGTCTGATTGGGGGGAAAAAGCCCAGGAAATTAAGATTGAAGTATAAATTGACAGTTTGTAATTTCAAATATCTTTGAATATGACTACTTTAAAAAATATTTCTGAATCTGGGGATAGTCACAGGCCTGTAATTCTAGTGGTTGGGGAGGCTGAGGCAGGAGGCTCAAAAGTTTAAGCCAGCCTCACCAAATTAGCAAGACCCTAAGTAAGTTAGTAAGACCCTGGTCTCAAAATAAAATATAAAAAGGGATGAGGATGTGGCTCAGTGGTTAGATGTCCTGGGTTCAATCTCTGGTTTAAAAAAAAAAAATCTGAGGTACATAAGTTTGTAAAATATTTGTTCTTAGACTAGGAATATTAGGAATATGACTTATAGAGAGTTGTGCATTAGGAATATTAGGAATATGACTTATAGAGAGTTGTGCATTAGGAATATTAGGAATATGACTTATAGAGAGTTGTACAAGGCTCTGGTTTTAGTCTTTCAATGTACAGCACTGCAAAAAAGAAAATATACACAAAAGATATGAATATGATTTAATGAAGGTGCTTTTTATAAAAAAATATATATCAGTTCTTCTAGCACTCCGATCAAAAAGTTGTTCTAAAAAAAAAAAAAACCCACAGAAATAAATACCCTGAGTTGAAATGTGCTCAGGTTAACTGCAGTATTTGTGTGCACTGCTTGTCCAATACTGTACTAGAAGTAGGAACTCACTTTCCTGGTCTCTGACGTTTAATCTGTCCTTTAATCGGCCTAGCTTTTTTGAATTTGCCTGCATTTGGCCTGGGAAAAATGTCTGTGTGAAGACTGACCTCTCTCCAGTCTCTAAGCAGCTTGTTTGTGGTATAGACAAACGTGCTAGTTTAGACTCCTCTGTTCTCTATTGACTAAGACCTTGAAGAGTTCTTCAAGCTCCACTAGGCCCTAGAAGAGTCTGTTGAGAGTCTCAGCCTTTTTCTTCCTGCCAAGTTACTTTTTTTATTAGACTGATAAACTCTTGAATTGTTGAAAAGCAGCTGTTCCAAGAAGGATTTAGCTGATTCTCATGGGGTTTCCCAGTATGTGGAAGATGTATTTGTGTGTGGGATCCATTGGTCCCCAGCACACTTAGACCTAGATGACCTCTCTTCCCAGCTCTAAAAAGGTTTCTGGAATGTGATGGGAATACAGTGCTGCTTTTCAAAGAAAGCCACAGCCACTCAATCAATTTCCTTTCCCCTCCACTTCCCATCTCAATGTGGATCTCTTTCTATAAATGTTAGTCTTCAAAATTAGGATTTCAGGTAATTTGATGTTTATTACATGAATTCTAGTCAGATAAGGTAAAAGTAGCTTTGCTTAGAGTTAAAAAAAAAAAAAAAAAAACATAACCCAGTAACAACACCATGTGTTCCGACTAAAGCCATGTCTGCCCAGATGCATGAGAGGATTTAAACTGTTAATTTTCACATATTGCTCAAGTAAGCAAAACCAAAGGCATTTAATTTTTCTAATAATCTCAGACATGGTTTCCTTATAATGTACTACACAATCTGTATTGATCACTCTGTCGGTGAGATATGCATTTAATAAACATGTATTCTAAAGTGAAGCATAAAATCAAAGTTTAAATTACTATTTTTGAAAGCCACTCTTATCCCCCAGCGTGTCAAAACAAATGTCAACTGGGGGTGGGGGGGGGAAGACTTACATTTCAATTGTTTTTTTGAGAAACTAATTCATAGCAAGCATTAAGATGAACAGGGCAAAATCAGTCAGCAGAGAACCAGAGAAATAAATTCCATACGTTTTTAAAATAAGGTAGATATAGATACATCTTCCATGAGACCATTAGGGGACAGAAAAGAATTTAGTTTAAAGTTGTAAAGAAAAATAAATTTTTAATGCTCTGAAAAAGAAATGAAATTTCATTATTTTTAAAAATTGTTAAATTGATAACTATTTATGGTTTGATATTAACCATTAAATACCAAATCTTGATCCACTACATATGCCATTTATATGCATGTAATAAAGATTAGATTATAAGTGTTTAGCATTATTTTCAAGGGCCATGATTTACATGTAAGAGCAAGTTACAAAAAAAAAAAAAAGGCAAATTACTTTGCCAAATTTAAGCAGTTTCTGAACTGTTAGCATCTTCCAAAGCAGTATTTGAAACTATGCAAAAATTTTACACATCTTTAATGCTCTTTAGAAGAGTAGAAAGCAAATTGTAAATATGCAAAATGGTAAATAGAAGGGGTGATTAAAAGGAAATGCAAATTTACATTTGTAGTGGTAGAAGGTACTGTTGTTTTTGATTTGTTATATGCCTTAATCTGGCATGCTATTTCACCCTTCATGACACACATCAATACCTTCTTTATGTCTGGCTATTACCACTCATTTAAAAATCTATTTTACATGATTCTTTCAGCCAAAAATGGACCATAATGACACAGAATACAGCATGTGCTTCATAAATTCTGCAAGAATCAATACTTTAGCTGGGAATTTGTCAGTCTCTCAAAGTTATGCATCATTAAACTTTACTGTTATTACAATGGACTCTTCTTCAAAGTTCAGTACCTAGCTCGTATTGGGGAAATGTTTTTAGAGCCAGGAAAGGTGGAGAGAAGCAAAAGCTGCTTGCAAGGGGATATATACTTTCAGATGATGCTTAATTTGCAAAATGCAAATAACAGAAGCAATTTTGGTTGGGTAGTTTACAAGAAATGGGTTGTGTTCATCTATAGGTCACTTAGCAAATATCCAAACAAGTTTGGAAAATATGGAAGATATTCTTCTACTGACCAGATTCCACCTCCCTTCTCATTATCTGATGATGACAGCAGACAGGTTCAGAAACAGATGACACTGGGATTCTTCACCCATGCTATGCGTCTCCCTGGATTAAATAGTAATGAGAATATCCCCTCTGTTTTTGTCTTCTCTGAGAGGCAGTTTGTGTTTGTCACAGTGACTGGTCCATGTAGACACTTTCTTTTCAGCCACACCTTCAGGGATTCCGGCTGTGATCCTGTCACAAATGACTTTGTCAGCATCCAAAACAAATATCGGGGGAGTGCTGTTTGTGAGTTGCCTCCAGCTTGTTTCTCTAGTCTCACCAGTCAAGATCTCACAATTCGTCTAACCATGACGAAATATTTGAAGTTCCCAAAACAAACAGACAGCTCTTGCTGCTGGATTCAAGGTCTGGGTTATATAGTTCCCGTCACCTGTCCTGCCTTTCCCCCTCATTAGTATTATTTTCTTTATGATCTCAGAATATTGTCACCTTCTTTGAGAAGTCCTCCCTGACCACCTCAGACTGAATTTGGTGCTCCTCTACTCTCCTGTAGGCACACTGTGCTGCCTGACATTGTACTGATCATGTAATGAAACATCTTGTCTAGGGTCTGGGTTATTTACAACAATGACATTTTTAATTAACACTGTGTCTTTTTTGCACCCCCCTGACCCAACCCAGTTTATAATGGCATAAGGAAATCAGAACATGGCACAAGGGTTTTGCTTTATTTTATTTTTGATAATGGAATTGAACTCAGAAGTTCTTTACTACCAAGCTACATTCCCAGCCCTTCACATTTTTTTTTTTTTTTTTGAGACAGGGTCTCACTAAGTTGTCTGTGCTGGCCTTGAATGTGTGATCCTCATGCCTCAGGCTCTCCAGTGGCTAGGATTATAGGTGTGTGCCACTGCACACAGGTTTTGAAAGGAAATAAGAACAAACATTTAAAAACTATTTACACCACCTAAAAAGAAGTAATAGTTTCTTGTGATAATAACCAAAGCAAGTTATTTTTTTATATTAGACATTTATAGATAACATGAATAAGTAAACTATTATGGGCCTTTGAATGTAGAAACTATGTAAAATTATAACACCTTTTATAAGAATATATTCACTTTTTACTTTGCTGAAATGTCTCACGCACTGGTTTGTTGACAATGCCTTCAAGGCCATGTTGCAACCTGAGAGAGTTTGCAAAGATTCCTTTGTACTCATTCCTTCACCCAGGCTTCTTTCAGTTCCGGATATTTGGCCTAACTTCTTAAAATTTGTTCTGACCAAAAAGAAAAAAAAGAAAAAAAAAAGCCCAATCCTCATTTTTTTTTTTAAACTGGGAATTAGAGGTTTAAATTTAACCCAGAGATGCTTTACTACTGAGTCATATTCCCATATTCCCAGCCCTTCTTCTTCTTTTTTTTTTTTTTAATTTTGAGATAGTTTCACTAAATTGCTTAGGACCTCTCTGAATTGCTGAGGCTGGCCTCGAACTTGCCATTCTCCTGTCTCAGCCTCCCAAGCCACAGGAATTAGAGGTGTGTGCCACCATGCCTGGCCTGATTCTCACTTCTTAAATGAGTTTATTAATATAATAAAATGCTTATCATAGTCCCTGGCACCCAGTTAACTCTCAGTTATTCTTATTTCTGATCCCTTGATATTTTCAAATTACCCTTTCAAAAGCACTGTATCTAAGCCTAAAAGCAAGTACAGATGGAGAAGAAAAGCAATATAATGAACCTTGAAACAAATTCTTGGAGTGTGTCATGCATTTGAAATTGCAGTTCAGAGTTCAGGCATTTGAATTGGCTGCCAAACAATAAGGAATTGTGCCTCATCCGGGGCAGGTATTAGCAAGTTGGAATCTGGCACAGGACAAATCTTTGCTCCTTCAAAGTTCTGGTTGTGTGCTTTCTCTCACTTGAATGATCTTCACCCCCAATTTGTTTGCCAGTCTGCAAAAAGTGTTGGAGTCAGTTATGCTTCTACCGTGTATGGAGAGTCAGCCTGACATGGGAGGCTTTAGGGTCAGAAATTGCTGAGTTTGAACCTAGCCCTACCAATACTGTCTCTGAACTTTCTTTTCTTTATTTGTAAAGATGGAATTAATAACCAGTGATACTTTAAAATCTCTTGAGAGTAAGTGCTAATTAATATAAAATTAATGGGATAGGTATACTCTAATCTCTGTGAAAGGGGGGAAAAACTCTTCTAAGTAGGTGACTGATTGTCAGTTGTGATGGATATAAACACTATGAAGAATTGGTATCATGTATATTTCAACAGTGCTCTAGTGCATTTCAGTATACGGTCTGTGCTTAATAGGCTATGGTTCATAATCCTTTAATATTCCCCACTACCTAGTTCTGCGCTTGTTCAGAATTTGATATGCATTTTTGAACTAAATAGAATTGATAAGAATAAGAGGTGATCTCTAAACAATGGCAGGAATATGCCCCTACAACTATTATTGTTAAAATAAATTTCATCATTTCTGAGTTTATATGGGTTGATATTGAGTGTATCAATAATACTGCAATAAGTCTTGAAGAAAAAAAGGGTTTTCTGACCTGCTCTGGGTATTTTACTTTTCAGCTCTGGGGAACAATGCTTGATTATCTTTTATTTGATTATCTTTTAATGTGCAGCTCTCCAAGTCCTGCCCTTCACAAGGGCACTACATCTAAGGATCATTATTGATGTCATAAGCATCCTTAATATTCTGGCCTTTCATTTAGTCTATGTTTGGATTTACAAATAAATTTGTATATGTATTATGACAATTTCTCAGTAATAGCAATTAAATATCTTGCTTTTCTTTTTTCAGTGCTGGGGATTGAAGTCAGGGCCTCACACATGCCAGGCCAGTGCCCTGCCACTGAGCTACATCCCCAACCATGTCTTGCTCTTAATAGATCCAAGTATTACAAAAATTTTATAATAAGAAAGTAAAGGGACTTGAAGAAGAGACACCCTTTTCTAATTCAAACAAAGACACCTTAGAGGCTGGCAGTGGCCCTGTGCACACAATGCTCAACAGTGCTGGGAAGACAGTAGGATGTTAGCAAATGCTTGGTGAATGAACAAGCTAATAAGGAAAGCCTTTCAGAGTACAGGTATTGTGACAGATTACTACAATGGACACCAGTATTGAGGATGGTCAAGAACACAGACTGGAGCCAGACATGCGAGTTAAAGTTCCAGTTGTCTGGCTTGCCATCCATGTGTGTTGAGTTATTCAACCTTGCTGTGTTTCATTTTCCTTATCTGTAAAATGGAAAAATAATACCATCCGTTTTACAGGATTGCTGTGAGGATTGAGCTAAGACATAAAATGCTTTGTATTGTGTCCTGTTCAATAGTGGTCTAGAGCTCAATATTCTATAGTCTGTACCCAGTAGGCTACAGCCTATATTTCTTTCTTTCTTTCTTTCTTTCTTTCTTTCTTTCTTTCTTTCTTTCTTTCTTTCTTTCTTTCTTTCTTTCTTTCTTTCCTTTCTTCTTTCTTTCTTTCTTTCTTTCTTTCTTTCTTTCTTTCTTTCTTTCTTTCTTTCTTTCTTTCTTTCTTTCTTTCTTTCTTTCTTTCTTTCTTTCTTTCTTTCTTTCTTTCTTTCTTTCTTTCTTTCTTTCTTTCTTTCTTTCTTTCTTTCTTTCTTTCTTTCTTTCTTTCTTTCTTTCTTTCTTTCTTTCTTTCTTTCTTTCTTTCTTTCTTTCTTTCTTTCTTTCTTTCTTTCTTTCTTTCTTTCTTTCTTTCTTTCTTTCTTTCTTTCTTTCTTTCTTTCTTTCTTTCTTTCTTTCTTTCTTTCTTTCTTTCTTTCTTTCTTTCTTTCTTTCTTTCTTTCTTTCTTTCTTTCTTTCTTTCTTTCTTTCTTTCTTTCTTTCTTTCTTTCTTTCTTTCTTTCTTTCTTTCTTTCTTTCTTTCTTTCTTTCTTTCTTTCTTTCTTTCTTTCTTTCTTTCTTTCTTTCTTTCTTTCTTTCTTTCTTTCTTTCTTTCTTTCTTTCTTTCTTTCTTTCTTTCTTTCTTTCTTTCTTTCTTTCTTTCTTTCTTTCTTTCTTTCTTTCTTTCTTTCTTTCTTTCTTTCTTTCTTTCTTTCTTTCTTTCTTTCTTTCTTTCTTTCTTTCTTTCTTTCTTTCTTTCTTTCTTTCTTTCTTTCTTTCTTTCTTTCTTTCTTTCTTTCTTTCTTTCTTTCTTTCTTTCTTTCTTTCTTTCTTTCTTTCTTTCTTTCTTTCTTTCTTTCTTTCTTTCTTTCTTTCTTTCTTTCTTTCTTTCTTTCTTTCTTTCTTTCTTTCTTTCTTTCTTTCTTTCTTTCTTTCTTTCTTTCTTTCTTTCTTTCTTTCTTTCTTTCTTTCTTTCTTTCTTTCTTTCTTTCTTTCTTTCTTTCTTTCTTTCTTTCTTTCTTTCTTTCTTTCTTTCTTTCTTTCTTTCTTTCTTTCTTTCTTTCTTTCTTTCTTTCTTTCTTTCTTTCTTTCTTTCTTTCTTTCTTTCTTTCTTTCTTTCTNTAATTTTTTTTTTTTTTTTTTTTTTTGAGACAGGGTCTCACTACATTTCCCAGGCTGCCCTCAAACGTTTAATCTTCCTGCTTCAGTCTTGAAAGCAACTGGGATTACAGACATGCACCTCCCTGCCCCACAAGTTTGCATCATTTATATAAAGACATTTCTGATTCAAATCTTTCTTTTTAGATGCCAAAATATTTGTTAAATTATCATCCTTAAGGTACAAGAACAAGGGCACAAATGGCTTTCCAAATAATAAATCAACATTCACAGAGATCAATATACATTTTTGGTTGCAAAGTAAAGGACAATTCTATAAATAATAAATAGAAGATATGAATTATATGAATAGAGGTGAAACCAAACTGTGCAAAAAAAAAAAAAAAGGTCCCATTAGAAGGGAAGTATATAGCTAAAATGCATATTAAATTTTTTTGGGGAAAAAAAAGATTTCTGAAACTTTTGGATAGCTAAGTAAGGTAATTGAATTAAAAATATCAGCAATTTTGTTCTACCTATAAACTGACAAGTGTGTATATGTATCGACACCAACCACACACAAATTTTTATTTTAAAGGAAAACTTAAATAATTATATTCAGACTATATATGTTTAAGGTACTAACAAGCAAAGATTGGGAAGTTAGACTTTTTTCTTAGGAAGATCTTTCTCTTCATGTACATGTAAATTTTTCTTGTGCCCAATAAAAGTAAATAAAGTTTATTTTTTTCCACTTTGCCCAAAGTATTACATTATATTGCCTCAGCTAAAAAATATCCTTTATTTAGAGCTCTTGCTTATTTGCAACTTCTTCCCAGTAGATATTTCTATTATTTAAGATTTCAATAAATTAATTTGTTGGGGGGAGGTACTAGGGATTGAACCCAGGGGCATTCGGCCACAGAGCCACATACTCAGCCCTATTTTGTATTTTATTTAGAGACAGGATCTCACTGAATTGCTTAGGGCCTCCCTGTTGCTGAGGCTGGCTTTGAATTTGCAATCCCCCTGTCTCAGCCTCCTTAGCTGCTGGGATTACAGGTGTGCATCACCACACTGGCTTAATAAATTAATTTTTATTTTTTAATAAATTGTGTAAGTTTTTCAGCTTAAAAAAGTTTGATACCAACATTGCATGACTATTAGATAATAAATATGAAAAAAATTCTATCTAGTAAAGAGCTTAGAGAAATCTTTTCCCTATTGTGAGTAAATTATTTAATTTTGAAATCTAAAGGGTTAACACATATAATCTTAAAGTTCATTAAAGAAAAATTAAAATGGTTATTAATATTATCTCAAATATATCATTCAAACCCATAATCTTGGATAGCACTCTTTATTCATTCATTTTCCCACTCAACAAATATTTGTAATTCCTTTATTGCCAAAGCAAAACTTGGCCTTTTAATTTTGATTTGTAAAAGTGAGGTGGGAAAAGTTTTGTGCCTGGTGCTGTGATATGTTGTATTTAGCTGTCAATATCTATAAACATTTCTCAATATGACCTGTGAATGTTCAACTGTTTACAGTATTTCCTGCAATTATCTCTTCAGAAATGTGACAGGAAAAGGGTTCATGTCACCCAAAGGATTTCAGAAACATACAGTATAAATCATTGTAACTTGGCTTCTATTTTAAGACATTACACGTCTGCTATTATCATGTACTCAGATGACTTTTGCATCTTGCAAAAGATTTTAAAATGCATTTTACTGCTGTCCCTAGACCTATTCCTGGCATTCAGGGTGTCATTATTTCTAGTTTTAATGAGAGTTCTTTGATTATCAAGGGAATAGAACAACATCATTTGGAGCCCATCATCAGTCTCCTTTGTTAGAAAGGATTGCATAGAATAGGAAGAAAGAGAAGAGATAAAGAAAAGAGAAGTCCAATGAATGGAAAATATGAAATAAAATTAGTATTTTTTTTTGGTCTTACTAATATGACATGCATGATGTAGATGAAATTGTTTTATGCAGATTTTGGTGACTTACAAAATAGATTGAAATATAACATAATTTTATAGCTAATACCTCAGTTTTTTTCAATTAAGAAACTAAGAACTAAAGAGAAAATAAAATTCAAGTCTCCTAATTCTCATGCTAACATTCTCTTTATTTCGCCTAATAAATCTCCACTCTGCCTATCAAAAGCTTACCATCTCAAAACAGGATTGTACATAAATATAAGTACTGAATTTTCTCTCCCTGAACTGACCTGCATTTACATGTACAAAAAAAAATGTAATTAAGCCATAATACAGAATACTTTCTAAATACCTCCTAGGTACTGAACATTTTGTTTCGTTTTTACTCTCTCTTAAAAAACAAGCAAAATCCTATGAGGTAGGTTAGTGTAGGTAGATTCCTTTACAGATAAGAACATGGAGGATCAGATAGATTCAACAACTTCCCCAGTGTTTTGGAGCAAATCCAGACAGCCCAGAAGCAATGATGTTAGCCACTAAACAATTTTCATAGTAACCTAACATCAAATCCTTTTCAAAATCAAAGGCAAATAGTTAGAAACTCATTGTTTCCTCAAAGGGTAAGAAAAAAGAATTTAATTAAATTCAATGCATGTATTATTATATTGTTAAAATTAGTGTTATGTATTGCTGTGAGGCAAACTTCCCCCCAAATTTAACAGCTTAAGGCTATGTAATAAATTATACCAGAATTGACTGGTTTAAGGACACAAACATGATCTCAGTTTCTATGGGTCAGGAATTTTGGGCATAGCCAGAGTATGTCGTTTGGATCAGGTCTCTTACAAGGCTTCCATCAAGGCTACAACCATATCTGAAGTCATCTCTAGGTCAGACTGGAGAAGAACCTGTTCCCAAGTGCCCTCGGAGATTGCTGACAACATTAATTTCCTTATGAGTTGTTGGGCAAAAGGCCTTATGTCCTCATATTTATTGACAGGAGCCCCCCTTATTTCCCTGCCACATAGTACTCTCTGTAGGACAAATGGCATCTATTTTTCCATCAGAGTGAAAGACCTAGAGAGCAAGAGGGGTGGCCTGACAGAGCCAAAGTCCTTTGTTGTCTAATCTCAGAATTAGAAAAAAGTCACTAGGTCCAGTCTGTCTCAAGCAGAGGGAATTATCCCTCAATACAAGGAGAAGGGGACCACTGGGAGCCACCTTAGAGGCTGCCCTCCACAATCAAGAATGTGTTCTCTGGGTTGGGGATGCAACTCAGTGGAAGAGCATTTGCCTAGCATGGTGGAGCCTGTTTTCCATCCCCAGCACAGCTAAAAAAGGGATTCTCAGAGGATGCTGGGGACTAAAGGCTCATTTCATTCTGGCCTACATGTCTGGCTGTAGCAGAATTCCTGACATGACTGTCCTTCAGTAGCCACTATCTTATTCAGGCAGAGCTTTACATTACGCAGAATGCAGCAGCCCATCCTGCAGGGTGGACTTAGAAATACTGCAAGTCTATCTAGGAGTGACCTAGACCATAATTCATTTCTTTCAGAACTAAACTTCAAACATGAGAAAAATAATTTGGTGGATATAAGTGTCCAATTTTTATATAATATAGCAGAAAGAAAATGGGTTCTGGAATCTTCTAATATTTAAAGAAATATTTCAAAGATGCCACCTGTTTGAACACAGGCAGCTTGCGACTCTGAGCTTCAGTTTTCTGACTGTAATTCAGGGACACCCTAATTCTTTCATAGTGCTGCCATTAAGATTCAATAAGATGATGTAGTTGAGAGGATTTTGTCAACTACAAAGACCAACATATAAATACAAATTTTGCCACTAGTTCCTTCAGCTACAGAACAGGACAGATTGTTAAGAACAGCTGCTTAGCATATTATTTAACTCTCTTACCACAGCAATAAATATCTTTGGAATATGGATGGTAAATGGACTGTGTGGTTAGTCAAATAACTATTAGCAGCTATACTAGCTGTTGATTTGCTAAAGAGAAAAAAAAAATTTCAAAGCATTTTTTTTTTCCAGAGGCACTTTTATTTTTGGCATTTTCTTGACAACACTGCAGAGGTTTTGAGGGAATGCTCAAGCTTTGTGCAGTGTTGAAACAATCTGGCAGCACACATTTACTTCAGCTGTTCTCCTTCCTTGCACACTGCACCCAGTGAAAATGTTCCCGTTGTATGTCTTTGACTTGAGAGAAAACATTTTCCCATATCATGTAAGAACTACATGGAGTTTAGCCCTTGATGGATCAGAAGAGTACATTAGCCTTTCTTCTTTAGTGGCCCAGATTGAAATCTCATCTGATGTTTTCCCATTAGAAATGAGATGGCAAGATATTTTCTGGGAAGTGATTTAGGTACACTAAAACAATCTATAAGGATCTATTGATTAGAAGTAGACTTGACTCAATCTTGATTTGTACGCAGTGAAGTTCCTTGGAAGGTGATGTGATTGACAGGCAGTGCAGAATAGATTTGGGGCCGGAGTAGACAAGATATTGCAGCTCTGCATAGAGGCACATGAGAGTGCAGTCTTGAAGAAAGAAAAATATGGAATTTGGAGTGCTGACAGATCACAAATTCTATTGTTTTGGAAGCATATATAAACTCAAACAAACAACAACAACAAAGGATTTTGCATGCAGGGGACTAATAGGAGGAAGAGATACTGGGTGTTCTATGCACTTTGAAAATCATCTACTTCAATAAATTTATATTGGTTGCCATCAGGTTGTTTTTTATTAGTTTTGATCCTACATAGTTTTAAAATAATAGCAGATTATGGTGGCATTAGCCATCAAACTGGAATTAAACAAATAAAAAAAAACATGAAACTAAATGGCCTGTCTATAACCTTGTAATTATACATCATAATAGGGACTAGGAAATAATAAAATGATGACTTAGGAATTTTAGAACTGGAGTAATAAGTATAAAATGCAAAATAAATCAAATATCAGGTCATAATGAAAACACTAGTCTATTGAAACTTTGTATTTTTTATACTCTAACTTCCTCTTTACTTAGAATTCCATTCCACGAATTATTTGGAATTAGAATCATCATGTATGCAACACTTAAAATAATTTTACGATATTAGGCCTGTGGTTGTAGCTCAGTGCAACCATGTTTAACTAGCATGTGCAAAGCCCTGGGTTCAATCCCCAGCACAACAAAAAAAAAATAAATAAAGCTAATAAAATTAAATAATATGATAATAAGTACCTTCAGGTATAGTTCTCCTGGGACAAAGTTTCCCTCTGTTCCAACCAAATACGGATCTTCCTGAAGGAGAACCTAAGATCCAAAAATAGAAAAGGGTGACTTTTTAAAATCCTAATTGGTGATTCAGCCATAGAACAGGTAATTTCAGGCTGCAATTCGCCTGCAGCTTGCAGACAGATTGCTAGGGTTCAGTGCCTGGGTGCTTCTTAGAACCTGATCTTATCGGAGCGAACACCGAGCGCGGGGCGGCCGAGTTCCGGCTCCCGGAACCGTCCTGGAACCGCCCTGGCCCAGGGCTGTGGAGCCTGCGGAGGCTGCTTCTTGGACCCTGCTCCTATCAGAGCATTCACCAAGCACTAAGCGGCCGAATTCCGGCTCCCGGAACTGAGCCCGCGGGGACTGCTTCTTGGAGCATACACTTATAGGAGCTTACACCGATCACGGAGCGGCCGAGTTCCGGCTCCCCGAACTTCCCTGGCCCGGGGCTAGGAGCCCGCGGAAACTGCTTCTCGGTCCGGGTCCTGCTGAGGGCCGGTCAGGACTCACCCGTTGCTTTGGTTGCCCGGCAAGGGGAACGAAATGCTGCCATTCGCATAGGATACCAACATGGCAGAGATCTGATGTCATCAGAAAGCGGCGGAGGAGAGAACTTCATCAATACCAGCGG
>NW_026000068.1:28351109-28468504 GCF_001458135.2 Marmota marmota marmota
AAGGGGGAGGATGGGAAAGGCAGCGGAGCACAACAGACACTAGTATGGCAATATGTAAATCAATGGATGTGTAACTGATGTGATTCTGCAATCTGTGTATGGGGTGAAGGTGGGAGTTCATAACCCACTTGAATCAAAGTGTGGAATATGATATATCAAGAAATTTGTAATGTTTTGAACAACCCACAATAAAAAATTAAAAAAAAAATCCTAATTGGTTACTCTACAAATATTATCCTAAAAGCATTTTTGCATTTTTATGTAAATAGAAAATAAAGATCTGATAGCATTTTTTATTCTTAAAATAATTCTTGACACTTCTATTTGAGGAAATTTCAAGATAATTATAGTATGAGACAAGAATTCAGTTATATTAATAAGCCATGAATTTGAAACAATGAAATTAAATTTTATCTGAGTAACTAAGCTTTTCACACACAAGCCAAATAAACAATGAAATTAAATTTTATCTGAGTAACTAAGCTTTTCACACACAAACAAAAATACACCAAGGGATAGGTATTATTATGTCTACAGCATTTAAAAATAACTCAGAGCACTGCGGGTATAGCTCGGTGGTAGACGAAAGTTTGATTCTTTTTTTTTTTGGATATTATTAACAATGTAGGGACAAGAACCACAGGAACTAGAAATTAAGATTATCAATCATGAAATCAATTGTTCTTTGGAAAATCTGGTCATTTGTTATCTATTGAAATTTAAATTAATTAAAATAAGTAAAATGAAAATTTTAGTTGCACTGACCACCACATTTCAAATGTTCAATAGCCACATCTAGCTGGTGGCTATAATATTGGACACCACAAATTTAAAACATTTCCATTATCATGGAAGCTACTGATAGATAGTATTGAATTCCACCTCCTATTTTCATGGCCCTACATATTGTCTGTTTTGTGGATAGAATCTGGAAAGTATGCAGAACACTTCTTATTCTGTCCTAAATGCTGATAATTAGACAGGATATCTCCTCCTTTTTAAAAGTTAATGAACACAAAACACTTCATGGCCCTAGGTATTCTATTAAACCATGAAAGTTATAATAAAGTAAGGGTTGAAAATACTTAGAATTACATATTGAGTTCAATGAAGTACTAAAATGTGCTTAGCAAGTCTCCACTTCTCTTCTCTGTTTGGAAAGAAGTTAATGGAAAAAAGGATATTTGTTAAAATACTAGACCAAACAATATTAGTATGAAAGAAGTTCTTAATATGCATAAAGATTAGAATGTCATGGAAACAAAATACCTGATAGTGTAGAATAGGTTTTATCCTATTGGGAAAAAGATTTTTCCTGTCTTTCTTTCAATACTATATTGCTGCAAGACTTGAACTAAGGGTGTTTAAACGTTTAAAGTCATTAATAACAGCATAAGTCAGAGTTTATTTTTTGGTGGTTTACTTTTTTTGTTTGTTTTTTGGCTGAGAATTTGCTATCTGAATATCTTAAAATAATGTAGTGCATTGCTATAAATTTTTTTTTTTTAGAAGACACCTTGCCTAATTTCCCCCCCACCCCAGTTTTTGCTGCTGGTTTTAATATTAAGTGAAATACAATGGTTTCACAACGAAAATCAAAGAGTCTGAAACCTCACATTTAACCATTAATATGAGGACTAATTAGAAGGCAGATTTTTCTCTAAGAAAAAACTAGAGTGGTGTTTTCCACTGTTAAAAAAAGAGGGGTTGAAGTAACAGCTTCTCTTCCATGCCGTGGGTTTGGGGAAGCAGGTGAACTTTTTCCACCTTAGCGTGTTCTCTTATGCAGAAGTCATTACAATGATTATAATCTCAAGGGGGGTTCTAATGTTACCTTTTTTCTCTCTTTCCAACTTACCTCAAAAGGAATCCACTGGCTTTAAAGCCTGCATGCATTCGGTTAATCCCACCTCACTCTTCTGTCTGTCTGGGTGAGCTTCTTCAACAGATTCTTTGAATATGCGTTAAAAAACATAAATCACTGGATTAAATCTGTAGAGAATGATGAAAGCTAAATTCATGTATATACATGTGGTGGGACAAATGGACCTTTTTATTATTTAACCTGAATGAAAGCAATAAATTTGAAACAGGTTTAACTGATGATGTTGGTAATCCATAACAGATTTCCTAAGTGTTTTTGAATGAATGTTGGTTTTGTTCAATAATCCCTTGGATTAAAGAAGGTTTAGATAACTCGAACAATCTGCAAAGAATCGTATTATTTTGCTATTTATCTTTTATTTTTACCAAAAACCTATATGTATGGTTTAGGCTTTAGCAAATTAGATCAAAAATTACATTTGTCACTTCATTTAAAAAAAAAATGTGGCTAAAGTTAGACTGTGTAGTTTTTAACCTATGTTCTTGGGTAGTGGCCTGCTCTTCACCGTGCTGTTAATATGCAGTATTATGTAGTAATATATCTCTTTTTTTTTTAGGTATACAAACAATAGCTTCTTTCAATTACTTGCTTTATTGAACTATCAATTTTACTTTCAGTTTTCTGCATTGTATACACTTCAGGATATAGGATAAAGTTCTTTAAAACTGTACTATATATTCACATATGTTGCCAACAGCAACAAAATAATGTTTGAAAGAATTCTTAGGAGAGGGTTGGGGCTGTAGCTCAGTGGTTGAGCTCTCACTTAGCACATGTGAGGCACTGGGTTCAATCCTCAGCACCATATAAGAATAAATAAATAAAATAAAGGGTTGTGTCCATGTATAACTGAAAAAAAATTTTTAAATAATTCTTAGGTGAATTAATCAGTTCTAATAACAATTACAAATAAATAATTGTTAAGATTTTTTAAGCAATTACTACATGCCAAGAAGGTTTTTTTTTCTATTCATTATCTCATTGAATTCCACACAATTTTATAAGAACAATTATATCCCCATTTTTGTAAATGAGATAGCAAAATAACATAATTAAGAAATCTTAAGGTTACACATACGTAGCAAATTGCAGGTCCAGGGTTCAAATATATCAGAGTCCTAAGGTTGGGGCAGTAACTTGGTAGTTAAACAGGTGCTTAGCATATGTGAGGCCTTGGATGTGATCTCCAGCCCCCTGCCCCCACCCCAAAAAGCCAGAGCACACAATATTATATACCATATTAGTTATCAGTTGCTGTGTACAAGTCATTCTAAGAATTGTGGCTTAAAACAGTGATGTCTATAATTTCATATATTCTGCACATTAGCTTGGTGGTCTGACTCAAAGTCTCTTAGATGTTTGTCATCAAGATGTCAGCAAAAGCCTCAGTCATCCAAAGACTTGACTGGGGCTTGAAGGTCTGTTTTCAAAATGGGTGTTGGCAGGATGCCTCAGTTGCTCCTTGGTTCTTGGCAGAAAGTTCAGTTCCTCATCATTTGGACCTTTCCAAAGAGCTGCTCTAGAGTCCTCACTACATAGTAGTTGATTCTTTCAAAGGAAGATAAAAGTCATAATATTTCTTATTACCTATGCTCAGAAATTACACTCCATAATTTCTGCAATATGCTATTGGTTACACAAGTCATCCCTGTTATGTGTAGAATGAGATGACACAAAGTGAATATCAGGAATTAAAAATCATTTGGGCCATCTTGGAATCTGGCTACAGTATCCACTAAAATATACTACCTTCCCAGACAAGCTGTTTCCTGCATAAAATATATTGCTAGAAAAGTTAGACATCTGAGTTTTTCATGTCTGCACTTACAGATACTGAACAAAGGAACAGCATGGAAAAGTTACATGGAACTCTCAACTGCTACTGATTCAGATCTTTAATATCCTTCAGTGAAGATAATATTACTTTTATTAGATAAAAATTCCCAGAATAATATTCACATCATATTCAAATACAGGAACAAAATCATATCCAAAAGAAGATATTAAATTTTTTTTAGTTATCAATCATTTTGTTCTATCTCCAATTATCATTTTATTTGGCTCAAATTACCAGGGTTTGTCTAGACAAGAAGTCAGCACATTAATTCTATAAATGGCTAGATAATAAATATTTGTAGCTTTGCAGAAGTACAGTCCCTGCTGCAACTGCCAAACTTTCTGTTGGATCATGAAGGCAGACTTGACAATGTGAAAGTAAATAGGTGTGGCTGTTCCAATAAAACTTTATTTACAAAAACATGTGACATTGATCCTGGGGGTGTAGTTCAGTGGTAGAGTGCATGCTTAGCACATGTAAGACCCTGGATTTAATACCTAGCACCAAAAAAAAAAAAAAAAGAAGAAAAAGAAAACACACACAAATGAAAACATGTAGCAGGCTAAATTTGTCCACAGGACATAGTTTATCAACCTTGGTTAAAACCATTCTTTGTGTGGACTTTTTAACAATTATTACTTTGATTTCAGATAACTAAAATTAATTTTACATGACAAAATCCTGTTGTTGTGGTCTATAAATTATTGTATATTTTAGGAAAATTTGAAGCATTATCAAGATAAAAAAAATGAACCTGTATCAAAACAGAGCACCATATGTAAGATGAACAATTTACATATCAAACCATTACTCTAGAATTATCAAGCCATTCTAGAGTATGAACTGACTTGTAGGAATAAAATTTTGATAAATCTTAATTCTATCTGTACTATGAAAATTGTGTTTTTTTTTTGTCTAACCTTTCATTTTCTTTTTTTTTATAATTTTTATTGTTGGTTGTTCAAAACATTACATAGTTCTTGATATATCATATTTCACATTTTGATTCAAGTGGGTTATGAACTCCCATTTTTACCCCGTATACAGATTGCAGAATCACATTGGTTACACATCCACTGATTTACATATTGCCATACTAGTGTCTGTTGTATTCTGCTGCCTTTCCTATCCTCTACTATCCCCCCTCCCCTCCCCTCCCCTCTCCTCCTCTTCTCTCTCTACCCCATCTACTGTAATTCATTTCTCCCCCTTGTTTTTTTCCCTTTCCCCTCACTTCCTCTTATATGAATTTTGTATAACCCTGAGGGTCTCCTTCCATTTCCATGCAATTTCCCTTCTCTCTCCCTTTCCCTCCCACCTCTCATCCCTGTTTAATGTTAATCTTCTTCTCATGCTCTTCGTCCCTACTCTGTTCTTAGTTACTCTCCTTATATCAAAGAAGACATTTGGCATTTGTTTTTTAGGGATTGGCTAGCTTCACTTAGCATAATCTGCTCTAATGCCATCCATTTCCCTGCAAATTCTATGATTTTGTCTTTTTTTAATGCAGAGTAATACTCCATTGTGTATAAATGCCACATTTTTTTTATCCATTCGTCTATTGAAGGGCATCTAGGTTGGTTCCACAGTCTTGCTATTGTGAATTGTGCTGCTATGAACATCAATGTAGCATTGTCCCTGTAGCATGCTCTTTTTAGGTCTTTAGGGAATAGACGGAGAAGGGGAATAGCTGGGTCAAATGGTGGTTCCATTCCCAGCTTTCATTTTCTTGACTTTATACACTGAGGACAGAGCAGGATAGGCACTCAATAAGGATTTTTACAATAAATTCAAAATCTTACCTCCTTTAACTCTTCTACACCTCATGGCCTTCACCTCGAGCCCTTCACTGCCTTCTCTCATTTTTTCAATAAGCTTTTTAGGACATCTTATGATATATAAAGTTCTCTGTTAGTTTTGCTTTTAAAAAGTCATCCAACAAAATGTAAGTGGCAGGTAAGAAACAGCTATTGGAAGGTAATTGAAGATATAAAGACTTAAAAACAAATTGAAAAATTATAGAATAGAATGAACATTGACTTCAAATAGACCGGCTAACAGGAGCAATGAAGCATCAGACAATAGAGTAATTGGTGAGGAATTTATTGGCCTCTGACAAAGCTATTAAAGACCAGTTCAATTTAGTCCCTCTCACTTTTATTTATGTTATTTTTACATTGAAGCCAAGCATTATTTTTTTAAACACTCATTCTAATGTGGTTATAACTATAACTTAAAAGATGTCTACTACAGTGTCCATTCACTCAAACAAATATTTACTTATTTATGGAATATTTACAATGTGTCAGGCACTAGGGAATTTCTCAGAGACACGATGGAAAGCAAAATATAGATCTTGTCCTTAACGTGCATAGAGGCTGATAGAGATATAGGGAAGTAAATAAGCATGGTAAAAAAGAACAGTGTCATAAGGTTTAAAGCTCATGACCAGGTTACTTAACTCCACATTAAACTTTAATATCACAGGTCCCATGCAGTTCAGCTATTTCTGCTTTTAAAAACAAAAGCAAGCTGGGTACAGAGGTACATACCTATAATCCCCATTACTTTGGAGGCTGAGACAAGAGGCTCAAGGTCAGCCTGGGCAATTTAGTGAGACTCTATTTCAAATAAAACTTTAAAAGGGACTGTGTGTGTATCTCAGCAGTAGAGTGCTTGTGAAATATGCACAAGGCCTTGGGTTCAACCCTGGGTACCATTAACTTAAAAAAAAAAAAAAAAGCAAAACACCAGAAAAATTACAAATCATATCATTGGAGTATATTGTTTTATTATTTTTATTATTGTTTTCCAGAAAAAAAAAAAAAAAACACCATTATCAGTGTTTGAAGGTAGGGGAGTTTCATAGACAATTTTTTTAAAAAAATTCTGGGTTTGATGAAATTAAACAATTTTTTTTCTCTCACTGCAAGGACTTTTCAGTATTTATATTATGATAAATACTGTGATTCACTCAGATGGCAAATATAGTCTGTAGTGTATTGAAATATACTTGATAAGATCATACAGTTTTAAGGAAGTAACAGTTAATATTTAGTAGGACATGAATGTTTCTTGGAGTATAGTTTGAGAAACACTACCAAATGCGATTTCATACATTTTAATCAAATCACATTTATTAAATTTTAGGAGAGTGTATTAGTTCATTTCTGTGTGTGTGTGTGATGCTAGCAATTAAACCCAGGGCTTGAGACACCAAGTACAACAAGCACATACTTTACCACATACATCCTCAGCAGTCCATTTTTTATTGCTATGAAGAAAAATTGGAGGTTTATTTTGCTCATTGTTCAGAAGACTCAAGAGCATGGAGCATCTGCTCAGCTTTGGTGAGGATCTCATGGTTGATGGTATCACAACAGTGGGAGCTAGTGTAGGAGTGTTTTTAAGAATGATTATATGACAAAATAGGAAAACAGAGGGATTTGGGTAGCCAGGCCTACTCTTTTTATAACAACCCACTCTAACTGGAGGTTTGCAATAATTACATCATTACCATCCAGTGGTGGTATCTCAGGTAACCTAACCACCTTCTTCTAGACTCCACCTCTTAAAAGTATCATCACCTACCAACACCACCACACTTGAGAACAAGCTTCCAGCATATAAACCTTTGGAGAACACACACAAATCACATGCAAATCATGGCTGAGAGATATTCTTTAAGTGAGATATTAATATATTCTTTTTTTTAAGGCAACAGCTCTCCAATTTTACGTCTTTCAAATTTTGTATTTCTCCATTTTTGTATCTTTCAATTTTTGCATTCAGTTGCTGTGTACTTTTAAAGGAAATATTTGCCTCTGATCCCATTAAAAGCTGTCAGGTTTTGCTAATCCTCAGCTAATTATGCGATAGCATTCCAGAGAGTTCAGAGAGGTAACAGAGTAATCTGAGGTTTCAGCCTACAGAGGACAGCAAAAAGATGAATAGATTAAGCTAATTGATGGCAGTATTCAAGTTGTCCCCAATTTAAGCACCCCCCATTTCCCCCACCTCCAACTTCTCTCTCTCCTTGTTTTTTCATAACCTTAAAAAAAATTCCCACTGGGTTTCTTAGCTTCCTCTCTTATTCACCCTTTTACAAATGAGATGGATCTGTGACCACCAAAGATTTAAATTTAATCATACTACTGATGGTCATGGTAGCAACAAAAATATTATATAATTCAGATATGAGAATAGAAATAGTGTCATGGCAACCAGTTCATAGCAATGGAAGGCATAAACAAGCTGTCCACATCATAACAAACAGATCTCATTTCCAAATTTCCCTTCTACTGCTCTAATGGTTCTGGCTCCATTTTGCACAAAGTTTTTTTGGAAGATGAGACCACACCCCCTTAGTGCATGTGTGTGGACAGGAATTTATTTTAGGTAGGATTTGACTTATGCCAATGTTTGCCTCCAAATAAACCCCCTTATGTTTGAGTCCTCATATTTGGGTCTCTCATAAGAGGCTTTCTCAAATAATTGTTTTGAAGAATAAAGTACTATTTGAAGAAGACACACAATCTTAATGAAACTCAAACAGTAGTTTTTCAATTGTTAGAGAATTCTTTCATCGAATTGGTAAAAAGACATTATTCCTAAGGAACCTGTTTCATTGTTGCAAGTGTTAGATAACATTGTAAACATGCTTTTATTCAGATTACTTTAAAAGGCAGTGTAGTAAGTTATTGCAAAATGGAGATCAGACAGACACCTACAAAATACCTTCCTCCCCTCCTCCTCTTTCTCCTCCTCTTTCTCCTCCTCCTCCTCCTTCTTTTTTAAGTTATGAGCACTTTTAGAAGAAGCCTATGGGAATCCCTTTAGGATTAAGCAGAAAAACCATCTGACATGGAGTGAACACTTATGGAAGGAGGTGCACCGGGGGTATGAAAATGAAAATGGTTTAAGATACAGAAGGAAGGAAAATCAGAGATTGGTGACTGACCAAAGGAAGCACCTGCTTTCCGGAAATTAAAATCATGTATTAGGCAGCTCTGACTTAATTGCCAAATGGGGTGAAGCCCAGCATCGAATGTAAAAGGGTCCCAAATTATAATTGGGCATCATGGATTAAAATTCAATACCTGAAAATTTCCTCAGAAATGAATAGGCAACTGGGACAGACTGCCGAGCCCAGTACAATGTGCTTCCCGCAGCTGACACTGGCAGGTCACTTTATTTGGCACCAAATAAAGTTCCCAAGTGGTCTTTAAGGGCATTCAGCTGCTGAGTGCTTATTTCATTCATCCCTTATTGTGCTGCCAGTAGCAGATCCAAAGAAGTAGCATGAATCAGCTCAGTGGATGAAATTTTCTCAGGCTGAGTGATGGAGATGCGACCCGACTTTCTTCCCTGCATTAGTGGGACTTCTGCAAGCAGTGACGCCCTGAATAGCGATGGATTTCACACAATGTCCTTCAGGAGGAAATCTGTAGAAAGGCAGGATAAAAATGAACATTAAGACATTTCCAAAACACATGCCATTTAGTGAGAGGAAAAAAAAATTAATGAGAAACATTTTATGTATTTGCCATTACTATGTAACTTAGCACGTTGTGAAATGAGGCTTGGAGCTTGCCTTTGCGTGTACCTCCAGCTTCAATGTAGATGCTAACTCTTAAATTTTCTGCATCAAGCATATATTTAGCTCTCTTTATGAAATACTTAGTCTCTTTTAGTTACTTCTTTTTTTCTGGCACCTGTAAGAATTAAAGCCAATCCATTCAATATCTTTTGTTTTATATGGGCTAATTTTAGAGCATATACTCAGTACTGGAGTGTGTTTTCTTGTTTCTGCCAATTCTAGTAAAATTTTCTAATTATAAAATAATATTTTGTGTCCTCCCCCATGCCGGTTTAAAAACTGCTGGAGCTACAGTAATTCTACAGAGGTCATGAACCTGTCTGATGAAGTACAGATGAATGTAAAATATTCTTATGTGCTTTCCAGGCTTTATTAATGTGGGCTTCAGTACACATTTTTTATTTAAATATGTGGAAAGGTTAAAAGGTGGTAGTTTTTATTATTGTTTTGCCTTTGGTTTAGGACAAATTTTGCATGTATCTACAGCAAAAGCAGTCTGCTAATTATTTCATATAAATCACCGTTAGCAGCGGTATTGAATAGAGCTACTATCACTGAATAGTTAAGAGTCTTACATTTCCATTAGAATTAGGAACAAGGGCTAATTATTTTAGTTAAAGCTAAATTTGATCTAAATGGGAAGCATATTTGGCATTTAATCTAGAAATCTAGAGCTGTTACGGGGGAAAAAACTTGAATATGGATGTCGTCTAGAAAAAAACATACAGATTTTTTCTTTTTACATTTTTTTTGGAGAAATTGGTATAGTTACAGTGGGATTATTAATATAAGAATAGTAATATAAAATAATTAATGTGAGATGTTCTGTTCCTATGTTTATGGCCAAATTTTTCAGTATAAAATAAATTACTTTGCCAAGATAAGTTTGCACAAATATTTAAATGCTTCTCTAAATTGAATTTCTTTAAACATTTTGTTATAGAAATATCCAAATTTGCACTAAAATAAACAAATAATGTGAACCCCCATGTACTCACTACTCTACATTAATGACTGCCAATACATTTTATCTATCTCGGTTCTTCTATCTCATAACTCCTTCTCTCCCCAGACTTTTCTTCCTCAGTGTTCTGACTACAGAAGCCAAAGAGTGGGATTTTAATTAGTGGAACTTGTTTTAAAGCTGGCTCAGTCTCAAAGTCAAGCATTTTATTTAAGAGGCATTTTCCTCCAGTTTACCCAGGAAAAGAGTGGTGTGTTCTACCCACAATATAAAGTGCTGGATAAAGTAGGAATTTAGTAAAACGGAACCTCAAGCACTAGGAATTCAAAAATCTGGATTTTTTTCATTTTCTACCAACTTTCTACATAACGGACATGGTGCTCTTTTTCAGCAGTAGAATCTCTAGTCTTCGTCTTCTACCACTCCTCTAAAACTCCCAGAATGTCTTTCTGCCTTTATTTCTCTCCTTATTTATTTTTGCCTCTCTATAAATCATAGATAATAATAGTTCCCACATCATAGCTTGTTAGAATTTAATGACAGCCTCCAAGGACAGGTGCCAGTTAAATGAAACATATAATTAAAATTTGTGCTATTCTAAAATTGGGTTACTTGGCAATACTCAAATCAGAGACAACCCCCATTCAGATGACAGGCATGTAGTCCTTATCCGGGTTACAGGGTGTGCAGCAGATCCAATCAAGTCCAGTCTTTGCTCGGTGCCAAAAATGTCGATGGAATGTTTACTCTGGCTAACCCACATTTCAGGTGTTTATACTTGTAAATGTTCTGCAGCTTCTGCAGCTTGGAACTCTGGCAACCAGTGTTCTTGTTTGTGATTAACCCAATAATTTGGGCGAAGGCTATATGTGTTTATTAAGCAATTAATTTAGGAATATGCATATGTGTATATGTATGTATGCAATTATCAAAGTTATGCAATGCATATGATATTATAAAGTTTCTCTTTAATCTTCAGTACTTTCTCACTAAGAAATGGGTAGGCATGATGTCAGTTTCAGTCTTGAACATAGACATTGTCTTGTTGGATCTCATGCTTTTCCTTTCAGGCATGATTATCATTTTCCTATAAAGAATATCCCTTCAGGTATCCTTGCTTGCCAAAACTCCTGAGTGTCTTGTATTTACTCAGGAGCATGCTCTATGATTCTGTCACTGACCCTGTTGATTCTATTTTGATGATTCTTATAATTTTCATTGATTTCTCTCTTTGGAATTGCCATTTGCACCCTGCATCACACTACTGAGGGAGAGATGTGTATCTCTATTGTGTTGGAAAAGTCCTGATCTCTTCACTGGACACTCTGAATGAATATGCCTGACCAAACTAACCACTGTGATGTGTTCTTCCATTCGCTTCTACTCTTTCCTTCCTTGTCTCCTTGGGTCTACTTTGAGATCTTAAATCTGTATCTTACCACCATCTTCTAACAAGGTGCTATTCTGCTTGTACAATGTCTCTCAGACAATAAGACTTTGCTGATAAGTCATCTCTATAATCTCTCTGGGCTCATTAGTGATACACTGATTGGCAGACTTACCCAGCCACAATCAGCTCCGTTGGTAGCTGAGCCATTTAAACTCAGTGATACTCTGGGCTTATCTTTTATTCTTAAGCCTCAGCCTCTAAAAACCAGCATTAGGAGGAGGATAGCTTCTTTTCCCAAACCAAGTGTCATGCAGAGGATTATCCTGCTAGGAAATGAGACCCTTCTTTATGCTCATTTGTCTGGTTTCCATTTCAAATTTTTTCTTGTTCCCATAGCTTCAAGGCACCAAGAAAAAAAAAATCAAGTTACTACTATTTGACCAGAAACACCTTTATTTTTATATTATTTAAATGTTCAGTCTTTCCTGCCTCACTCGGTGTAGGTTTCACTCTAACAAATGTGCTATGGAAAGATTTGGATGTATATTTTATTTGATTTTGATTTTCCTTTGAATAAATCTGGATTTTTTTTTAAAAAAAAAAAAGATCTGTAAGAAAAGCGCAAATCATTAGGAAGGCATTCAAGGTAGATTAATTGCTTATCAAGTTTTTTATTCTCTCTTCAAACCATATTGAACCACTTGTTTTACATGAATTCCAAAGGCTGGCACTAGATTTCACTTCAGGAAATAAATGACATAGGGTATTATATTTTAAGGACCATTAAAACCTTGAAATTGCACAGTGACTTAAAAAACAACAATTTATCTAGCCTGGATAGCTTTGTAATGGCTATACAATGGGGAAATTCATTGTTAAATGATCCTCCCATTCCTACTTCACATGTAATGCTTGGCAGGAAGAGGAAGGAAAAATGAGTCTAGTATCCGGGCACATAGGGTCTAATGTAAATGGCATTGAAACGTTATGGGTTTTTGTTCCAAGTGGATCAGAGAGAAAGTACCAAATCTTCCTCTAAAATCTTGTGCTCATTGACCCATCGCTGCTGATTAGAAACTATTTCTGCCTGGACTGACAAAGCTAACCTAACCCAGGCTGTTGTCATAACTCCAAACCCTCATCATCTATTACTAAATGGGCTTTTTATCTATATTTTAAAATGTTTGAGATAAAGAGCAGAAGGTAGTTGTAATATTGTTCATGAAACAGTTCTAATATGAAAGATTTAGAAAGTACATTAAGTGGCATTTGAATCTGATGCTGCTGTTGCCTAATTTATCTTCTTTCTAACCTTTTCTTTTATATCTTCATTACAACATCTATTAAGGCAAGGAAACCTAGCTGCCAGAATAAAGGCAAAATGTGACAAGTTCTAAAACAACAAGAATGATAATATGGAGAATCCTTTTCAGCAAAATATCAAACCAACAGCAATAAACAACCAACGAACCCCCACCTGTTTTTTTGTGATGAAAATCAAACAGAATTTGAGTCTATAAAGAAGCAATAATTGCTTAAGTAACCAAAGTGATACAGTTCATTATTTTTCTATTGTACATTCATGTTGTTCCCCACCCCACCCCAAGGTGCACATATAATTTGGGTTTTTAAAAATATTATTTACATATAGCACTTGAAAAGAGATGTTTTAGAAAGTCATACAGTGCTCTTCTTGTAAAAGCAATGCCCTTTCCTGTTAAGGCCAAGGATGCTTTCCCCCAAACACTCATTCCCTGCTCAAGACAGTGTAGCAGCTAATGAGGAAAACAGGCCAGAATCTCAGTTGAATGTTTTCCTTTGTTTATCTAGGGAGGGGTTCATTCTGCAATTGGAAGACTCCCTTAGTATCAATGAGTTGAAAGTACTCACATTCTGCCAAGAGGAAAGTTGTAAAGCTTTGTGTACCCATAGTTTAAATTAATCTAAAGCAGTGCAAAAGAACTCTGTCATTTCAAAGAACATCAACCACACTGCTTCCATTGTCTCTGATTATAAAATACATTTCACCTAATTTACATTGCATTCCATTTCTAGATCCAGGGTCACTGGTTAGCAATACTAGAAGATCTGCATCTAAACTGACAACTCTGATATTGGCACTTGCTGTTTATCACAGGTATATGATGTTTTTTAAGCCTACTGGGGGTTTCCAAAATAGTTTTAGTTATTGGCAAACAGTCCTTGAAAACTACTCCATGCCCAATAATAATGAGCACCTTCACACGGATTTTTTAAAAGAGAGCATTAATTCAGAATATAAATTAAGAGAATATGTTTGATGGTGAAAAAGCACAAACCTGCCTACACATTTTGGTTTCATGTATAAAATATAAACAGCGTATGAACTTTCCCTTGTGTCCTCAGAGAGAGAGAGCTGCAGCTTTTTTTTCCTTCTGAAGGGTGCTTAAAATATGTTACTTTAAACATTATCCCATAAATAAAATACAATGCTTGCCATAATTATTTTTTCACCCATACATAGGTCCTACAGATACTGTTCTGAACCTTGATTTTTCTCCTGAGATGCAATTTAAGGGTTTAAAAAAAAATCCTTTAAAAGACTTTCTATGAAACATGCAGTTTTTTTTTTAATTTGTGTTTCTATATGGCCAAATTGCTCTGTTGCTATAAATACTGTATGTAAAATTACCAGATTGCTTGGCATTCCATTTTTACAGGGGATACTGCATCGTTAAGCACTGGAAGAATATAATATAACTATTCAAACGGCTTAAAATATTTTGTAACCATAAATTATTATCCAAAAATATTTTTCAAGTAGATAAAAAGAGTTGTCAATTCTGCATAGTGAATGCCTCATAAGGGGCTCGTTTGTGGTTGAAAACTGAATAAAAGCAGTAAATTAAGACCAGACTTAACCATAGAGAAGCTGTAATCCACTACAGATTTCCTTGGTGAATGAAGTATTGTTATGTGGATTTATCCTTCTTGCTTGTACAGTTAACCAGTCACATCTGTGGCCAAAGCGCTGTCTGTGCTCACAGACAGGGTGGGGTCACTAACCCCAAGGAGGTAAGCCATGCTGATTCTACATTGTATTGATAAGTGCAAAATAAACACAACTGGTTTCACAGGGGGTGCCTGTGAAAGTGTGGAGGGTGTACCAAGATTGAACTATAGTTAAGAGGGGAAGAGGTACCCCACAGAGAGTGGGCACTTGAGAAACCGCCAGTGACACTGGGTGTCAGTTTTCTAATGGACACGATGCTAAAGAAGAGAGCCTTGATAGAACCAAGTGATATGTGGGTATGAAGGAAGGTCAGGAGCATATGGGTTTCTGAATGCCCTCAGTGCTGAGAGATGGCTAAAATATGGTACATGTTAAAGGAGCATCACTCACTATAAATATTCAATGTCAAGAATTTAAATAGTTCACAGACATAGAATCCCTTGATGATTATTTTATCCAGTATTGTTGACTTTCCCCTATTGTTTGTCAGCAGCCACCATAATTAATGACTAAGACCCTGCAAGTCTTAACAATGAACCATTTTAGTCTTAAGTCCATGTATTTTTCATTGTGATTACATGCCAATAGAATAACTGATTTGTCCTTTTGCAAATTAAGCTAAAGGGAGCCAAATAAGTTATATCTCTGCTATTACATCTTTTTTTTTCTTTTAGAGCCCAATTTTCCCAAAGGACATCAATTCTGATTTCTCTGATGAAGCTTCGTGGCTGCCCCTCACATTTTACAAACTATTACCAACTCAGAGCTGAAAAGAAAACTGTAAGTGAATGTTATTTGAAATTAGCTCATTTTCATTATTTCATAAAAAATTTATCCCACATGGGAAAAGAGGAAAATGAGAAAACAATAGTGAAAATGCCTTTTTATTTGATAGAGGGTGGATATTTTAAAAATATAAGAATCTAAAGCAGTATTTTATAAATAATGTCAGTTTTGCAAGAAGTTAAGTCTTGAGTAGGTATTTGTGTTTTAAGATCACAACAAAATGTCTAAAGTATGGACTACTAGCTCAATTAGAGTATCTGAATCCTTCATATGAAAAAAAAATACTTCTTGGAGTTTATCAAGATTGCAATATTGCTTTACTTTAGAGAAGAAATATTTAGGCTAATGAATTCTCTATCAGATTCCACAGCTCTATGAAAGTGTAAACTAGGTTATCTGCTCACAAAAAGACCATTGGGACTTGAAGTAATGTGGATCTCTTTACTAATGTAAAGAGATCCACAAAGCATTAGCTTTTCTAAATACATGCCAGATTTGATTCGATTCCTGGAGAACAAAGTTTATAATTAGCATCTCTACTTAATTAAGAATAACCACGACTTGATTATATTCATTACATCTTTTCAAAGGTGTCTGTTTCTGAGGAAAGCACAATCTCAATATCTCTTTAAAAATATGAATTTAACCAGTACTTCTGCAGTTTTAAAAGCTTTTTCTTCAAGGTAGCTGAAAGGGGTACCAGGCTGGGTGTGTGGAGGTTTAGGTCAACTTGCCTGCAAATAACAAATAAACTCCTGAACATAAAGACAATGATATTTCAATCAAATACAGTATCTAAATCACACCCACACTCACAGGAAAACACACATACACACTTCTGAAGTTAAGGGGAGAAAGCTTCAGTGGAAACTATCACTAGCAGTGAATTACTCTGGTACTCTGGGGTTGTATTTTCTAAAATGGTTATAGATAGATCAAAATAGAGATTTACTTTTATACGTTTGCATGCCTTTTTGTGTATTGCAACATTTTAATAAAGTAATAAGACTTCCCCTTAAAAGAGATAGTGCTCATTAGCGTTTGTAATTCCATGTTGTGTATGTAGCAGGTTCCCTACATGTTGTGAAAAGGTTATGGATCTACTCACTGTAGCGCATCAAAAGTATAAAGGTGATAGGTGAGATTCACTTTGTTGCAAGTGCTGAGAAATAATCATTTAAAGGTCAGTTGCACTCAAAAAAAGAACATTTGTTTAATAAGTAACTCATTTTGGGATATGCTGCACTTTTAAAGGTTACAGAGTAGACCAATTTGCCAGTGATGTCAGCAAGAAGTACTATTAAAGTCACTGGTCCTGTTAAAACAATTCTTTGTAAAATTCAGATTGCATACTTTCTCACCTAGCCTGCCACACATCAAGAAAGCATCTCAACTACTTATAGCGTGGTTACAAAGACACATGAAATTATGCTCTTTATCCTAAGTACTTGGCTTCTCTTAAAAGCAACAATGGAGTGCTAGAAGGGAGAACACATCAGCCAGCGTGAGCCCCACCCACAGGTGCACAGGAGCACCACGCACCCTCCCATATCTAATACATCCTATTTTGCTTCATTCTTTCAGCTTTATTAATTTATAAGAACATGCTCATGTGTCACGGGTTATAGGATTTCTCACTGGATGTCCTGTTGTACAGTATAACAAGAATTGTCTTGCTAGAAACTCCTACATAAAAGAAAAGAACTATTGATTCAGCTATCTAAACAAAAAACTATTGATTTATCCTTTTGTATTCCAAGACCAACTTCCCTCTCCCCTGAAAAAGCCAAAGCGAATTTGGTTTGGCAAAAAAATGGAAAGCTAATCTGATATGTAGACAAGAGAGAAGTAACAATAATTGAAATATGGGCAAAATCTTGTAGTACCAGAAGGGTTATTTATTTTTTTTCAAGAACTGAACAAAAGTGGGAGTTTATTTAATATAACTTTTGTACTATTAAGAATTTTTTGCCATTAGAGATATGATGTACAACAAATAAAAGTTGCTTTGCTGCTTTCATATTTAGCCTTTTACTTTTTCTTTGTGAAGTATGGTTTTAAACTGGCAATAATTTTCTCTAGAAGGTTAGCTCTCTGCCTCAGATGAGTAGATGAATAAAATAACTCCAAGAAAAACCTCTGTGGAAAGCAATCTCTCTGAACACTTGATTGCTTACGATTTACATTTACTTTTTTATACTACACACTGGTTGCTAAGCTTCCCATTTATGATATTTTGTTGGTGGCACATAGTGAGCTCCCAATTGATTTTTAACATACATGGTTATAAATTTAATTACAGTATGAAAACAATATACTTTCAAACTCCTAAGATTGGCTATTTAGGTGAAAGAATTTAGAAAGCTTACAACTCTTACCCTGGGACAAAATAAGAATTTTATTTACGTCTAAAAGACATTTACAATTAGAAGAGAATATGACTTTCTTATTTCAAGCAACTTAGCTAAGAATCAAGTTTTTCTCTTAATTTGACTTGCTTTTCATTTGAGAGAGGGCAAAATCTATTTCCTGGGCAATTTTGCAAAGCAAAGATATTAATACTTTGGGGTTTAATTGTATCCTGTGTTTAAATACACTGTGGGTGAAACCCCAGACCTCTGCTTAATTGCTGTGAGAAAATAGCCTGATTTCTCTGAGATTAGGCACACGCTTATGTATACTTTGACCTAAGAGTGCCTCCTTCAGAATTAATCTTCTAAGGTAGAGGGATTTGCTTTTATATGTGAGCAGGGCCATTCATGACAAACCGGGCCTAATAAACTAACTTCACCTTCCAGACCTCGCTTTTGCTGTCAAAAGTTTTTCTTCATCTATTCATTTCACACATCTCTTGTCCAGTGACTTATTAGCAAATAACAAATAATCCTAACCTGGGCAGGAGAAATAATTTTAATGACTTCTTTTTAATTAGAAGATTTTGAAATTTAAATTGGCTACTTCAGAAGAAAAACTATCAAAACCCCCTTATTTTTCCTAATGAAACATAAAGCGTTCTAAAATATCTCCATTTAAGTAAATACTGGAGCCCACTGAAAAAGACTAACAATTCATATTTACTTAAAATTTGGTTCTGCAGCTGTATTTTGTTGAATTCATCTAATGTATGAAAGTGCTTTTTCTTTCCCATCAGCTACATCAGAATTGTTTTTGTAAGATGTAACAGAATGTTCTGGTTTTAAAATATTTATATTAATCAAAGTTGGGGCTGTTTATATTTTTTGGCAATCGGGCTTTTCTTTAAAAGTGATGCACTTCCATTTAACTAAACAAAAGTGTTGAAATGGCCTGTCATATAAACTTCAACATAGCACAGTTGGTAATAGAGAATTTTGAAGAGGGGAAAGGAAGGGGAGTTAGTTTCTGGGCTTCAGGTTCAACGTGGATTAATAAAAAGTACGACATGGGTAATTTCCAAGATTTTTCTGAGGAAATGTCCTTCATTGCCATTTACAGACTCTAGGGTTACCTGATTGAAAGTTTCTCATTCTATTTTCTTGGGGCATTGGGAAGTCAAGCCTAAAAGCTAGCTAAAAATTAATGACAAACCGCTACAGCTGGGAGCTTACTACATCATATAAATTAATTTAAAAACTCCTTCATGTTTTGTATACTTTCAACTCTCTTAGTAGGGCCGAAAGTACCTGTATGTTATCACAATCTTCTATATTTGTGAGCAGAAATACCTTGAACTAAAGCAATTTTTGGAGATCCAACCTCTGGCTGTTGTTTTTGGGAGGTGAGCACTGCCAAATGGTCTTTTGGTCTCTCATAGGGGAAATGGATTCTTTATTACAGACATTTTAAATAGCAAGCCAAACTTTGGTAAATTCATACGTAGTTATATATAAGTCTTTTGCAATAAGCACAATCTCAAATATTTTGAAAGTTTAATAAGACATTAGATAGATCGACCCATTTTGTATAAATTTGACCCATTGTTGTTATTTATTTGTATTTACTAGTTCACTATATTGATTCATTTCTGTGGAAAATAATCCCCAATAGGAAGGGTAGTGACAGAGGACTTAAGTCCCTATTATAGAAGTTACAAAGGCTTTTTCTTCCATGAGAAGATAAGCACTTATCAAATAAACAGGAAGTATTCTTATGCATGGCAGACGGATGGGGCTAAAGGTCTCCTGTTCGAACTTTTGGCCCTTCTAGAATCCCTGATCCTTCATTATTTTGTTTAACTTGATGTAAGTCTTGACCAGTAGCTGACTCTGAGAAAACATTTCCTGGCATCATTTCCAGAGGTGATGTAGGATTACAGTGCTTGCCTTTTCATTTTGGGTTGAGAAAGAAAAGTCCAACAGTGGTTCCTGGTTAATATGTGGCCTTTTAATTACCAGGTCAGACTAATTCATTTCTTTGGCCTTTAGCATTACAATTTTATTTTCAAGCTTTGGTTAAGATAATCAACGCTTGTGTGGACACACACACACAATCACTAACACCCAAACACTTTTTAAAGGGAAAAAACGTACTGTAGCAGAACAGAAAACAAGTATACCCTTTTTAATTAACTCATTCATAACATAAAGTGGTGAGGGAAGAACAAAAAGGTCAATGTATAATAAATATAAAATTTAAGTCTCTAAACTAATTTACACTTTTTTTATGGTACTAGCTAAAGCCAATGAAAATAAGCATGTTTTCCATTATGTCGCACCATTATGGATTATTATTAATATCTTGTTTCCAATTTTATGCGATTTTTGAATAATCCAAGTTTATGCACAAGCCTGGGGATGGGGGTTGCTTGCAGTAATTGAGATTATATAGTCCAACGCACAGAAAGAAGAAAACGTATGTATAATCTTTACCCATTTCCAAACAGAGGGGATAATCAGCCTGATTCTATTGTGCCTTCCCTCTTCATGCAGCAATTCCTTTGAAGTCAGAGGGAGATGGAGAAGCCGAGCTGAGAATGTGGCTGACGGGGAAAAAAATGAATATTATCAGGTCAGATTCTCATAACCAGGTTTTATGCCACATTAACCATCAGGTTTCCTTTAGTGCAGAAACTTTTATTATCATTTTACCTCCTGGTCTAATCCAGGATCACTAATATAATTTCTAATAATATGCTGGGGATTGTTCTTTAGTATGTTTATTTGAGCTTCCAAAAGCCAGATCCACAATCCAGACCTGCAAAAATGTAAAAAAATAAATAAATAAACAATTAAAAAAAATAGAAAAAGCTGAAAAGACTCTGCTTATAGATGAATTTTGAAACATTGCCCAATTAAACTGGCATCCGGAGCGACTATATTGGGGCGGGTAATGTATTTACCTGCTTGTAAAACAGTTTCTCTCTTTCTCCTTATTCCTTCCTATCTTTAAGAAGAGGGGAAATGAAAGGTCACGTTTATGTCACTGAGCTCAAAGTCAGGTCTGTTATTGCCACTTGCAGGTTTTTTCTCAACTTGTTTGTTACAAATCACAGGAAGTGTGAAAGCATATGAAGGTATAGGAGATAAAGTATACAAACCTATGGAATGGTGGGCTGCAAGTAAGAGCAGTCATGAGATGCAGATGGATAGAAGGCTGTCCAAAGGCTCTTCCGTTTCAAAATCTCCAATAAGAGGGAAATGACTGTGTGAGCCAGAAGACAGACCCAACCAACTTGTCAAGCTATAAAGCTACCTAAGAACAAGTTCTTCATTCAATTAATATACATCTTTATGAAAATACCACGTGAAGTCATGTGATAGGTATTGGAGATAGGAAGACAGATCACACGGCTCTTGAAAATTTTCAAACTCGTGGAAAAGACACGTTGATAAATAATAGCAAAAAATATGACAAGATCATAACACAGATATGCGCTTAGCACTGTAGGAACACAGAGAAAGGTTAATTTTTCCTGGAGTTTGGAAAGCAGTGCTGGGTTGGTAAATAACAGTGTCACAGAAAAGTTGATATATTAGCCATGTCTTCTAGTATCAGGAGGTTGTGAAATGGAAGGAGGAGCCATTCCAGGCAAAAGAAATAGTATGGATTCCAGCAAGAGTGTGTCTAATCCAGGGAATAAGCAATTGTTAAGGAGAACTGAAGCACGTGGTGCACAAGCTGTGTGGTAGGAGGAAGAGTCTACCATGATTCCGCTCCAAATCACAGCCCAGTGAACAAAGCCTTGTAGAGTCTTCATCCAGGAAGCAATGGAGAATCACCAAGATGTTGAAGCACGGGAATTACATGTTTTAAAAATTGGCTGGCATCAGTAAAGAAGATGGCTTGGAGGGTGACAAGAATAAAATAATTCTCATCAGTTATAGTGAGGTTGAGAATTGGAAATCAGTGAATGCCTTTGCTGTGGTAATCAACTAAAGAGATATTTAGGAGACAAGAGACAAAAAAAAAAAAAAAAACTGGCAACCTCAATTCATACAATCTTTAGTATGCATACTATCTATCAGGTTTGGATTAGAGTGACATAGTTAGACAAAACACTTTTCCAGTATAGTTACTAATAAGAAAAGAATGCTTAAGTCACAAACACTAAAAGCCGGTCTAGAAAGTAAAATTCTTCTAAAAAATAATTTATTAAGGGAATGCTTTCAGGAAAGAAGGAGCAAGAGGAGCAGAAGAAGATATCTTAGAAGGATGCGGTCAATGCTGAAAACTGGGTTAGCCTTGCCAGGTCCCTTATGGAGCTATGGAACATATATCGTATCCTGGGGTTAGCTCTTCTTATCTCAGAAAGAAGGATTCTCAGGTTGTATTGACTGTGTTCAGCTGAGCCCAAATCTTTGGAAAGAGAGTAATCCTGAGTTGTTAGCAGTCAAACACTAGCAGCAGCTGGGGATTTGGATGCTGTTGTCCATCCCTTACCTGGTTCAGGTGCAGTTGCTTCTTACATTGAGTTTACTGCATCTAGCCACAACTGCTTTGGAAATTTGATTCATTGGCGTGGGGGTGGGAGCAGGGAATGCATAAGGTCAGTGTGACTAGAACACACTGCATCTTCCCAGATACAGGTTTCTCCAATGGCCACAACATATTCATCATGTACCTTTCCTCCCCTTCTAGATGTTCCTCCTTAACATCTAGTACTTCTGCGGGTCTTGGTGGATTGCCTAGAAGGAAGAAACCAAATTCTCATTTGTTAGGGAGTCTGAACACCTGCTTACCATGTCCTAATCAGGATGTGTTATTAGACTTACTCATTAGTTAAGCAAGGCATGGGAATAGCAAGATATGGCCCAACTCGTCACCTGAGTGCCCAACACATGGCTCCCTGACTCTACCATGTAGCCGCATTTCTGCCTTCTTATGATAATCATGTCAGTTACTCTGCCAATATAGTGACTTTTTTGTGTCAGTCATTCTCCTGAGTCTCCGGGATTACAGACACGTGCTACTCACCTGGGTTCAACATAGTGAAAGAGGAGCTTCATGGGAGAACTGAAGGGGCTTATAAACCACTTCTGTGAACCAAATGTGTTCAGGGGAATATGCAAATTTAAGATTCTTATCTACGAAGATAGCTCTATCTCATACCTAAGTGTCCTACTCTTTTTCTTTTTTCTTTCTTCTTTTTTCCTCCTTATTCTTTTTCTTTCGGGGTCTTAAATTTGGCATAGAAGACATAGGCTGAGAATTTCACTTTTCTTTAAAGTTCTCTCACTTCCACAAATAGGACTTTAGCCTGATCTTCAAATCTGCCCTCTCACCTAAAAGAAATGAGTCTCTCTTTTAATTAATTAATTAATTACCTGTGGTACTGGGAATTAAACCCAACGAGCTACACCCACTCCAGCTCTTTTTATTTTTCATTGTGTGACAGGGTCTCTAAATTGACCAGGCTGACCCCACAATTGCAATCATCCTGCCTCAGCCCCCTGCCTCGCTTGCGATTACAGGTGCGCACCACTGTGCCTTGCTAAAATGAGTCTCTTCACCTGCTGCTAAAGATTATTTCTGACCATCACATTTTGCTTTACATTCTGAAAAATAGATCTGAGTCTGTGTGGCAGGCTGACTCTGGGATGGTTCCTGATGAAAACTGCCTCCTAATATTTGTGACATTGTATAGTCCACTCCCTTGAGAATGGTCATTGTCTTTTGACTTATTTTTCACCAACAGAATTTGTAAAAAAAAAAAAAATGGGATTTTATTTTTAGATTACTCTACATAAAATTGTCACTTCCTTCTTGCTAGCAGAATCCCTTTCTTGCTGGCTATGATTAATTAATCCTCCGTGTGGCAAAGGCCAACAACTCAGAAGGAACTGTATCCTGTCAACAATAACATGAGTTTGAAAGAGGATCCTTCCCCAGTTAAGTCTTTTTTTTTTTTTTAAAGAGAGAGTGAGAGAATTTTAATATTTATTTATTTTAGTTCTCGGCGGACACAACATCTTTGTTTGTATGTGGTGCTGAGGATCGAACCAGGGCCGCATGCATGCCAGGCGAGCGCACTACCGCTTGAGCCACATCCCCAGCCCCCCAGTTAAGTCTTATGATGAGACCCCAGTCTTTAATGACACCTTGATTTTAACCCTATAAAAATCACAAAAGCAGAGGACCCAGCTAAGCTATTGCTAGAATACTTAGAAAGAGGGAGATGATAATCATGTGCTGTTTAAAGCAGTTAATTTTGTGATAATCTGACATAGAGCAGTAGATAACTAATAGAGCCTATCACTTTATCTCTTCAATGTGTCAAGGATATTTGGTAAGAACCAACCAAACCTAAAGACTTTTTGAGAGTTTTAATTTCTCCATGTCTCTCAAAGCCAGAGACCTTGAATCAGCCACTGTGTCCCCTTCCGCCTGTATCTCAACCCAGTGTAAAATCATGGGTGAAAATTTTAGCAAGCTTTTCTTTTTCTTTTTCTTTTAGTTTTTAGTTGTAGATAGACACAATACCTTTATTTTATTTGTTTATTTTTATGTTGTGCTGAGGATCAAACGCAGTGCCTCATACATGCTAGGCAAGTGCATTATCATGAGGTAAAACCCTAGACCAGCACTTTTTCTGTAAAAGGCAGGTGGTAAATGTTTTAGGCTTTGTAGAATACATGGTTTCTCTCTCTAATCTTCAATTCTGTCTGAAAAATTCACAATTGACAGTATTCCAATAAAAATTTATTTATAAAACAAGTAAATTGGATTTCGGTCCATGGGCCATAGTTTGCTGACCTCTGATCTTAACAATCCTACTGCTATAAAATGTCAGGGACTAACAATGCTGTACTTCCAGGGATGGGGCCTTATTGCCATTCAACTCCAGAGGCCCATCTTGGTCTCTGCTTTCTAGGAACATCCATCTTGACTTGGGTTTCTTAAAAAGAAAACCTAAGGAAAATATTCTTATAAAAGTGATTTATTGAGGGAGTACCCTTAGGAGAAGAGGAAGGAAGGAGACAGGAGAGGGCAAGGAAAGAAAGCTAAGCAAGGATGTGTGTTTAACTGAAAATGGTGGGAGCTTGGTCCCATAGGAAGCTCTGGATGTCAGATCTAAATTCACCTTTGCAGTGTGTGTATATTTGCGGGGAGGAAGGTAGGTGGCAGGAAAGGAGAATATTTTGTATTCCTTATGTCAGTAGATCTTTGACTGCTTTCTGCCTGGGTGGAGGGTAGTCCCAAGTGAAGAAGGCTTTCTCCTCAAAGGAACGGTACAGCAGTGAGCTGCTAGTAACCATCACTCTTCACAACTGGGATATGGATACTTCTCTATTCCTCCAGTGGGGCAATGCATTTACTCTACCTAAACTTTTCTTAATAGCCTGGAAGCATTTTTAAAAATTCACTTTTAAGGTGGGGCAAGGGATTGGTCAAACACATGCATGCACAAATTAATGATGCTGAAAAAATGCAAAACAACCCCCATTAATTGGGGTTATATATTTGTTAGGTGTTGTTAATTATCAGTTTTCTTAGTCCATTTGTCAAAACTGGGACCAACATACTCAAAGTGGATAGAACTGAATGATGCATTGGGGAGCAATTTGGAGAAATTCAAGCAATACCAAGATGAAAATCAAATACCTCCGAGTTCTTATATCATGGTGCTTACTACTAAATAGTATAAGAACAATCACCCCAGAACCCAGTTGTTCCAGTTTCTATCCCATTTTATCCCTACTTTCTGTCTGACCTTCTGAAAGTTACCTAAATTTCTGTGCCTCCTTGGTTTCTCATCTGTAAAATTAGGTTAATACCAGTATCTATCACAAAAATGAGCTATTACAAGAATATTTATTCACAACTGTCCTTGGTATGTAGCACACATTAAGCAAATGTGTGCTTAATTAATGTTGTTGATGTTACTATTATTGTCATCTTTAACTTATCTATGGCTATATTTAAATATGTGTTTTTCAGTGCAGTCTTAATTGGTGTTATGGGTTCTTAGTCCTGTGCTTTGCAATGTTAGAAAACATAATTAAATTTGTTGGCTCTCAAACAAAAATCCAAATCCCCTTCTTAGACTCTAAGGAAAATTCTGCAAAAAGCTTTATTTTTGAGTCCTTTCTGGATATAGAGTTGGAGGTATACCTATACTCCAAGGCAAAAATCACTTAAAAAGTGTATCTCTATTCACATCTGAGATGATCACGCTTTAGTAATAAATTTTAAAATACTCTCCCCCCCTTTTTCTTTCTTTCATATTTGGAGGCTATACTTGGGATTAAACTCAAGAACATTCTTCTTTAAAATTTTTAAATTTTGAGACAGGTTCTCACTAAGTTGCCCAGGCTGAGTCTCAAACTTGCAATCCTTCTGCCTCAGCCTTTCGAATAGCTGGGATTACAGGCATGTGCCATGGTGCCTGGCAAAATCTTGCAATTTTTGGTAAGGTAAAATTATGCCTTAATTTTGTGAGGTTTGTTGGCATGGTTGATCATAAACAAGAACCTTCAAAAAAGAAGACAATAGACACCTGTACTTACTTCTACATGTAGATGTACAACTAGGTATACACAAATATATAAAAAATATTATTTATCATATATTTATATATACTGCTTCAGGAGATTACCAGTTTCCAATTTTTAGATTTATAAATATACTTTTGAATTTCTAATGATGCTCAGTGGCCAAGATTTTGTACATTGGACCCAAATAAAATATATCCAATCCCTAGCCTCTCTCTGGCTTCTACTTCTCTTCATCTTTATAAATCACTACTCAATAAACAAAGAAATAGGAATCAAGCAACCAGGGAGATTTGGAAGAAAGATCACAATTATTTGATGAGTGAAACATCTGGAAAGGGATCATGACCTCATTATCTTTTGAAAATAGTTAATGAAACTCTTCTTTTAGCTCACTGAAGAATTCTAAGTAGAAGTGCTTCATCAAGCATTAACTAAGAAAATGCGTGCCAATGCTTTGGATAAATCAAGTTGTCATTCTGCTCCATAAATATTTATTCTGCAGATGGTTTTTAAACCTACTAGTTTCCTTTTTATAAGGAAAAGTTAAGTTGGTATATTTATTTTAGATCATATTACAGAACTTTTCAACAGTTGGGATTTTTGAAAACATTTATTCAATTCCTCTTCCTATTTTAAATCAGTGGCTTGAACTGAACAAATCATGTTAGTAAAAAGTATCACACATCAGGTGAAAGTTGGTCTTACCTATTACATTTTTTTCTTGGCAACATAAACATATGTTTCCAAAAATCAGAAATCTTTGGAAATCTGGTTTTTCAGAAAGAAGCTACCTAAAATCAATAAGCCATTGGACAACAAACAGTGCTTGAAAAACAAATAAGTTGAAAGATTAAATTATTTTTAACCCAAAGGTGATTATGCTTTTCTAGTTTAAAAACTCCTTCTCTGATAAGAACTTAAATAAAGTACTAACTATTGTCGTGTGAACCAGCAAATATATTTAACACAAACAGTCATTGTATCTCTTTGATTCAATCAACAAGCAATTATTGAATGTTAATGAAATGCCTGGGACCATGACAGGTTCTAGAAACCCAAGAATGAAATGGTGGTTCCTGCCTTCAAGCAACTATCTAGAGCAGGTGACAGATACTTCTGTGACTATGTATAATACACTGTGACATGTTCTATATAGACAGCAAAATGGCTATGTGGTACAGCAGAAGGGGGAAAAAATGCTTGAATCCAGTTTCAAATTAAAACATGCAATGCATTTTAAGAACCAAGGATCGGAAAGAAAGTCAATAAATAAATGAAGATCCAGAAAAAGCCTTTGTGGAAACAAATGTAGAGGACAATTTTTAACAATAATTAACCTCCCAATAAAAATGGATTAAAACATTTAGAAAGCCATGAGATCAGGAACAATGTGCCTATTTTAACATCTCAGAAATGTGTTTATTGGACCTAAGTTGTAACTGTAGAGACAGACCTCACTTGATGCAATAGTATCCTTGTAATGTGTTAAATTTCACTGAAACCATTAACAATTTAAAAGATCATCATTTCAAAATGCTAAAACTAAAAATTCACTGTGATACATTTGGTACTGGAGTAAATATGGTCACAATCAATTAATATCTCAGAAAATTACAGTGTGACAAAAACTAGAGTGAAGTGCTCAGTTCTCCATTCGATTAATGAAACTCACTCAGTTGGCAAGATATAATTACACGAGCCTGCGATATGAATGCATGGTTTTGGCATTTGCTCTCATATCTCTTGAGGCTATTACGTGAGTTACCAAGCATAGTTCTTTATTGGAGTGTCTTAGTCTGTTCTGGCTGCTATAACAGGGTGCTCTATAGTGAGTGGCTTCTGAAAAACAGAGACTTGTTTTTCACAGTTATAGAGGATGGAATTACAAAACTCAAGGTGCCAGCAGATTTGTGGAGGGTCTGCTTCCTGATTCATAGACAGCCATCTTCTCTCTGTGGCAGAGGGGTGAGGGAGCTCTCTGGAGTTTCTTTTATGATGGTCCTTAATCATGCTTACAAAACATTAGCCCTCATGACCAATCATGTCCCAAAGACCTCACCTCCCAACGTCATCACATTAAGGGTTCAGATCTCAACATATGAATGGGGCGTGCATAGACACAAATGTTCAGTCTGTTCCACTAAGTGCTATGTTTTGAATGTTTCCCCATAAGGTCATGTGTTGAAAAATTGATCCCAATGTGGTCATATTCCAGGTGGGATCTTTGAGAGTTGATTAAGCCAAAGGGCTCTGCTCTCATGAAAAGAATAATGCCATTAAGAAAGAGTTTATCTTTGGTTTCTGTAGAAGGGAGTGAGGGAAAGGGTGGGGCTGTGGGGATGGGAAGGACAGTAGAATAAAACAGACATTGTTACCCAATATACATGTATGATTATACTACTAGAGTGACTCCGCACCATGTACAGCCAGAGGAATGAGAAATTGTGCTCCGTTTGTGTACAATATGTCAAAATGTGTTCTACAGTCACCTACATCTAATTAGAACAAATAAAAAAGAAAGAAAGAGTTCATTACTGCAAGAGTCAGTTCCTTGTGGAAGGGCAAGAATGGCCCTCACTCTCTTGCCCTTCCTCCTTCTGCCATGGAATGATGTAATCAGAATGCCTCCCCAGACACTAGCATCTTGATCTCCAACTTCCCAGCCTCCAGAATTGTGAGGAAATAAATATCACTGCATTATAAATTACTGGGTCTGTGGCATTTTGTTATAGCAGTACAAAATAGATTAAGGTGTTGAGTTATCATCTTTCCCCTGTTTTACTTCCAAAATCCATAGATTTTTTTTTCTAGACAGTTTTCAAAGCAAAATAGGTTAAAGTACACCAAGCAACAGAAAGTTTTTGCTGAATAATTTTTTTTCCTAAGAAATTTCCAACACTTTTTTGTTGTTGTTGTTTTAATGTGGGAGGTAACACACAGGATTAAGGCTCTTTTTAGTTTTCTGCCTTAATATTCAAGTTGACTTTGGGTGACAAACACCACAGCTATGTTCAATGCTGCTTCTCACATTCTTCTCTCTTGTCTGTCCCTTTTCTGAGTTTACCTTATTTTCTGAATATTTGAATAACATGGTTCACTTTTAAAGGAACCTTATAAAATAAACATTTAAATAGTTTCTGCCTTGTGAATTTATAATTTAATGAAAAGTCACCTTGCATAAAAAGAAAAGATGGAAAGACCTTCTTTCTAAGAAAAGTATATGGCAAATAGGAAAATCTAGTTCTCTTTTCTAACTCTTTGTTGTTGACACCTGTCATTAAGGGGAGAGGGTTGTGTGGGTGTTGGGGATGTTATAGTAGTAGTTGAGAGGTCCTCTTCAACCTATGGTACCAATTCTCTTCCCCTTGTCAAGGATGTCCTGTCTTATTATTACATTCAGATTGTTTTTTTTCTCTTTATCTCTCAGCTAAAACATTACATTTTCAAATATTTTCCATACTTGAATTAAAATTTAAAATACACAACAGTAACAGCAACAATGCTTAAAATATGTGAATTCATTCAGTGTTTTACAAACTTCAAAACACTAATACATTTGTATTACCTCATCTGATCCTCATAATAACCATATGAATAGGTAGAGCAGGTCTGTTGTTTTCATGTTACATGTGAGAAAATTAAATATCTCATTTGAATTCCCCCGGAAGCTTACTCCAAGACCAGAATTCAAATGCCAGTCCCTTATTTGGGAGCTGATCCCAATAAACACTGACAGGAAGTGTGAAATGAGAGAGGGAAGAGAAGAAAGTCAATAAAAGGTGCTTTTTGTAGACAGGTTCTTATTTGTTTATTATTCTCTTGGGAATTGAGCCCAGAGCCTTGCACATGCCAGGCCAGTGCTCCACCACTGAGCTACATCTCAGCCCTTAAGCAGTTTCCACTTTGGCAACAGGAGTCCTATCCTGCTGAGGAACTCTGATAGATGGAGTAGAAATGCAACTTGATGTTAGGGGCAAAGGAGCTGGGATATTTCCCTACTAAGTCTCCATCCATCTTTGTTTGAAGTGTGCCTTGGGAGATAACAACCTAGGGCAATTCCAGTTTACTTCATTGGTAAACAGAGCATCTTCCCAGAGCCAGAAGAAGATGCTCAACCCTCGCATCACATGTATTCACAGTGAGCACATTTAGGGTACAGAAGTGAATGCTAAGGGAACAGGGTAGGGCAGGACAGACTCTTAACTGAACTCAGCAAAGTTAGGCAATTGACCCATCCTGGGTCACACAGTGAGTACAGGCTAAATCAGGAAGGATCCCAGGCCTTTGATGGTTTCTGTAGAAAGAGTGAAATAGATGGTGTTCCTTGTTCTTGAAGTGTTGAAAACCAGAGGGTATAGAGGAGAGATAAAATAATAAATGTGAAGAAAAATTCTTTGACAAGTTCTTACAATAATTAAGGTTTGTTCACTTCATACATATAATAAAAATTACTCAAAACCTGCAGCTTTTATGGAATGCACAAAAGTAATAACACATATACCTTTACACAGCAAATATAATGATGCCACTATAAATTGCCAAGGTTTTCAGTCCAATAAGAGGCATTTTGCCAAGGACACTGGAACCAATTTTAGTATTTACAAATGTCATAATACCTTTACAGGGCATGTATATCACAGAATATTATGACACACAAGGGGTCAAGCATGGGAAATTCACAGCCAACCGTAGGTCACCACAGTAGGCTCTTCTCATCAGCAGCACCCGTTCATCAGTTTGCAGTGGTGAAATATTTGCATACAGATGTGAAGGTATTCTTGTGGCCTACTCAATAAACCAGAATGGGGCTTTATGCACCCCTGAGTTTTCAATTAATGTTGTTGACAGAATGAATGGCTATTTATGCAACCAGCCTTTCATGTTCATTCATGGTACACAATGCCTAAGTCTTAAAGATCTCAGCTAAATGCCTCCCCTCATGGGGGGTGCTTATGGATTCCTTTGTATATATAGGGTAGCATAAGGTTCAATGATTCTATCTAATCGGCAGAGTGAACCTTACATTTTAGCCAAGGGTGATGAAGCTTTTGTCTTGCAATGGGGCATTATCCCACAACTTCTACAATAAGTCGAATGTCTGATTGTATGTACAAAGACCTCAGACAACCGATCCCTGGACTTAACTTTCCAAAGTATGCCCGGCCCTGCCTCACCACACCCCAACACTCATATTTGGGAGGAAAAGATAGCTACACATAGGAAAGTAATTAATAATTTTCCAACGTAAAGAAAAATGAATCCTTAGTACACGTATCCATCTGACTGCATGAACAAGCCCTGGGCACATAGTTGAAGCCCAATTAATGCTTCCTGAGTTTGCTCCAACAAGGAAGCTTTGGCTGCTACGTGTGCCAAGATTTCTGTAATGTGCTACAGTTCCCAGAAAGTGGAAGGTAAAAGTAATCACTGCCTTCATCTCACCCATCCCACGGTCTCTTCCAACAGGGAAAGGAATGTGTCAATGTTGTGCAGGAAAGATTTTCATGGTGGATGAGTGAAATCCCACTGTTGTTCTTGGATTGAAAATGGAGACCTGGCACAGTGACACATGCGTGTAATCCCACTGTCTTGGGAGGCTAAGGCAGGAGGATCACAAGTTCAAAGCCAGCCTCAGCAAGTTAGCAAGGCCCTAAGCAACTCAGTGAGACCCTGTCTCTAAATAAAATATAAAAAGGAGTTAGAAATGGCTCACTGGTTAAGCACACCGGGTTCAATCCCTGATACAAAAAAAAAAAAAAAAATGGAGAATTCATTGGGTTTAGTCATTATTCATTCAAAATTACATGACCCTGTTTTAGCCATCCATCAGCCCCACAAGCAGCTAAGGATTACAGTCTCCATTTTTCAGATCAGGGAAGTGAGCTCATTAAGCTTAAATGGTATCTCCAAAGTTACATATTTAAGAATTATGTTAGAAAACGAATTCCATTCAGGTAGCATTTGGAGATTAGAATACTGATGCAAATTTGTCAAATGTAATCTAAAGTAATATATTTTAAAAGGTCAAACTATGTTTCCCAAGTTTTTTGAGACACCCTGCAAAAAGTACAATATGTTTATTTACTTCTGCAAAGTAAATTAAATGTGTAGTCCTTGCATTATTGATGTCTATTATTTTAGTCCCTAAGAAGTATGTGTAGCGAGTTGCTTTACAAGAGAAATTGTATTACAACAACTTGTATTTACATGCCTTTTTAGTTTGTACTAGTGTGTTTATTTTTCTGCTAACTTTAGGACAGTGATGTAACGTGACACTATTTTCAAAATCAAACATGCGAGTGACGGTCCTGGAACACAGATTAGTGTTTGTACTCTAGAGATATGCAACCTAGAAAAAGCCTGCATCCAAACCAGAGGTTCTTCTTTAGAGTTCATGAGCAGACAAGGAAAGACCTGCAGACCAAATGGTCATGAAAGGCCTTGAATTATTACTAACCCCAGAGGAGTTTCTAGAGTTTTTACATTTGCCCACTGTTTTAGAAGAATCTCTGTGGTTATAATCTATCTCTAACTCTTTATTCTTCTCAAGTATATCTCATTTCCTCTTGAAAAGTTTCTCCTGCTCATTAGATAGTGCAGAGAAGAGGCAGACAGGTCCAGAATAGACCCCAGATTTGTTAGGGCTAATTTGGAGTTATGCCCCAGCACATCTTCATAGGGCTCTCAGGAGCTCCCAGCAAAGCAAACTGCTGCCTGATTTGCAGTTTTACATTGTAGCAATCAGAATTTTAGGTCTGGGCTGGAAGGTGTGATGCAGACCTGTGATCCCAGCTATTTGGGAGGCTGAAACAGGAAAATTGCAAGTTTAAGGCCATTCTGTTCAAGTTCATGAGAAAACTTAGAATGAATCAAAAAGGACCAAGAGTATAGCTCAGTAACAGAGTGCTTGTCCAGCATGCATGAAGCCATGGGTTCAATCCCTAACATGGCAGGTGGGATTTAGATATGGAGAAAGTTTAGAAATTATTTAATATAACATGCTCAGTGAATAGATCATGTGTTTCTGAGAACTTCAATGACTTTCCCAAGTCAATGGTAGAGCTAGAGATAAAACATGCCTCTCAGAATGGAATGAAACATGTTTGTTTAAAAACATGAAATGTAATCAAGATAGACTTGTGGTAAAGCTGGTGGGCCAAACTTTAAAGCAAAAGACTTCTAAGTAAATCAAAATTTACTTAGAAGCCTTGAGACAGAATACAAGAAGTGGGTCTAGCCACCCTGCCTAAGTAATGAGGTTAATATTTATTTTTGAAAAGGCTTAGATCTATCATCTAAAGTCTTAAATCATATTCATTCAATGCCATGCTTAAGCATTATAGTAATGAAAAGGAACAGCCAGCCTGAAACAGAGAGGCTGCTGATAGATGCTAAAATAATGAGCAAGCTTGCACGCTGTGCATAGGTGATCATTGGTGAGAGAGAGCAGAACGAGCAGCAGCTCTTCCTTGGTGCAGTGCAGAGTTGAGCAGGATGATTTATAAACCTCAGCACATTGAAGAGCAAAAAAAATAAATCATTAAGTAGCATGGCTCATGATTCAACTGGCTTTTTTCCCCCCTAACATGGGTAATAAATTGTGTGGGCTTTAATAATTTATAGGAGATGTTGTTATAATGTGAGAATATTAACTTTGGTGAGTCTTTTAATTTGCTTGTGATGTCAATACTGTGCTGAAGTGTTTCTTCTACAGGGCAGCAATACCACCGGTGCACAATTGTGTTTTGACACTTCAGTCAGAGACTCCTGGGGACTAGATGAGACAGTTCACTTTAGCACTGAGCTTATCAATTTGGTGCATGTCCCTCAGGAATTACATGCCACAGAGAGAATTAAACAGAAGGGTTGAAAGCACTTAGAATCATATTAGCACATTCGCATACAACCCTTTCCCCCATGTCTTTGTGGAAAGATAACCTGACTAAAGCCATTTTATTTCTGCCCAGGACTACTCTTCAAACTTGTTAGCAGGAAAAAAAAAAAAAGAAAGAAACATTTAAAACCAATAGAATGCAACACCAGGAAAGTCCTCAAAATATTCTGGATTCACCTGGGAATGTGGTCAATTTCTTCCCAGTTTATAAGGTCCTCTGATGTTTTTTTACCATTCTAGAAATGTGACAGTAATGACCCTCTCATATTTCAGAAATAATTCCTCTCTCCTGCCCATGTTTCCAGTTGGGAAGGACAGGACCTTGTAATAGTTTAGTGAGCATCAGAGTCAGAAAAGGATGTATAAGGAGGAAAAAGGTAGAATGAGAGGAAAGGATGGCAGAGCCCTTCAAGACATGGCAAAGCAGAGGGATACAAGACCCCTGGACATGGCAGGCACTTTGTGATTTCAAGTACAGGGAAGAAGCCACTCCCAGAAATGAAGACCTCCCTTCTCCTGTGTTTCAAGGCAACCTCCTTTATGATATCAGGACTTTGGGGTTTTTTTTTGTTGTTGTTGTTGTTTTTGTTGTTAATATTCTTAAAATTTAAAGTAAGTGAAATATTCAATCTGAGAAATTAAGATGAAGTCAGTAACATAGGCAGAAACTGGCAGAATCAAAGAGTACAGCAGCATTATATGTAAACTGAGGACGGATGGGGTTAAAAAAATTGACACCACTGGACTCAGGGGTGCAGGCCTGTAATCCCAGCTACTCAGGAGCCTGAGGCAGGAGGGCCACAAGTTCAAGGCCAGCTCAGGCAATTTAGCAAGACCCTGTCTCAAAAATAAAAGGGTACGTACGGGAATATAGCTCAGTGGTAGACATTCTGGGTTTAGACCCCAGTACCACAAAAAAATCAAATAGATAAGCAAATAAATAAGATGGCGCATAGTGGAAGGAGGTCAATGAATGAGTAGAAAGAGGAGAAGAATCAAAGACTTAAAGTTAGATCTTAGTCTCTTTCGTGCTCTCATGTTGTTCGTTTCGCAGAGCTTGGGAGGATCAAACCCAGGTCTTCTTGAACTAGGCAAGTGCTCTGTCACTGACCTCCATTCCCAGCAGTCCTCTGGTGTTCTCTGTTTTTAATGTTATTTTCTATTTGTTTTGATTTTTATTAAAATATTTCCCCTTAGCCTGAAATGTTTTGTTCCTCTCTCCAAACCTAACCTCAATTTTAGCTGTTCTCTCATAAATCCAAACCCAAGAAATTCTTACCAACATAAGTGATCATTTGCTTAACCTCAGTATCTTATTGTAGTTCCCTTACAGGTTCAAGTTCAAGGTTTGGCTCCTTCTAAAAAGATGAGTATGTATATATGAGTGTGTGTGTGTCCAGAAAATGTGAAAATGTAGATGCATCCCTATATAATAAATCTCTTTCACAACTAAATCAACCTATAATAACACAGGTCCATATGCCACCACACAGGCCGACCCACAAGATACCATAAAGCTCCCACAAACTTTGAAACTGAAAGCTGAAATGCTTTTTTTTGCTTATATTTCACAATAACCATTTCCTCAACCCCAACCATTAGTCAACTCCCAACATTCTGAGTAATGCTCACATGTGGGATATTACATAGTCACTTGTGCGGTCAGAGAAACTGGGATAAAAGCTCCAGAATAAAGGAAAATTAGGGAAAGTATTTTACAATTATCAATATATTATACTAGTGTATCGTTTTCCACCTCCAGCAAAAGTAGAAAAAAACAGCAAAAACGGTTCTATCAAAGGCAAGTCCTACTCCTCCGCTTTCCTAAAATTCAGCCTGCCTTACTTATTAAAGTTTAAATGAAGTTATTAACTTGGTTAGGGCTATGATTCTTGAACTTAGTTTAATGAAGAAGCATCTTTTTGCTGGTCAATCTTATACAGAACCTAGCATCTTCAAATGGGTATGGATGAACACTTTAGTTACAAGGGTGAGAGTAGGGCTGGAGCTTCCCATTCTCCATATAGGGCGATGTGTGGATTCCTGGGAGTTCTGTGTGATTCAGTTTGAAAACCCTCAAGTTAGATCCTAGCCAGAAGATAACGGCTTCACAACAAAGCAAATAAATAGGCAGAGTCAAGTGTAATGCCAGAGAAGCAGATAACAGTGCCTACTGCAAACAGCTGTCCCACGTTGAGATTTCATAAGCAAGTTCTAAAACCTGAGACATTCTCAAGCCCGAGATTCAGGGGTTTCCTGGTATATAAGACTTTCAGCTCTAAAACTCAGACAGCCTGCACAAACTAAAACAGTGGGTCATCCTATTGAGGGGACCCGCTTGGAAGGTCCCAGTGACGTCAAAAGTCTTCCAATGCTCAGAAAGCAGCAGCAGCAGCATCTTCACACAGATGCTGTGGCACCTTAGGAACCAGCTATTCCATCATGGTTGGCACTGGAGAGCTCCAGGATCCTGTAAGAAAAGGAGAGGGGAGGCAATGCAAAAGGACCCCTGTTATAACCCACAACACAAAGGACAGGTATATAAATTCCCACACATGCACATGGAGAAAACCTGAATATACTTTTTTTTTTTTTAATCACCAGTTGGTTCTTCCTTAGATAATACAGCACTTACATATAATTTCATATCAGCCTCTAAGACAAGGAATTTTATCAATGAAATTGCAGGGGCAGAACTCTGCTCTCTAAATTCAATATCCAGTGTCCTACTAACCACGTAACCCGAAGATATGATTTAAGGTCACAGATGAGGACAGTGCAGGAGCAGCAATTCTCTCAGATGCTATAAGACCTGCTGTCCAAGGTCAACGCTGAGAGCCTTCCCCTAGGCTGCAAATCCCTTTGTACCAGACCTGCCTGTGGAGATTGGGCCCTGCTTAATTACAAGGCTGAATTCTAAATGTGCTTGTTATTTGTCAAGAAGAGAGAATACTAGCCTATCTTGTGATTTATGTGTGCCCAATGACAAACTGTATTATTCAAGTGAGAAGAGCAGATGGCCCCCAAACAAGACAGTTATGGCCCACAATTATAATAATTATAGTACCCAGTGGATCTCCAAGATACCAAGAGAGCAAGGAATCTAGCAGCCATCCCAAAGACACTTAAAGGAAAAGGAATTTAAACTAAGCTCTCAGGCAATAAAACACATGGAGACCCTTCCTCATCAAGATGAAAGGTTTATTCTTTCCCTGTGGAAGAAAGCAGGACAGGGAGAGTGAGCCACCAGCAGACCTAGCAGACTGTGGCCCAGGCAGGACTTCCCTTTTCTCTGGTGATGCTATCAGCTGCTCTGAGCATCAGCTTTGTGAACAAGGACACTGCACTGATTTGGGTTATCTTGGAAGAAACCTAACTTCTCAAAGACTGATTTACATCAGTCATTTTTGTCCCTTATTTCCATTGCTGACAGTCTGGTTCTATTGTCTGTAATGATTAGATTTTAGAGTGTTGAAAATAGCCATGCAAATTACCAAAATGTTTTCCATTTGAGACCTTATACATATGTGAATAAAATCAACTCTAAGCTGTTAAATGGAATTAAATCAAATAGGCTAAATCTGATGACTGATATTCTAAAACTTCTGTGAGAGGCTCTCCTTGACCCAGCCCCCTTATTAATGGCCAATTATAAATGACTTTTGCAAATGGAAGCACCATTTGTCACTTTTTAAAAATAAGTACAACACTGTACACTCTCAACTCCCCCCACTCAATTTAAGCATCAAGATTTATAGCTTGTCGTGAGCTCCTATATCTTTCTGTTCCTTCTTTGTACCTCTCCAAATGCTCATGTGGCTTTTTTTAGAATAATGTGAAGATAGTTTGTACTGAACTCAAACTGAGCATTCTGAGACTTGACTCTCAAAAATTAGTATTCTCCTCTGTTCCTTGGATCTACTATAAAGGTTTATTTGCCACATAGTAACTAATTATACTGTAAATTCTAAACTCTTTCATTTAGTCTTTCTGCAATGTACTACCAAATTTTGGTCATCACCAAATTGCTTTATTGTTTATTTGTATAGAGGGGAATTTTAGCAAAAATTATAGTTAACCAGTACAATTTATGTAACAGCCAATGAACATAATAGACTATCAAGAAATGATCCTTAAACACACACACACACACATGCACACATATGTGCATGCTTAAATCTAGCTCTTATCAATCAAAAATCTGTTTATTTTTGTTTGGTTTGTTTATTTCACTTTACCCAAGAATTTTACTGTAAATTTGATCTTTTCTCTCTCTCTGCTTGTGTTTTTATTTTCTTTTTCTTGTCTTTCTTCTTTCCCTCTGTCTTTTTTTTCTTTTCATTCCTCTCTCACAAGTATTTCCCCATGTATATACCTTAAATTCTTCACGTTACAGGCAAATACATATGCAAACAAATGTCTCAAGAAAAGCAACTCTGTGTGTGTGTTTGTGTCTGTAATCTAAGTCCTTCATTTATATGTTTATTCATCTGTGGCTTTTGCATAAGAATTTGACCTCTGCAATCATGTGTCTAGAAAACCACAAAGCAAACTATTGTACATATTGACAAATCAAGCATTTTAAACAATGAAAAGCCTCTTGATATTATAACTTTGACTTTATAACCTAAAGCACTGCTTTCTTAAAATAAATCATTGCTATGAACTTGCAAAACTCAAGACTGCTTCACGAACTTCATTTTAACTCATTATTTTCTAATTTTTTAATTTGTTCTTTTTAGATACATGACAGTGGAATGTATTTTGACATACTGTACATACATGGAGTATAACCTGTTCTAATTAGGATCCCATTCTTGTGGTTGAACATGATGTGGTGTTACACTGCTCTTGTATCCATAAATGGACATTAGAGAGTTATATCTGATTATATTTTCTAATTTTTAAGCTAAGGTTTCTTTGAATTCTGGTTAAATTACCCAGGGGCCAATCCCCAAATTATATCTTTCTCTGAGCGACTATGACTATTAGTATATATATGAACATGGAATTAAAAATTATTCTGATATAAATGTTACCAAATTCAACATTGGATATATAAAAATGTAGGTCACACTAAGTAAAACCTAAACTGTATCAACCAATCAACTTATTTTGCACCAGCCAATGTGTTAGACTCTGGGATTCACAAGTGAGTGAGATACGTGTGTCCAGTGAGTGTGGAGTTTATACTCTGTTAGCAAACTGGCCACTAGATATGCAACCAAGCATGTAAGGGAAGTTACAAAAGGGGCACTCAGATGCATTTTCTAATCCAGAGTAGGCAGTGGTGCAGGAAAGGCTTGCCAAAGAAAACATCCTCCAAATGGATGATGGAAGAATGAAGAACAACTAATGAGGCAAAGATGAGACCAGAGTTCCAAGTTGAAAAAACAGCACAGCCGAAAATCAAGGGGGTAAGAAAGAACACCTTCCCTTGGTTATTATTCTTTGACTTTTCTTTATATTCATATGTTCTTTTCATTACGTAAACATTTAGCAATATAATTGTATGCACTTTGGAGTATTTATGTTTTAGGTATTTCTCCCAAAATGTATTTGCCTTACTTTCTGACATCACTTGATTTCTAGTTAACTAAAGATAATAAAAGAAAGAAAACCGTCATCTTCCTTTGGCACTTACTGAGTTTAGAAATTCAACTAATTCTGATGTTTTAGTGGCAGCGTTATGGAAAGGAGAGAGAGAGAGAGACAAATCCATTAAAAGTAGCTTTTCTTTTCCTTACTCTGATTCCCTAGAGTTTATTCTCAAGGGCATTCTCAAGGCCATAAACTCATGAGCCTCACTAAAGTGAAACACCTTCATAATATTTCTCCAAGGGCCAAGGAAAGGAATGTGTGAGCATTAGGCTGATCTTTAAAAGGATGTAGTAAGTGGGTTTCACTGTACTGGCAACTCTCATGGGTTCATTTTTTCTGCTACACTGAGTAGCACGTTCATATCTGATTTTCAGTGCATGATTGCTCCTAGTTATCTCCCAGTGCTCCTGCTTCAAGGAAGGTTCATCTTCCTTTCTCTGGGTGAAGGGTGGGTCAGAAGGTAGAAACAGACTGAGAGTCGTTTACCTGCCTGTTCACAACAGGTTGCAGATGTTTCACATGCATACGATGCACAGGAAGACAAGGTTAGGCTCTTGCCCCAGAATCAGCCTCTCAGGACAATGAAAGCTCTGCTCTTTTCTATACCTTCCTATCCACAGCTGTTATGCTTTCCTTAAATCTTTTGTAAAGTTTGTTAATAAATGTCACAGGGAAAAGGAGTCACATTCTCAAATAAGTTTGGGAAATACTAAATAAAACCAAGATAACTAGGTGTGTGTTGTTTGTATGTGTTCTCTAAATGCCTCTCAGAGCCTTTAATGTGCTCATGTGCATTGTGGATATTTAAGAGGGAGAGGTTTATGAGATCTTACCTATCTCATTTAACCATTAAATATGTTTTTCTCGATAGCATCTCTCAGGGCCAGTGTGCTGAGACATACACTTTGCAAAACACAGCTATGTCACTTTTCCCCACTGCCTAATTAACACTAAGAATTCTTGTTTGCTGACTCTGAATCTGTTCCTCAGTCTTCTCACTGACATTCCCTACTCCAAATTCTCTGTTCTATTCTTTTTATCTTTCCTGCTTCCCCTCTGCTACATTTTTTTTTCCTCCCAGAAGTTTAAAATTGCTGTTGAGCACCTTCTGGGTCCCCAGCCTTGGCTATAGCCCTGGAAACAGATCAGCTGACCATATAACTCACTTATTGAGAGGTTTTCATTGGAAGGGTGATGAGCAATGCTAAATAAGTAGACGAATAAATATACAAGTAGGTTTTCTCTACTAATGCTTGTAAACTAAACCTAAGCTGATTTGTTTTGCATAACTCTTGGGTTCTTTTGGGGTAGGCAATGGGTACAACACAAGCTTTGAAATAGATGCTACTCTTCTAAAACTTTGCTTTGGGTCATAAATGAAAGTCAAAGTCACACCAAATTCTCACACAGGGATTTCATTCAGTAAAGTCAATTAACCATTAGGCACAAGAGAGTTTCTCAGACCTGTTCTGTGCTTAAAAATGTGCCACTTCTGTCTTATGCAGTGACTGTACTTCAAAAGCAGATTCCACTACCTGGTCCATCAAAAATCTTCAAAAAACAGGAGAAATTTAGTTTTCTAGTTTTCTCTGTCTTGTTCATGTCAGGTTGGGGGATATGCTAGAAATATTGTTTACACATCTACCTTTAATCTTCCAATGAAAACCCATTTCTAGCTTTCATCATGCTAATTAACAAGGTGTTAATTTCACCAATAAAAATCCACATCTGATATTCACTATGCTAATTAACAAAACATCTTTTTCAGAGATAAAGATAGCTGAAGTGCTTGCATCAGTAACTTCCTCTGGATTATGGCCTTTTGGTGTCAGCTAAAAGCCTCCCAACCCACCTCCTGGAGTGCTGGCTGAACCAGGGTGTAAACTTCAACTAATCTATCTTAGATGGAAAGATCTGTTCTGATCCATTTTATGTAAATTACAATGTAGACTCTCTAAATCCCATAAAGGAAACAAATAGATTAGTGACTTGAAATTTGAGAGATCTCAAGGAAGAGAACCCCTGTCAACCTGATAACTGAGTGAAGACTTAAGCAGCAAAACTTAGGAGCATTTTGGTGATATGCATTCCGCACAGAGGTAAAAAAAAAAAAAAAGAAGTGCACAGTTTCCAATGCAAAAGTGAGCTCGATGTGAGCAAGAAATCCACAAGTCCAGGGTGACCAGCACAGTGAGACACCATCAGCAGGAAAGGGAATAAAGTCAGAGGAACCCTGAGAAACTGAATCCCTGGAGGCTGTGCTAAGGAGTTTGGGTTTTATTCCAAATGAAGTGGGAATTCATTTCAGAGTTTCAAGTAAGGAGTGACATAGGATTTACATTTTAAAAGAGGTGCCTGCTGAGTGGGGAGAATGGATCTTAGGCAGTTCCTGAAAGAGTTTATTGTGGTCTAATTGAAGGTGGAGAGACATACAAAAATTGGGGACATATCTGAACATAAAGCCAATAGGGCTGAGTCATGAAAATGAAATAGGACACAGATTGAAAGTAAAATAATCAAAACCTTAGTTTGGAGCTTCTGCAACCAGGTTGCTCTTGGTGCCATCTGCTAAGGGTAGGGGTGAAAAGCACACATGCTGAGAAAGACCAGCAGCAGAGGATGAGATCTTCAACATGTGATCAGGATCTACCTGTGAGGCCATTAACCAGTTCAATCCAGTTTCTTCTACCAAGCCTAGCAAATTTTTTCAGGGCTTATAGAAATTGCTAGAGTAAAGCCTTTAGAAGCATCATGCCATCCATGTCTTTCAGTGGATTTGCAATCAAAACTTCTACCTTCTCATCTTTAGAATGTAACAGTTTTGTGAAAATGAGGACCTACTAGAACAATAGTAGCCCAAGTGGTAGTTTTGGAGGAATGCAAGTCACCTTGGTCTTTAGACTCAGAAGATACAAGACCAAATTCTGGCCGTGTTCCCGGTCCATATTATGACTGTGGACAAGTGTGAAAGTCTCAGTTTTCTCATTCGCAAAAGGAAATCTGTGAAGTGAACATTGAATAAGTAATGTAGGTGAAGTATTTAAAGTGGGTGAAACTGCTAAATGTTCAGTATTACTTTTATTACCATAAAAAACATTTCCTAATAATGTGAGCTTCGTTTGTGAATGTAATAAATATGAAACATACTCACTGAGCCCATTACATGCAAATCCCTCATTTTATAGGCTTTAGTGTATATAAATTACCAGTTTTAACAAAAATATATTCTCCTGAGCTTCCAAGAAATAAGCCTGGATAATAAATCACATTATCTCTTAGCTAAAAAATCATTTGGTCCAATGGCATGCAAAAAAATACATGGTAACAAAACCACTTGGGTGCTTTAATAAAACACTATTTCCTAGGTTTTTGCCCTAAATCTGTTAATGGAATCTGGAAATCCGTATTTATCAAATACTCCCCTAGTGATTGGTGATGCAGTTGGCCTGTAGTGTGACACCTGAGAAGCTAGTCCATAGCTAAGAAAATGGTAATACAAAGAAATAATGAATTCTTTATCACAAATGGATTGAAATCTTTCCTTCCACTTTAAACCAGCATACCCTGTATTATGCATTAGTCTGTTTTCTGTTATTTCAACAAAGTACCTGAAACTGGGTAACTTATTAAGAAAAGACATTTCAGTTTTGGAAGCTGCACTCTTAAGATAGGATATCTCCACCGATTTGGCCTCTGTTGAAGTCCAATGGAAAAATGACATCATGATGGGAGCTTATATGTGATAGAGGTAATATCATAGCAAGATGGGAAGCCATAAAGTGAGGGGAGGAACCAGTAGCATCCCACCACTAAGCCCCACCTCCTAAAGGTGCCACTACATCTTAATATTGCCACACTGGAAACCAAATTCCCAACAAATAAACCCTTAGGGGACATTCAAATCATATCCAAACCATACCACATTGGAACTCATGGACAATATTCAAGGTCTGGATCTAGCTGATCCTTCTATCTCGCTTGGTAACCATATATAAAAGCCAACAGGATGCTAACAGGTCAGGTGTGGTGGTACATGCCTGTAATCTCTGCGACACAGGAGCCTGAGGCAGGAGGATTGCAAGTTCAAGACCAGCCTCAACAACTTGGAGACCTTCAACAACTTAGTAATACTGACTCTGTCCCAAAATTTTTTAAAACTTAAAAGAATTGGGGATGTGGCTCAGTAGTCAAACACCCACAGTTTCAATTCCCAGTACAAAAAACTAAAAAAGAGAAAGAGATGCCAACAAAATCAAGAGGTGAAAAAAATAACGTGTACGAAAAAAATAAGTAAGTACTCATGAGACAAAAACTTAAGGTGAATCTGAATAGTTCTGGAAAAACAGATCAATAGACCTAACAAAAATTAGACCAAGAGCCTACATTATACATATGCTTGATCTGTCCCTTGTATTTAAGTTGAAATTCATTGGTGATCACTTATGGAACCTCATAAATATTTTATGCCTATTTTCTTTCAAATGAGAATTAAAATGATGTCTCAGAAAGAGTGAGGACACCACAGTAATAACACACACACACACATAATCTAATTTTAAAATGAGCTCAGGACTTGAATAGACATGTCCTCAAAAAAAGACATAAGAATGACCAGAAAGTATATGAAAAATACCCAATGTCACTATTAAGAGAAATGCAAATTAAAACTACAATGTGATACAATCTCCCACCAGTCGAGTGGTTGTTAATAAGATGCATAATTAGCACTCATTAAATATTAATTCTCTTTGGTGTTGTTATTAAGGAAGTTGATCCATGCAAAGTACTGTAGTTGCTAGATGACCCTGCCATGGTCCCTGTCCTCAAGAATTTTATGTAAGTAAGGAAGAGAGACAAGGAAACAAATAACCATGATAGTCTAACATTGACAGTATGGACTTTGAAAGCAGTTTGAATCCCAGCTCTGCCACTCACCAGCTGTGCATTGGGCAAATTAGTTAACCTAACATGAAATTACCTTATCTCTAGAACAGAGATCATTATACTTGCCTCGGAAGGTTGTTGTGAGGATTACAAAACTAATGCCTGTTAAACACATAGCACGGAGTATGGAACATCATTAATTGTTCAATAAGTATAGACCTGATCACTGTCCATTTGTTATGTTGGGAAAGGCCAGTGGGTGTGATGACAGTGGCCAAAGAAGGCATCAAAACAAACTCAAGGACATGGACAGTTTCTGTGCAGGAAAGCCATGAAGGAAAGGAAACCAGAACGGAATCTTGAAGGTCATATGGAGATAACCCAGAAAAGAGAAAGGAATGGTGCGTGGAGCAGATGGCGCAGTTAGTAATAAGGTGGTATGCAATCAGGGAGCTACAAATAATTCAGCCTCGAAGCAACAACGAGGAGTGCAGTGCAGACAGGCACGTAAGAGGCTGGGACGATGGGCAGAAATAGAGCGGGAAGGGTCTCTGCCAGGGTTCAGGGGCTGGGCCTGGGTCTTCCAAAACACTAGCACCCTTTCAGACTTTACACAGAGGAGTGACAGATAAAGATTTGTGGTTTTTTTTTTTTTTAATTTTTTATTGTTGGCTGTTCAAAACATTACATAATTCTTGATATATCATATTTCACACTTTGATTCAAGTGGGTTATGAGCTCCCATTTTTACCCCAAGATTTGTGGTTTTAAATGATGGGGATAAACAGTGTGATCCCGCCGAATTAAAATAGCTAGGAGTGGGGAGGGGTTAGCACTTATAAATGTGAGCAATGCCTATGAACATTTTCTGAGCCAAATGACTTTTAAAACAATTTCCATTGCTGATTTAAGATACTTTGCACAGATGTGAGAGCGTATTTTTTTTTCCTGACGGAATCTCATTTCTGTTCTAAATTCTTTATATCCTTTTGTTTGCCCTCATTTGTGTTTACACCACCTGTCAATTTAGTGTAATCTGTGATTTTAATGTGTTTTCCCCTCTTCCAGATCATTATTAAATGTGCTAAATAAAACCAGACCCATCACTGCCTCTGGCACTTCCCTCCCTGAACACTTCCACCTAGCTCAATATGCTGATTGTTATTGGCATAACAACTCTAAACTCCTTGAAACTTCCTCATACTCTAGTCCATATCCAAGAACAAGATGACTAGACAAAGGAATGATGTCTTCTTAGGCGAGAGAGCCAGGCCCTCCAACTTGGTCCTGTAACCTGTGCATCAGTTTAATCACTCATAAGGGTACAGATACAGAGTCCAAAAAGATGTTACTTAATGTGACATGTAAATCAATGGGCTCTTGCTTATTGAGCTCTGCAATACAATGGTCCTAATGGATAGACCTAATCAATCTCTTCATTCCTAAGTATAGTGACTGAGGATGTGTGTGTGTGTGTGTGTGTGTGTATGTTGTTAGAGTCTGTAAACAAGTCAGGATGGCACCTGGCATTTTGCCAGGGGGAGTGGTTTGTGAGGTGGCACCAGCAAGCCATTAAGTGTGGAGATTCCTTATTGGTTGACTGCTGTATCTAGTTTATGGTAATTAAGATAAGCTGTGTGGAATGTATAAATACCTCTGTTGTCCTACAATAAACGGCTCCCACTCCTGCTGTATCAATGTACACAAGTTGTTCGTCACCCCCAGGTTATTTTGCTGCAGCCGGACTGTGGCATATGTGTGTGTGTGTGTGAGAGAGAGAGAGAGAGAGAAATGTGGAGAAAGGCTACTACAACCAGGCTGTATCAAAAGCATAACTTTTTATTGCATAAAAACAAGGTGGTTCCCCAGTGGTCCAGAGGTTTGTTTTTATTTTGTATAAATATAGATATGGCATTAGTTAGTCATAAATGTTTTCATAAGAATGCCAATCACCCCTGCCTCCACCCTTTTTTTCTCTCCCAGCTCCATTTCCAGTTCTACCCTAGATTCCAGTTCTATACCAAGTCAAAGACAGGAACCTTGGCCATACTGCAATGGCATGAATAAGGAAAGGGGAGAAGCTATCACCATTGCAGTAGGCAACCCTAAAAACAGACATCATTTAAGAAAAAGCAGGGACCACACACACACACACACACACACACAATTTTGCAGATCATTCTTATTTCAGTTCTTAGATTTTTGCCTTTTCATTCATCTCAACTTTTTTACCACTAAGCCCCAGCCATTTTATTTTTTTTATTTTGAGATGGGTTCTTGGTAAGTTGCTAAGGCTGGCCTCTAACTTGTGATCTCCTGCCTCAGACTCTAGAGTCACTGGGATTATGGGTATGTGCCACTGGGCCCAGCTCCTCAAGAAAAAAATTTGAGGCCTTGTCTTAGTCCTTTCATGCTGCTAAAAACAGAATACTCATGACTGGATAATTTATAAAGAATATAAATTTATTTTTTTGCCATTCTGGAAGCTGAGAATCTGGGAAGTCCAAGATCAAAGGACCAGCATCCTATGAAGGCCTGCGTGCTGAATCCTTCCTTGGTGGAAGAAAGAAGGGAGGGAGGCAAAGAGAGAGAAAAAGAGCAGAACTAGCTTTTTTTTTCTTATCTGTGAACTCATCATCTTCCTGCCTCAGTCTGCCTAGTAGATGTGAACTTACTTTTATAACAAAACCTCTTTCTTGATTAAAAAAAAAATCTACTCCAACAATTGGGAAATTAACCCATTTGTAGGGGTGAAACCATGTAGTAATCATTTTTTAAAGGTTCTACCTCTCAACACTATTGCATTAAAAATCAAGATTCCAACATATGCACTTTCAGGAACACATTCAAATCATAGCACCAACTAAGTCTTAGACACTGCTCTAGGGACTATGGAAACAAAAACAACAACAAACAAACAACAACAACAAAAAAAAAACCTAAAAAATAAAGAATGGAAAATAAAGAACAGTTGGTCTCTATCTTTAGAAAGCTAAAATTTAGTTGAGAGGACAGATTAGGGGGAAGTAATCCAGAGTATATGTTTTCTTGAACTTTAATTTTTTTCCCATATCCAAAATGACATCTCAGAGGTAGTTTTATTATGGAGATAGGTTCAATTAGTTAAGTTGGAGTTTTAAAGCAAACAGCTACAGATTGCATAAACAGATATTCCCATGCTTTATTCCATCGCACATCCAAACCTCCTCTTTCTCTACTTCAGACCAATATCAAGTCCTGAAGGAGTCACCATTATTCACTGGTACTGTAGTCCCCTACAAGCCATGTCTAGAGCCACTGGGAACCAAGGCTTCCCAACCAGGGTAGGGCCCACAAAATCACCAAACGCAAAAGCCACACTACTGACAGCTCCCATAGACTCCCACACAGAAACATTTGAAACTGAATTTTAAGGGTGTACAAAAAGAGAAATAAGGTACAATGCTCACCCCTCTCTCTTCCAGGCATTAGCCCAGTGCTAGAGAAGCTACCTGGGTCCCTCTCAATGAGAGGCAGGTGTCATCTTCTGAGTTTCTCTGCCAAATCCAGAATTTTGCAAAGTCTGGCTATTTTGGATCATTGGTTATCAATTTGGGCTTGATATTTCTTTTCAGGTGCTATGCCTTCATATTTAGCTCAGTGTGATAAAAAGGGTTTTAGGGAAATACTACTTTTTTTAGTTGTTCATTCCTTGAGGCCAACTTTCTTCAAATGCTCCATTTTATAAAGCTACTAATTCCAAGTGTTCAGCATCTTATGCACTTTCACTTTCTGGGGCTGCCCACTCATTAGTATTCAATTCTTGCTTTCAAAGGTGTTAGACACTTACTTTCATAGGAAAGTCCACTGAACAACAGTCTATTTGAGCCTTGAAAAGGTAGCAGGTAACACCACATCCTCTACTTGAGTCATCGATTGCAAATTTCCCAAAAAGCCAGCCCAGCAGCTTTCTTTCATGGCTTCAGGAGCAGTCTCAATTTCCATTTCCTGTTTTGTTTTTGAATACTTGCTCTCCGACTGGGATGTGAACAACCATGAATTTATAATATGTCACCGAGATGGGGGACAAAGAACCTTTTCCTTTTTGAGACCCAACTTGGCTTCTGAGTTGTGCTGGGAAGCATGTGGGATACTGTGTCGGTGTTTCTTTAAATGGTGTTTTTCCATTGCAAACACCATTCCTGTAGCATAATCTAAAATATTCCCCCTGGAGTAACCTCCACAAACAAACACACTTCAGTAAGTAGCCCTTTCCCAGGGTCATTGGAACTAAAATGAACGACAAAAAAATTTCACCCACCCTTCTTGCTGATGGTGACCTAATGTTCCTCTTGAAATGTGGACTGGAGCAATACCCCGGGGCGTGACCTCTGTGGGCTCTAGACCTTCCACTTGGTTATAGCCCTCTTTTATTTTCAATTGCTAAAAGTTTACAGCTACAAAACAAAAAGCTTTATTGTTAAAGGTTATGTTGCCTTTGCCCCTTTCAATTATAAGGCATATGTCTTTGTCTTGGAAGCATCGAGTAGGCAGAGAAAGTAAAAGATCATTAAATAGGTATAAGTGATTTATTTTTACCTTAGAGAGTTGGGATCATAGTGCTCGAAGCAGACATTTAGCTATATCAAAGCATCCAGAAATAAAGCTAAACAGCAAAGTTTGACTAGAAAAACCAGTTCTCCACCACCATGTAATGGCATGTGGATTTGCCTCCCCCAATCCCCTGCCATCACTCAGCATACTGCTCCCAGTGCTGTCTAAACAAGATTGACTATTACAAGGGGAAGAACAGCAAGTTTCCCATGTAATGTCACCAATTTTTTTTTATATTCCAAGAATCCTTCCCAAGGCACTAGCACAGTTTTAAAGGCAGAAAGCTGACCATATTTTTATGACAGTTTTTTTTTCCCCCTTGGTCTGAGGTTGGAACACAAGAACAAAATAGCTCTTTTTGTTCATTGTACCAAGAAATTCCCTCCTGGATCTATCAAGTGTGACTGTTCACCTAGCAAATAGCTTGGACATATCCAGACATAAACACCATATGAATAAAACATGTTGCAATTGTTGGATATAGTTATGTTTTTACAAAGACAAGGTGTTCTGCTCTGCTCTACGCTATCTGCAGAAGTTCATGGTAATCATTCTCCACGGTGACACTTTATGTTATTAACTGAATAAAAATACTTTTAATTATCTCAGTTAACTCTGTTTATTGTGACAGTTTATGCATCATTAATTTGGAGAAGCTTCTTTTTAACCATTACTGTAGCATAATGGCATGTCTAGGTTGAGTTCTGAATTTTTTTTTTTTTTAAAAAAGCTTGAACATTTGGTTTCCACATTTCAACTCAGATGTTATCTGTTTGCTTTTCTTTTAACTTTAAAATGAAGTCCTTTAAAAATGAAGACTATTTTGGAGGAAGGATCATTTATTAGTCATATCTTGATGCTTTACTGATAATCAAAGTTTCACAACATAAGCAATTTTGTCTAAATTATGTCTAAAGAGAATATAATCTCTAAAATAAAATTAATCTAGACCACAGTGTGAAGCACAGGCTGAGATCAACACCTTGATTCACAGAGGCTGAGGAAGTGGGGTATGGGGGGGGTGTCATATCGCTGTTTCTGGGTAGAGCCCCAAAGCTCAGCACAGTGGTGGCGTTTTTAAGGGGTTTGCCTTCAAACCACCCACAGTGCCTTTACTACCTCATTGCCCTGGGCGCTGACCCAGTGGAGATTTCCCTGTTCACCAACAACCTACAGCAATTTGCACTTATTGACACCATAGCAGCTAATTGGTCTTCACGACCTGCAAACTTTCAGGAAGGTCAATTTAAGCTGCCTTTATTGTGTCAAGGATCAATGTAAAATTTCTCAAATCAGGTAGATATGCACTGCTGCTCTCCAGCCACACTGGAAAGTAGTCTGAATTTGTCTTAGTTGCCTCAGTGAGAAGATCTCAGACGTATGTAATCTGAGATTTGAAAGACTGGCAGAATACCATTTTGTGATCTTTTTGAAAAGATGAAATAAAATACATCAAAATATCTTTAGAAAGATCATTGAGTTTTATTGAATTATTTTTACAAGTTAGGTTTGATGCTAGATGACATGTCTGTGTGCCAATGTGTTGCTTTTTATTTTGCACTTAATCCTTAAGATACAACATTAAACCAGGGAAGCAGAGGACAGAGTGATTAAGGAGCAGACTCAAATCAGACTTCTGGATTCATATCCCCTCTTTGCTTATCAGTTGTGTGAACTTGAACAGTGACTTGCCTTCTCTGTGCCTTACTTTCCTGATCTGGAAAAAAAAAAGTAGCATGTGGTTGTTCAGATGATTTAATAAGTATTTACATATAAAGAATTTAGAACATTACCCAGTACATAGTTCTTGATAATAAACATTAGCTATTCATATTATTACCCTTATTCTATATTTTAGAGCTCAAAGGGCTAAGGTTTGAAAAAGGTAGAGCCAGATTCTGAGACTAGAAATGTTTTACACTACGTAAGTATTTCCAAAAGTTGTATAAGATTTTTGGTGGTACAGAACAGAATTGTAAGTGATAAATGAGCAAAACTCTATTTCACCATTATGTATTGTTATATGAAATTAAAAGATGTAAAAAGTATAGCTAACATAAGAAGTACATGGTTTCATGAATTCCATTGTTTAGGGGGAGGTCAAGTAAAATAATTGATGTAAAGAAAAAAAATTATGTGAGTTAAAGTACAAGTAATTTATGACAAAAAAAAAATAAGTAGTATTACATGAATACCTAAAAGTCTGGGAATGCTTCACTCTAACATACTGCTTCCCTAGAATACTCTCATCTCAGGCTTTCTGAATCCTAAGTGTCATGATGGAATTGAAATACATGTTCTCAGCCGGGAACAGTGCTACATGCCAGTCATCCCAGCGAGGCTGAGGCAGGATGATTTTGAGTTCAAAACCAACCTCAGCAAAGGTAAGGTGCTAAGCAACTCAGCGAGACCCTGTCTCTAAATAAAATGCAAAATAAGGCTGGGGATGTGGCTCAGTAGTTAAATGCCCCTGAGTTTAATCCCAAGTATCAAAAAAGAGAGAGAGAGAGAGAGAAGAAAAAGAAATACATGTTCTCTGTCTTTGTTTTCTTAGTTTAAATAATTAATGAAACTAATTTATATATCTGTGATATGCCCAACATTCTGCTTTATATGAGAGAGCTCTGTCCTCTAAGAAGAGATAGCTTAGTTGAAAAAAAAGATCCAAATGTCTGAAAGAAAATTCAAGAACTCACTAATTTCAAGAGTAGTATTTAGGTGTTCAGATGTGTAAGCTCAGGGTCCAGGGGAATTGGTATGCACTGATTAGTACACACTCATGTATTGGTATGCTTTAGTCATCAGAAAACGCTCCATATGAATGTGGTTGCAGAGCAGGGCTGGTATGTGAAAAGAAAGGGAAAGGCCTTCCAAGCGTTAGGAAGTTACTGATCAGTTCATCAGAATCAACCATGTAGCTCTGAAACAGTGGAAATGCCAAGGGTATACTCCAAACTTCAGCATCACAATCTCCAAAGAGCATCATCAGGCAGGTGATGCCAGTGTGATTTCACTCTTCTTGAGACTTGAGTATTCCTCCTGTCTGAAGGCTGAAGAGCTCTCCTCCCTTTGGTGTTTTAGAAGAGCAGCCCCATCCGAGAGAGCCTGAGAAGGGAGGGCACTAGGCTTTGGGGAAAAGTCCATCCTCCCCGTTCTTTTTCTATTTCTTGAATATCACTCAGTGTGCTTGGATTTGCATGACAGATAGGATTCCAAGATGATTCCCACAGTCCCCCTACCCTGGTGATAGCCTTTCTCTATCCTGTAGCTTAGGCAGGACTCTGACTTGCTTCTAGCCAGTAGAATACAGCAAAGGTGATGGGATGTCATTCCCATGTGAGATTCTACTTTAGCATACTACAAAGAGTATGCTATCCTTGAAGCAGCAAACAGCCATGCTGGGAACTCCCTAGGGAGAGAGCCACATGTATGGATAGGCCTGAGGTATCTCCCTACTAACGGCCGGTAAGAAGCCAGGACCTTCAAGGAATTGAAATTTCTAAAAACTTAAATGAGTCTGGAAGCAGATTTCTTTCTTTTTGGAATTGGTGATTGAACCTGGGGGTGGTTTAATCACTAAGCTACATCCCCACCCTGAGCTCCTTCTTTATTTATTTTACCTTTTTAAATTTTGAGAAGAGGTCTCACTAAGTTTCTGAGTCTAGTCTCAAAATTGCAATCCTCATGTCATAGCCTCCCATGTTGCTGATATTTCTGATGTGTGCCACCACACAGGGCAGATTCTTCTTTAGTGAAGCCTCCAGATGAGAATGCAGCCTAGCTGATGCCCAGATCACAGCCTCAGGTGACTTTGAAAAGAGGACACCTTTAAACTACCTAGATTTCTGTAGGGGCAGGGATTGGGATGGTCAATAATGGGGATTAAACACAAGACCTTGCACATGTTCCACAAGTGCTCTACCACTGAGCTACGTGTGCAGCCCAGAGTCTCACTAAGTCACCCAGGCTGGCCCGGGATTTGTGATCCACCTGCTTCTTCCTCCTGAGTAGCTGGGTTTACAGGCATGTGCCACCATGTCCTACTTAAATTGCCTGGATTCTTAATCTAAAGAACTGTGAGATAATAGATGCCTCTATGTTTCATGCTTCTAAATTTGGACCAATTTGTTGTACAGCAATAGAAATTAAGAATCCTACTTTAGCCTAAAAAATGAAGGGGCCGAGTCACGCTGATATCTGGATAAAAGACACAGCTTGCCTCCCTCACTTCCTCCTTTGTGTCTGGTTGTAGTTTATCACACATTTACATTTTCCCCTTGGTCACTTGCAAGAATGTGTGGCTCCACCAAAAAGCCTCCCCTGTATGATTGCCATTTGCAGTCATTTCTAGTACAGCAAGTACATCTTAAAAAGTAGAGGGACAAACATTTGGATTGGTAGGAGAGAAATAAGGACTTCTACAAATAATAGTTTTGTCTCCTTATTAAAGAACGAATATGTGTTCATTGTCATAGGAAGTGAAATTCAGACAGGGGAGGAAGCATTCAAAACAACATGAGAAATGCCTACCCTTTATATTTTCCAATATTACACTAGTCTTTTGTGTACCAATGTGTTCCAAATATAGCATCATGTGTCCTTTTGAACCCACGTTTTTAATTTACAATATAGCATTCTTGGTTTTCCAAGTTATTTAATGATCGTTGACAACATCATTGTTCTCTTTGTTCTGACATGATATTTCATTTTACTTATACAGTTCAATCCATTTAAATCAATGTGAATAGAGCCAGAATTTGAAAGGACTGAAAAAATTTTCTGAAAAGTTTGGTGTTTAGGAAATATTATGTGGGCATTAATTTTATTCTGAATCACATCAGGGTTTTCCTACTTTAAGGAGTATCACTTGATGATCTTATCAAAATGCAGATGGGTCTGAGATGAAGCCAAAGTTCTTTATTTCTCCAGGCTTGAGACTGATTCTGATGTTCCTGGTCATTTTTTTTTTCTTGAAATTTATTTATTTGTTTATTTACCCTTTCTAGATATACATGACAGTAGAGTGTGTTTTGACATATTATACATACATAGAACAAGTATAACTTGTTCCAATTAGAATTCCATTATTGTGGTCTTACATGATTTGGAGTTACATTGGTTGTGTACAAGGATAGGAAAGTTATGTCCAGTTCTTTCTACTGTCTTTCCTATTCCCATCCCCCTACCTTTCCTTCATTCCCTCTTGTCTAATCCAATGAACTTCTATACTTCCCCTCCCTACCTTCTGTTGTTATGGGTTAGCATCCATATATCAGAGAGAACTTTTGGCCTTTGTTTCCTGCCTCCCCCAACCTTTGGACTGGTTTATTTCACTTAGCATGATATTTTCCAGTTCCATCCATTTACTGACAAATGCCATAATTTCATTCTTCTTTGAGACTGAGTAATATTCCATTGTGTATATGTACCACATTCATCTGTTGAAGGGCACACAGGTTTGTTCCACAGCTTAGCTATTGTGAATTTAGCTATTTACATTGATGTAGCTATGTCGCTGTAGTATGCTGATTTTAAGTCATTTGAGTATATGACAAGGAGTGAGATAACTGGGTCAAGTGGTGATTTCATTCCAAGTTTTCTAAGGAATCTCCATACTGCTTTCCAGAGTGGTTGCACCAATTTGCTGTCCCACCATCAATGTGTAAGTGAACCTTTTTCTCTATCCTCACCAACATTTATTGTTACTTATATTAAAGGAGATGCTAGAACAACAACAGTTATTAGGGATTAGAGGCTTCAGCAAGGGCAGGTGTAGTAGCAATGAAAGGTAACAGAAGTTGATATTTCAAAAAAGGACTTCATGACAGATTGAATGTACAGCATAAGCACGGTAGAGGAATTTTAAAATTTTTCCATTTCCTAAACTGGAAGGCTTCAAGATTAGTGATACTGTTGACAGAAACATAGTTAATTTGAATTAAGTATGATGAGGTTGATTTTGACTGTGTTGATTTTGATTTGATTAGGTTATTGTTGTGAGTTAAATTGTTCCCCTCAAAAAGATATGTTAAGCCCTAAGCCTAGGCACCTGGGAATATGATCATATTTGGAAATAGGATCTTTACAGATATAATCAAGTTAAAATAAAGTCATACTGGATTAGGGTGGGTCATATATCCAATGGGCAATGTCTTTCTAAGGAGTGGCAGATTGGGATACACAGAGACACATACTTACTAGGGAGCAGGGCAGGTGACAACAAAGGCAGAGACTGGAGTGACAACCTATGAGCCAAAGAACAACCTGTCCCAGAGACTTCAGTGGGAACCTGGTCTTATTGATTCCTTGATTTTAGATTTCTAGCATCCAGAATTGTGAGAGAATAAATTTCTGTTGTTTTCAGCCCCCTAGTTTGCACTATTTATTTTAGTAGCTTCAGGAAACAAATAGAGTTATCTAATTGTTAAAGTTGTGGAAACAAATAGACGTATGAGATCAGCAAACACACTAGTCAGAGATTAACATGCCAATTTTAGAAACTTTAGAACAGAAATTTGTAGTTCACATTTCAATAGTTCAAGCCACTAAGAACATAAGCATACAGAAAGAAGAACCGACAGTCATCTTAAAAATCACTCCTAGTTGAAAAAATTGAGCAGAGAAATATGGCAACCCCCAAAAGTCATTTAGTGCCTCTAAGGCTCACTCTCCGATTCTGTACAAAAGAAAAGACTGAATTTAGACAATTTTTGAGTTCTTTTACATCCATCATTAAGCTTATATGTTGGCTAGATGCAGGGAAAGCTAAGAAGCAATAGAAGCCAAGAACAGAGTATCTTTGGTGATAATGGTGACCGTAGGGATACTTTGTATTGTGTCTATCTGGGGGGTTCAAAACATTTTTATTTATAATAAACTATTAATCCTAATACCTTCACTATGAAGCAGAACAAGCATTATCATCATTTAAAGGATAAAAAAAATCCAAGACACGAGAGAGTTAAATGAAAAAGATTTTTCAGTATAATATATTGCCTGAATAAGGCAGAATGCTTATCTGGAGAAAAACTAATGACAATATAAAGAGCATAGAAATACTGGCGGGAGGCACATCACATTTTCTCACTCTCCTTCTCTCCCTCCCTCCCCTTTCCTCTAGGCCTTCCTCCCTCCCTCCCTCTCTCTCCCCTCTAAATTTTCTTGCCCTTATTTGTAAAAAATAGATTTGGGTTACACAGCATTTAACATTTGAGAAAAGGGAAATAATTGGCATCTTGGGTGATCAAGAAAACAGGTCTTTTCCTCCCTTGAGTGTTTTCCTTCTTAGGGTTAATCAATACCGAATAGCTGCGTTATTTACTCTATTGTTCCTGTAGCTCTGATAGTTTTCTCCAGTCTTTAAGGACAGTGAGCAGACATCAATGTGTTTTTACTTCAAGAAGAAAACTGCAGAGCCACCAAATTTGTTGTCAAGAGTTAGGTGTCATATTGTTCTTTAGGAAAAAAAAAAATACCTAAGCTGTTCCCTCTTCAAAAAGACATTCCCAATGGGCTTCAACCAAGTATTACATTTTACCTCTTCTTTATGTTAGGTTGCATTCCTCAGGGGGCTATTATCTAGAAAGTTAAAAACAACCACCACCCACATCCAACAGTCTGCTTGAAAACACAAGCTACACCAGCAACAAAAACTTATTGGCATCTTTAGAGCAAATCGTATTTAAAATTAATGGCATACTGTGCACAAGTTAAACTGTGGACAATATATAGTTTAAAAACCTTTATTTGGGTCTGGTGATGGAGCTGTGTGGTAGAGCACTTGCCTAACATGCATGAGGAGGCCTTGGGTTCAATTTCCAGGAAACCCTCCCTCCAAAAAAAAAAAAATCATTATTTTAGAAAGCTACCAGAGAGGAATTTTCATTCTCTCATTTGCCGTTGAAGAGTGATTGATTAGCCTGCAGCAATCTCAGCTATATTTTCCCACTCTGACTCAACAACAGTCCCACCAGACACAGCCTCAGATGATTAAGAATTGTGTCAAAACTGCAGGAACCTGAGACCCAAAACACCCTGGCTTAAATATTCAAGTGACAAGCCCCATCAGGGATGGGCTCCTTTCCAGTTGGATTTTCGGTAGACACTTTCCTAGAATACTCCACCCTCTTCCAGATCTTTACTGGTAAACACTAAAGAACAGCAAACAACACCCAAGCCAGTCCAGTACTGTTGCACCTGTGAACCGCTGCTTTAATGAACTGCTACCCTTTCACATAAACTGTCAGACAGAAAAAGTGTTATCATTGCTTAAAACATACAAACTGACAAGTGGGACAGGTAGCTGAAAAGATTACTCACTATTCAATAGTGAACTGGCCAGGGGAGTGGACCCATGGGACAGCATCTAGGCATCTGCTCTAGATGGTCCCATGAAAGAATGTTCTGTGTTAGTCCTCTGACCATTGCCTCAGAGCAGGAACTTTATAAATATTTGCTGATGGGTGAATGAAAGCATTTGTACCTGTACTTTACCAGTAGGAAGAAAAAATTGGCAGTTATACAGTTTAATGATGCCTTACAGGCTCCTGAACACCAGAATGGTGAAGGGTAGGGGTGAGTGGGTAGGTGAGGAGAGCTAAGTTAAAAATAAGGGGAGGGGATAGCTCTGTTCTTTTTGCTTCGATACTTTATTCATTTACATTGATGCCAAGCCAGATATGTATCCTGCTCCAAAGGGTTTTTGTAGCGCCCTTAGTGATTTTCAGCAAATGTTAGCTATTAGTATTATTATTATTATTATTATTATTATTATTATTATTTTAGAAAGGGATAATGGGTTCAGAAGTCATGAAAACTGAAACCACATTGCCACAGCACATGTGAATATGAAAGCACATGACCATTAAAAAATATTTTAATGTATGTATCCGATTTATCCAACCAGCTTGGTTCCCCTTATGCCTTTCTCTGTTCCCATAATCTGCACTGCAGATATTTTGCAAAAGCTTCCTTACCCCAGAATTGTTGCTTGGCATCATCTCTTGAGTAATTGCAAGAGGGGCAGGGGTCTATTGAGCTGTGTTTCTCCTAGGCATTGAGATGGACGCTGAATTAGGCTGGCTGTATACAGCTGTATGAATAGTAAAAACAGCTGTCATTTATTGAGTATCTACTCTTTTCCAGGTGTTCCATTTCACACTTTAATTTCATTATTTTATATATTCTCATAACAACCCTTCTAGAATGTACTATCTCCACTTTTCCCTGTGAAGATTCTGAGGTCCAGAAAGGTTAAATAATTTTTCCCATGATCATGCATCTGTCTCATCTGAGTAGAAGTAGACTGAGAAACAACAGCAAATTTAAAACAGTTAAGACAGAACGTGAACTGGATCAGAACTATTAAGGCCAGCCATATCTCGGTTAAGACAGATTCAGAACATGGAGCTCTGTGAAATCCCCCAAAAGCTCTAGATTGTCACAAGGTACCAGGTTTTGATACCTCAGCCTCAGCTCACCAGAAGGTTCCACAGGCTGGCCCCACTCTAGCGATGTCCTCAGCAGCTAGGTGCCATCCAGGTCCAGTTGAGACTCACCATCAGTGGTCTATGCTTGGCTTTCCTGTCAAGCCAAGCAGTTAGTCCAGTAACCACAGGAGTTGCAGTGAATCACAGCACTTTCGGAGTTCCTCTTTCAGTGTTGCCTTCAGGTCCTGCATCACAATTTTTTAAAAATATCTTAACAAATTATTAAGATATTCTGGAACCACTCAAAGTCATTGTTATGGTTTAGATGTGGTGCCCCCCATAAGCTCACATGTAAGAAAATTCAAGAAGGTTTGAAGGAGAAATGATTGGGTTATAGCCTTAACCTAATCAGGGAATGAATCCCTGATGGAATTAACTGGGTGGTGGCTGGAGACAGGTGGGGTGTGACTAGAAGAAGTATGTCATTAGGGGCGTGGCTATGGGGTATATATTTTGTATCTAGAGAGTCAGGATAGTACCTGCATCACAGATTGTATATTATTCCCAAGTCTTCTTTCTCTCTGCTTCCTAATCACCATGTGAGCTGCTTCCCTCCACTGCACTCTTCCGCCATGATGTCCTGCATCACCTCAAGCAGTGAGGAATGGAGTCAGACTTCTATGGACTATGACCTTTGAAACCCTGAGCCCTCTAACTTTTCCTCCTCTGCTATTGTTCTGGTTGGGTCTTTTAGTCGCAGTAGAGAAAAAGCTGACTAAGACAGTCATTGAGATAGAAGCTTGATGAGAAAGGTAGAGACCCTGCTGGGCAAATAATCATCACTAAATAGCACTGATCATAAAATGTGAGCATACTTATGAATTATACTTATGAAGATGGCAATTCCCAAAATGAAGTCATGAAGTTGCTGAGAGTGACATTGAGCAACATTCCTCACTGGGCTCTCTGTGTGGCCTCTCAAAGATCTTGCTCAGATACATACCTCCCAGGGGGTGTGTTAAGTAATCAGAGTTGACTGATGCTTTGTAGGATTTTCTTGTGTTTCTTTGACTTCTCTTACCAGGCTAGCTCCCTCTCAATGAATCTGTATGGTTATAAATCAACATTTACTGAGCATCTATGGAATAACAATGAGCAATCACTCCACACATTATTGTATTTTTTTTCCCTCAGTAACCCAGTGAAGAATTTGGGGTTATTATCCCTTTTATAGATAATGAAACTGAGACTCATGAGTAATCCCTATGCCACAAATGGATTTGGCATTTGAGCCCAGAAGTGTTTCAGAGACTGCTTGCTCTCCACGATCATAGACCCTTCTGCCTTGGCCTCACCAGCTCTGCTACTGCAGAATATTTAGGGAAAACAATACTTCTTCACTTCAAATCAATCAAATGGCATATGTGTGTGTCATAACCTCTTCTTGAATAAGAGAACACATTTTTTAGGCTAAAATATTAACACTGTTTCACTTCACAGATATGTATGAACTATATCACATTTCTTTACTTCTCTAAGAACCAACAAGAAATAATGTGATTTATTTTAGGTAAGGTTTTAAGATTATTTAAAAGCTCTTGCATTTGGAGGATAGTACCTGCATCACAGATTGTATATTATTCCCAAGTCTCATTAGAGTGTTCAAGGAGAAAGTCATCCTTATGTCAACCAGCTAGTGGAGTACCTGCCAGGAGGATTTACAGTGCAAGAGTGACCATTAGCTCCGACTTCTTTAAAGCACATTTCTCTTAGAGACCTTGACAGTTTAGACATAGGGCAAAAGCTTCATTTATTGACTTCTAGTTGAAGAAGATAAAAAGGGTATTTTGAAAAGAATTAGTAATAAAAATAAAGGTTGAATCATATAAGCCTTCAAGGAGGAAGATAATAATACCATGCATAAGCCAGTAAGATAGATATATATATATTTTTTTCTCTTAGTATTGAATATATCATATTGAATGCCTGAAGGTATTAACAAAAACATCCTTATAACTTATAAAATCAGATCTGACACTATCTGAGGCAATAGTTTTAAGCTAATAGTTAGAACTGTGAAGCGCATTGTTAAATCAATTTAGTGGGTCATGAACAGCATTTTTCTAAAAGGGAAGAGAATAGATTATTTCAAAAAAGAAAAGATTCAAATAAAATAGAATGTATCAGCTTGCGTAACACATGGTAAAGTTAAGTTTTGTGTTAGGAATTAAATTTCATATTCACTACTGCTTCCTCCTCAAATAGAACAGAATAGTTCTTAGAACATAGCAGCCAATAAATAAATATTTGTTGTTCAATGAATGAATATATACATAGATATGCATATTCACTTTTTAATTAATTTTTTAGATAGAAGAATATTGTAAAATATATTTCTTACTGTAGTACTGGATAAAAATTGGAAAGAATCATATATATATATATATATATATATATATATATATATACACACACACACACACACATACACAAACATGTATACATATATAAAGTATACTATATAATAATCATATATCCAATATAAAACATCTTAGGTCAAATTTACTAAAAGCAAAGTCTGAAACAGGAATTTCTGTGCAAGTGACAGATTTCAAGAATGTCTATAAAGAGACATCTATAAGGGAGAGACCAGAGCAAAGCAGATCAGTGTAGAGAAAGCAAGGGAAAGCTGTGTTTTCAGAAATCTGACCTCCCGGCCTTTCCCAAGAAGGGCAGCTCCTGTCAGCCAAGGGCAAGACCATCCAAAGCAGTAGGTGGAGACAAGCCGGACTCCTTCCAGGCTGAAAATTATTCCTTCATTTACTCAGTGAATAATGAGTATCTACTCCATGCCCAGAATACTGTGTTAAATCCTAGAGTCTGAACTACCTCAGAAATACTAAAGTTTACAAAGTGAAAGACCAATTTAAAGTTTATTCTTAAAAAACAGAATGCGTATGATAGGAAAAGGGCCTCTCCATTACAAACCATATTTCTTGGATGATCTTCAAGTTTCATACACATCTTAGTTTTCCTAGATTCTTAACTCTTCACAATGAACCCAGCACATGCATTGAAAATGAGATGATATGCATGTGAAAACACACATTGGGCGTGATTAGCAGCCCATGAGAATCTTTGAATGTACCAACATTTTACAAAAAATATGTAAAATGTGCTACAACTATAAAGTTCACAATTGTAAGATTAATTGTAAGACATGGCAAAAAAAAAAAAAAAGCCATGCTGGCTATGCTATTGACATGGAAATAAAAAGTTATATTTCTGAAAAAAGAGAATTTAACAGAATCTTAAGAAAGCTAACCAAGCAAAACAATTTCTAATCTACTGCTAGTTTCTACATGTTCTTCTAACTTTAGATGAATTTTTAAATATTTCAGCCATTAAAATAATAAGCTACACAACCTAATGTTATGAGATTTGTGGACCTATGTTAATATTGAAGAACAGTGGGGACAGTCGCTCTTATTCTCATTCTAGCACCATCCTAACATCATTATTGTTTTGTTTGTTTTTTAATTTCAAAAATTCCTACCTTGCTAATATGAGTCCAAAATACAGATTTAATGTGATCACTCATCTGTTCCAACATCAGCATTATCTGTGGTTCATTCACAGTCTGGAAACAACCCACTGTTCCAATTCTGTCTCCCATCTATTGCCACATGAGGGATATAAATACTGCTGGAGCTGGGCATGGTGGTCCATACTCATAATCCCAGCTACTCAGAAGGTTAGAAATTCAAGGTCAGTCTGGGCAACACAGCAAGACCCTGTCTCAAGAATTTTAAAAAATAGCTTGGGGATATTTTTAAGTGGTAGAGTACACTTAGGCTCAACCCCTGTAGTGGGCAGGGATCAGGGAAAAAGCCTTCCTGTTTCTCTGCTCCATTAATTGTTCTCCCCTCCACAGTTAAGGCCATTTGTTGTTTATTTGTACAGCCTCCCTATACCCACCTCCAGGCTCTGGATCTAATCCTGACCTAAGTCAGAAAGCATAGTAGATTTATGGTCCTTTCATTCAGCTCAGGGAATTGGGGATGAATGACCTTATCTCCTGCCTAGCTCTAACCTTGTGTCCAACAGTAGCACTCCTCAAATTCTAACTTGCATACAAATCACCTGGATCTTGTTAAAATGCAGATACCCTTGAGCAGATAGGCATGGGGCCTGAAATTCTGCATTCCCAACAGGTTTCCATGTAATGTCAGAGCTGCCAGTCTAAGGACCACACTTCAAACAGCAAAGTTAGTACATTAACTCTTAAATATGTCTGTATCTCTATAATCACCCACTGGTACCTAGACCCCATTCTCAAATACTCTGAATTTATTGGTACTAGGTACAGCCTAATCACAAAGAATTTTTAAAGCTCCCCAGTTGATTTGAACATACAACACAGTTTGAGGGACATTGGTTCATATCTCAGGTTTTTTTTCATAGTTTTTAAAATAATTTAACTGACATGTATACTTCTTTATGGTACAATATGATAATTTGGTGTATGAATCGATAAAAATGGGAAAATTAGCATTTCACCTCTTTGAATATTTTTATTTGTTCTTTTTTAATCCCAGTTCTGATAGTTATGCCCTCAATTATCTCATGTTGCCAGAGACTCACTCTCAGTCTGTGCAGTATTGTTATTGCCGTTTTAACATCTCTGCTTAGACTCCTACTGCATCACACACTACAGATCTTCCCTTGAATGGCTGGTGGGAATGTGTTGAATTTTGAAGGATTTCCTTGAATGTTGATTATAGAGCCTGCCTGGTTAGATCTTTAAATCTCAGCTCTGACATTGTTGGCTCTGAGGTTTCCTATTATGGCATGTTTCTTTTGCTCATCAGATGTTTATTGTGTGACATTCTATAGCAACATAAGTATTTGCTGATATAAATTTAAAAAGGATCCTTCATTCATTTATTTAACAGAATCCTTACCAAGCCCCTCTTACAAATCAAGCCGTGCTCTAGAATGTGGGGTACAGCATTTAAACAAAAAAGACCAAGTAAAGGTCCCTCGCCTATTGATGCTTACACGATAATAAGAGAAAAAAAAATAATAGGCAAATAAGTACATGAAATGAATTCAACTAATGACAAAAATTTTAAATAAAACTATGCAGAGGGAAGGGACCAAGAGTGACAGAATCTGATGTTTCATATAGGAGGGTCCAGTGAAGGCTTCTGAGACAGTGTCTGAGCAAAGCCAGAAGGAGGCTAGGGGAAATGTCTCATACGTGTCTTGGAAGAAGAAAATTCCAGAGGGAAGAAGCAAGGACAAAGCTCTGAGTTGACAGCTAGGAGTATTTAAGGTGCGAATGAGGAGGCTGTTGTGGACAGGTGAGTTTTAGCAAGGGGGCTATGTGAGGAGGTGGCAGGTGGGCAAGAGACAGATTAGGCAGAGCCAGATCAGACAGATGAAGGACATTTATTCTGCATAAGATGAGATGTCTTTGAAGCATCTGAGCAGAGGATTTTTAAAGAATTGACTTGGCTATAATAGATTTTTTTTTAAATACAAAAATCTATTTGACATTGTTTGCATAATGTTTTCAGTTGGTCATCTGTCTGAGAATGTTTAAAGGTATACTGCCAATGAGGTTTATCAGCCCATATTGTTCTCTACTCTTTTCCAAACATTTAACAGTAAGAACATTAAATGTTCTTCAACTCTATAGTCCCAATATAGAGAGAAAAATGGAGAGATTTTATAGGGGCTAAATCTTTGTAAAATTCTCATTTGACTTTTAAAATATAGATATGATTGAAGGAATCTTTCCTTTAAATGGAACACTCGAATATCTCACACATCCCTTTTGGATGCCTAACAGGTATCTCAAACTTAATATAGCCAAATGAGAACCATTAATTTTCTCTGCCAAATCTCCTCTTAATTTCAGTAAATGGCACTATCATTTATCCAATTGTTCTGGATAAAACCAAGTTGCCATCTGACATTCCTCTCTCATTCTCATACCTAATGCATAACTAAGTCTTGTCAGCTCAACCTCCAAAATGTTTCATTAATCAACCTCTTTTACCCCCTCTTCTGCTATGACCTTTATTCTACCACTATTTGCAAGGGGAAGGGGAACCCAGAGTTCAGACTTAGACCTGTGAGTCTCAAAAGGTCAATCAGACCTTCAAATCACGATGGAATTGGTAACAGCGTAAGTGACTCTGGAGTTCAAGCAGGATATCTGGGCTAAAGGTATCATTTGAAAGACTTGTGGATACCAGTGGTTCTTAAAGCCATAAGACTGCATGAAATCACCTACAGAGTGTATAAAGATGGAGAAAATGTCCCAGGACTGAGCCCTGGAGCACTGGGTAAAGGGTCTCAGAGAGGTAGTAGGAGAATGAAGAGAAATTGGTACTCTGGAAGTCAAGGCAAGAGAGTGTTTTAAAAGAATGTAAATCAGTTGTGCCAAGTACTTCTTATAGGCTGAGTCAAATGAGGACAAATAATAGGCCACAGTACCAAATCAACTATTTTCTCTTACCCAGGGTAATATTATTGCTTCCTAATCTATTTTCCCACCTTTCATCTTGTCATCTTGTCTCTTTACAAGCAGCTGTCTTCTAAAAAAAAACCCACAGTGATTTTTCTAAAGTTTAATCATATCAATTATTCCTCCACTTCAAGCCTCCAGTGATTATTCATCCCACATGGACTTAAAACAGACCAAGTTTGGCTGGAGGTATACCTCAGTGGTAGAGTATGTACCTAGCATGAAGAGGCCCTGGGATCACACACACCCACACAAATACCCACAGCAGGTAAAGTCCAATATCTTCTGGCTTCTGACTACCTCTCTGAACTCATCTCCCTCCCTGTTCCCTTCAACCAACCACATTAGATTTGAGTTGTATTTTATGGACGACAAAAACTGCTGATGCCCTATCTGCATCCTCCCCACAGGTTTTCATGTTACTGACAGTTTCCTATATCTAGCACCCATGTCTCTCTTCATATTTGCCTAAGGGATTTCCTGAGGGGTTTGCTTGACCTCCAGTGATATAATCTAGAAGAGCAGGGGATTAACTATCAGGTGGTAGAATGTGGAGAAGGCAGGTACACTACACAGCTCTCTCATGCTTATAGGATGACCCTGGGCTAACTTTGAATTGTCCTCTCAAAGAATGCCTACTCTGGGAGGAAATGAGCCCCCATTGTCCATAGCAGTAAACCACTTTCAACATACCCCTTATTCACTTTTCTCTCTCCCTAGCAATTTTCTCCATTTCCAGGTGCTTCTTAAGGTGACTCTCAAATAAACTGTCTTGAGTGCCAGTCCTTAACCCAGAGTCCATTAGCTGTCCAAATGAAAATACAAGCCAAGCCACTGCTGGTCTTTTGGCTTTTGTAGACACTCTGCCTTTTCCCAATTCTTTGAATACCATCCTGTTTATCAGTCTTTGTCTGTTTGGGTTGCTCTAAACAAATATGATGAATTAGGAGATTATAAACAACAGAAGTTTGTTTCTCACAGTTCTGGAGGCTGGGAAGTTCAAGATCAAGAAGCTGCCAGATTTGATCTCTAGTGAGGAGGACCCATTTCCTGGTTCACAGATGGCACCTTCTAGCTGTATCCTCACATGGAAGAATAGGTGAGAGAGCTCCCTTGAACCTCATTTTTAAGGACACTAATCTATTTAATGGGGACCCCCAAAATCAAAGCACTTCCCAAATGCCCCATCTCCTAATGCCACCACCTTGGGGGATAGGATTTCAACATATTAATTTCAGGGGTTCACAAACTTTCACACCATAACACTGGGCTCCCACCTTTAAAAGGTCTCCCTGACCCTCTGATTCAAGCAGGTTTTATCAGTCATTCTGTCTTTGTTGTATCAGCATCAGTCAGTGGTAAAAGTTATGTATCATTTCATGAATTTGTTGGCCGTCTGTCTCACTAATTCCTCCTCACACTCAGGACACATCCCCAAACACATTCATGAAATGCAAAATTGTAAGAATTCCTTAAAGGCAATAACTCTTTGGGCTTCCTTGCTCAGTCCCTAAAATAATACATGAACTAGAGGAGACAGTCAACATTTGTAGGCTGCCTCTTTAAGGCCTTGCTTCTCCTGGTGGGGGTACATGTGCTTATCCCATGGCTGCTTGGTATTGAATCAGGGAGTCTGCTTCACAGGTCCAACAAGCATGAAACATAACACATCTTCCAGGAGCATAAATTTGACCAAGAAAAAAAATATGTGTGAGTGTGGTGTGTGTGTGTGTGTGTGTGTGTGTGTGTGTGTGATTCTTAAATCATTTATTCACTTTTCCATAATTAAAATTTTTATTTTTGTATTTAAACAAACACATCTTATAGAGTAACAAGGGAGATTCTCATGGGCTTTCATGATAAAATCAGTGTTCACTGTCCCTTGCTTTAGGGGTACTTTTATGGGAAAGTCTGAAAGGCTTCCTCTGAGGGACCCATACTCTAATTGGAAAAAGGAAGGAAACTCTAATGGGAATGGACAGCTACACAAGCTGTCCCTAATTTTTTCTAAGTTTTCCCCCTGTTCTCAAGAGTTTTAAAGCCATTACCCATACTTCCCCATTTTCTGGCCCAGTTTTCCCCAAACTGAGTTCTCCAGAACCATTAATTTATAGTCTCTAGAGATTAAAGAAAATCTATCCTCAAATAAGACGGGAAAACACGGATTAAACCTTCTTAGAGCCCTTAATATGCTAACATGCATTTTCTTATACCAAAGAGAGAGACTGTGCATGAGGCCTTCCCTCGAATTTATCTAACCCAGTAACCCTGAATTAGTTTTTTTCAAAACAAGTAGTAAAACACTGCAAGGAAACAATGGTATTTCAAATCCTGCACACACTTTCAATTGCTTTTCATGAAGATTTTACATACTTATGAGGTAAAAGAATGATTATTTCCTTGAATTTCAAAATTCCTTCAAGGTAGGAATTATAATCATCAATTTCTTTCTTTCTTTCTTTTTTGTTTGTTTTTAATACTGGGGCTTGAATCCAGAGGTGCTTTACCACTGAACTACATCTCCAGCCCTTTTTATTTTTTTATTTTGAGACAGTCTTGCTAAAGTGCCCAAGCTGGCCTTGAATCTATGAACCTCCTGCCCCAGCCTCCTGAGTAGATGGGATTATATGACTGGCTAATCTTCAATTTCTGAGGAGAATTTGACAGTGGTTCCACAGCTAGTAAGTAGCAGGAAAGGATTTGCAAAGAAGGGCCCTTTCCTTACTTATTACAGTTGAGAAATGAGTAAAATGTTCAGATAAAGCCTCAGATGAAGCAGAAGAGGAAGGTTTCCAAATATCTTCCTCAAAATGTGGCAAAGGAGGTGGGGAACCAGGTTTAATTTTGTTAATTATCACCTATCTCAGCTGTTCTTTTATATTTATTCTTTGTAAAATATTGATTTTTGTAGTCTTCTTAGAATAATCATTTAAACAATTGCATATAGGTCTGAAAAAAATGGAGCATTTCAGTTTTAATGCATTCTATATAATGAATCCACACATGATTCAATAATTGAAGATTAAAATTTTTTCTATGGCAGCATTTAAGAGAGGAATAGTACACATTTCTGAAGTAATTATGAATATATTAACTTAAAAGTCACTATGCATAGTGACGTAATGAATGATATAGTGAATGTCTAGTTTGTTGGCCTGAGGCAACCTATTATAAGACATTTGCTAGGTATACCACATATTGGATTTGAATTTTGAATATATAGAGGGTTATGAAATTCAAAAATTTAAAAAGTCTTAACAATCTTTTAAACCCTCGCATGCTTTCTCATTATTTTATTTTTTTTTCATTTCCCCAGATAATCAGCTAAAACATAGGACTGTATAATTACAGTACTGAACATATGGCAACCCTATTGAGAAATACTAATGGGGAAATTCATTTTTAATAAAATAAAAGCAAAGAACAGTTTTCTTGGCTGGGTGTAGTGGTGCATGCCCGTAATCCCAGTGACTCTTGAGACTGAGGAAAGAGGATCACAAGTTCAAAGCCAGCCACAGCAACTTAGCCAAGCCCTGAGCAATCTCTAAGTAAAATATAAAAAAAGACTGGGGATATAGCTCAGTGGTTAAGTGCCCTGGGTTCAATCCCCAGTACCCAAACAAAACAAAACAAAAAACAGTTTTATTTTACTATATTTGGGTAAATGATATCACGTATCCAGCCCGGAGGCTTATTTCCAAGCTTTTGATTTCCTCTCCATTCATATTTTTGTATTACTCCCTGTCCAGAAGAGGTAGGTATATCCTCAGCCTCAAATGGCAGCAACACAGTAGATCAACTCAATGGCCTAACAAGTAGTTACAGAGTCCATACATAAGCCAGGCATACTGGCACACACTGGTAATCCCAGCTACTCAGGAGGCTGAGGCAAGAGTGTTGCAAGTTTAAGGGCAGCCTCAGCAACTTAGTGATACCTTATTTCAAAGTAAAAAGGTAAGTACTCAGTGGTAGAGTACTTATCTAACATGTATGAGTCCCTGGTTCAATCCCCAGCACTGTAAAATAAAATAAATGAATAAAAAGGAACCATACATAGCAGGTTGTTGGGATAAAATATAATTCTCTCACTTATTGAGTGGGCATCTAGTGTCCACAGTTGGTAGTTTTCTGGCAGTCTTGAGGGAAGAAGAAGGTGTATATTCTTATTTTCAAAAGAAACCATTACTGAGTTTTGGGGTTTTTTTCATTTTTGTTTTTTTGTACCAGGGATTGAACCCAAGGGTACTCAACCACTGAGCCATATCCACAGCCCTTGTTATTTTTTTATTTTGAGACAGGGTCTCACTAGGTTGCTTATAGCTTCAGTAAGTTTCTGAGGCTGGCTACAAACCTGTCATCCTCCTGTCTCAGCCTTCCAAGCTACTGGGATTACAGGCATGCACCCCCATGCTGGCATCACTGAGTTAATTGAAAAATAAAACTATTAGGTGACATTCAGAGACCTGGATCTCTCCTACTGAGTGTCTTTAGGCAAGTTAACCTCTCGGGTTCTTTTATTTCCTTATTTTTTAAATGAGACTTGTAATCATCAAAAATGTACCCAAACTTCTAAAGGTCCCCAAATTCTGATTCTTCATCTCATTTCTCCAAAACATGCTGCCTCTTCTCTGTTAAGCCCTCTGTATCTCATCTTTCTCTTTGTTTTTAATTTGCAAAAGTTCTGAAGTAAGAGTATTGAAGAATTAGTATAATAGAATTCAATCCAACAAGAATTTATTGTGCACTTTTATCAACCTGGAAGCTATTGTCAAACACTGTATCATATTTATATATACCAACAACCTTGGGAAAAAGATGACATTCTTTACATACTGTATTCAGAGTTTTGCACAGCTTTTAGGGGGCAAACTAGGGTATAACCCAGATCTCTTTATTATATCTGAAATGCATTTTCCACTGCAGTACAATTGAAGGTCCTTTATTTGTTTAAACAAAACAATAAATTTTCTGTGCAAAACCAATTTCAATCTATTGCTATCTCAGCTTCAGCTGACATTATTAAAGTATAAAAGTCACAAAGAGCACATCTTGGAGCTGTCCTTCCCTAGCCTTGTTTGCCTATACTCCTCAACTAGTTCCTACTCTTATTTTAAATTTAAAAGGAAGATCTAGGCTGTGTGTGATGGCCCATGCCTATAACCCACCTACTCAAGAAACCAAGAACCGAGGATCCCAAATTTGAGGCCAGCCTCAACAATGTAACAAGACTTTGTTTCAAAAAACAATAACCAAAGGAAAGAGGGTATAGCTTGGTGGTAGAGCACTTCCCTGGCATATGTGAAGCCTTGGGTTCAACTCTTAGCAACGCCAAAAAATAATAATATAAAATAGACCCTTTTAACAGCATTCTATCCTTGAAGTTACCCTTCCCCCAAATTGTTCCTGCCCTAACCCCTATTCCTAACCCCATTAAAAATAATAACACCTTACATGTGCAGAGCAAAGAATTTTAACACAATGCTTTGGCATTCTGAACAAGACTATGAAATTATGGAAGGAATACCAGAGCCAAGGACAGGCGATCAAAGATGTTGGTTCATATGAAGCAGTGATAGGAATGTGACCTTGAGCAAATTCTTGGAGCTTAGGATAGAGGGGTGGACTGAATTTAGAATCTTGGGGGACTTCCAGTTTCCAGTCTAGCAAGCAAGAATCTGGAAATCACTGCTACATTCTAACAAGTAAGAAGTTGAACAAACTGAAAGATTAACAGCTCCTCTTAGATCCTTCACAGAGGAGGGATCACGAGGCAGACCATTGTCTCCAAAACAGAGGTCAGCAGGTAAAGGCAGATAAGCCTGATTCGCTAGGGTAGAAACCCTCAAGCGTGAACTTCTGTGGGAAGCACTGCCAAAACAGGGAAATCTAAGCCATAATTGATGAATTGATGAATGCTGGATGCTAACCATGATAAGTCTGAGAAATAAAAACCCAGGAGGACCCAGTAATCAGAGGTCCCAATGATTCAGTGAGTTTTAATTCCAGGAACTCAACCTGGTTCCCACAGTCCTCTCATGTTTCCAGCAGCAGGAGAGGAAAAGTAACCATTATAATATATGCCAGAACATTCTGGCGTGTGTGTATGTGTATGTGTGTGTGTGTGTGTGTGTGTGTGTGTTGCTGGAGATGGAACCCCGGGCCTCCTTAGTGCTAAGGAAGTGCTTTACCACTGAGCTATACTCCCAGCTCACATTCTGTCTGTATAAGACTTGCACTGAGAGGAAACTGTTTAACCAGAGCCTAACTGACCTGGAGAAAGGGGACTAGTCAGCTCCAGCCCTTTCTAGCCTTCCATGTGATTAGAAGAGGGGAATACTCAACTCGAATTCCCATCCTGTCCATTAAAGGGAGAAATTTCAAAAACTGAGAAGCATGTATAAAGTTCATAACCATAGGCTCATTAAAAGACTGACATTTAACCATAGGACTATAGTATGCTTCCTACCACACACCTTCCCACCACATGACTAAAAGCTCATTTACAGCAGTTCCTTTTCCCAGCAATTATGTATGTAAAGGGGGGAAAAAAAATACAAGACATGCTAAGAGGCCAAAAAAAAAAAAAAAACGTTTGAAGAGACAGAAAACATCAGAACCAAACTCAGCTGTGGAATTATCAGAATAACATAGTTGCTACTTGAAACAACCATGATTAAGATGATAAGGGATCTAATGGAGAAAGTAGGCAACATGCAAGAACAGATGGGCAATGTAAGCAGTGACCGCAATTCTAAGGACCAAAAAGAAAATGCAAGACATCAAAAGCCCTGTAATAAAACCAGGCTTGGTGGCTCACAACTGTAATCCCAGCAATTTGAGACACTGCAACAAGAGGATCGAAAGATGGAGTCCACAATGGGCAACTTAGCAAGACTCCGTCTGAAAGTGAAAAATAAAAAAAGCTGGGAATGTGATGCAGTGGTAGAGTACCCCAGGGTTTAATCCCAAGTACTGATAAATAAATTTTTAAAATCACTTCACAAAAGCCCCATCTCTAGCAGATGAGATTTTGGGGGACATTCTAGATCAGACCATGACAATAACTTAGATGAAATGAACCAACACCTTCAAAGACTCAATTTGTCAACACTCAATCAAGAAAGTATAGAAATCTGAATAGGCCTATATCTATTAAAAGAATTGAATAAATGATTAATAACTTTTTAAAATAACATCAAGTCCACATAGGTAATGAATTCTATCAAATAATTAAGGAAAAATATTACAAAAAACCATAGATCAATATCTCTCATGAACATAGATGCAAAAATTCTCAATAAAATAGTAACAAACCAAATTCTGCTATATATCAAAAGAATTACATACCAGGATCAAGAGGGATTTCTCCCAGGAATACAAGAATGATTCCACATTCAAGAATCAGTTAATGTGAACTGGGGTTGTGGCTCAGTGATAGAGCACTTGCCTAGCATGTGTGAGGCACTGGGTTCGATTCTCAGAACCACATATAAATAAATGAATAAAATAAAGGTCCATAGGGCTGGGGATGTGGCTCAAGCGGTAGCGCGCTCGCCTGGCATGTGTGCGGCCCGGGTTCGATCCTCAGCACCACATACAAACAAAGATGTTGTGTCCGCCAAATACTAAAAAATAAATATTAAAATTCTCTCTCTCACTCCCTCTTTAAAAAAAATAAAATAAAATAAAAAAAATAAAGGTCCATAGACATCTAAAAAAGTTTGTTTTAAAAGAATCAGTTAATGTAATCCGTAACATGAACAGGCTAAGAAAAAAAATTACATGATTATATCCATAGATGCATGAAGATCTTTTGAGAAAAATCTCTCAAATTTGATAAAAGTTCTTAGTAAACTATGAACAGAGAAGAATGTCCTTAACTTAATAAAGAGCAAATGCCTTATAGCTAACATCATGAGCAGTAATGAAAAATTCAAAACTTTTGATTAAGATCAGGAAGAAGATAAGGATGTCCCCTTCCACCATGCTTTCCAAGATCATACTGGAAGTCCTAGCTAATGCACTAAGACAAGGAGAGGAAATAAAAAGAATATAGATCAGGGGAGAAGAAATAAAATCATCCTTTGTTCATAAATATAATGTTCATGTAGGTAGAAATGCTGAAATAGTCAACAACCAAAAAATTACTATTAAGTGATTATAGCAGGATTGCAAGATGCATAGTTAATCGACAATCAAGATGAACCACACTACTAGGTATAACTAAAGCTATAATTTTAAAAAAGTTAATAAACAAAAATTAATCACTTTCCTGCATTCCAGCAATGACTAACTGCAATCTAAAATTAAAAACTCAGTATCATTTATGTTAGCACCTCCCCAAAATAAACCTTTTGGTATATATCTAACAGAAAATGTACCAGATCTATACGAGGAAAATAAAACTCTGAGGAATGAAATAAAAGCTAAATAAATGTAGAGATATTCCAGTCTCATGCATAGGAAGACTCAATATTATTAAGATGTCCGTTCTTCCCAACCAAATCTATAGATTCAATGCAATCTCAATCAAATCCCAGTAAGTTATTTTTTAGATATCAACAACTGATTCAAAGTTTATATGGAGTAAAAGACTCAGAAAAAAATCAATCTAATATTGAAAAGAACTAAGTTGGAGAAATAACTCTACCTGATTTCAAGACATATTGTAAAGCTATGGTCATCAAGATAGTGTGGTAGGGGCTGGGGTTGTAGCTCAGTGGTAGAGCACTTGCCTAGTGTGTGTAAGGCAATAGGTTCAATTATCAGACCACATATAAATAAATAAAATAAAGATCCAGCAACAACTAAAAAAATAGTAATTAAAAAAAAGATGGTGTGGTATTGATGAAAGAATAGACAAGTAAACCAACAGTACAGAACAGAGCCCAGAAGTACACCCACATAAATTTAATCAATTGATCTTTGATAAAGGAGCAGAGAAAACATGGAGAAAAGATAATCTTTTTAAAAAGTGATTCCAGAACAACTGAGCATGTACATGCAAAACAAAAAAAAAAAGGCGGGGGGTGGGGGGAAATTACTCCAGGCACAGATCTTACACTGTTTACAAAAATTATCTCACAGACCTACATGTAAAATTTTAAACTCCTAAAGATAATATAGCATAAATTCAATGACTGGGTTTGGTGATTTTTTTTTCATACTGGGTATTGAACCCATGGGAGCTTTACCACTGAACTATATCTTCAACCCTTTTTATGTTTTATTTTGAGACAGGGTCTTGGTAAGTTACTAAGACTGGCCTCAAACTTGCAATCCTCCTGCCTCAGCCTCCTGAGTTGCTGGGATTACAGGTACCTCACAGGTGATTAATCTTTAGATGCAATATCAAAGGTATAATCCACAAAAGAAAGAACTGGTAAACTAGATTAAAATTAATGAGGTCTACAAAGGACACTGGCAAGAGAATGAAAAACGAGTCACAGCCTGGGAGAAACATTTGAAAATTTGCAAAAAAAAAAAAAAAAGTATGTGATAAAGGACTATAACCCCAAATTTGCAAAGAACACTTAAAACATAAAAAAAAGAACAAAAACAACCCATTTCAAAAACAGGCCAAAGGTCTTAACAGACACCTTACCAAGGAAGATGTACAGACAGCAAACAAGCATATGAAAAGATATTCCACAGCATATGTCATCATTACATATTTGCCCAAATCCACAAAAGAGCACAGCCTTAATGTAAACCATGGACTTTGAATGACAATGATGTGTCATCAACTGTAAAAGTTTCCATACTGATGCAGAATGTGAGTGTAGTGGGTAGATGGGAAATTGCTATATCTTCCACTCAGATTTGCTGTGAACCTAGACCTACTCTAAAAAATAAATTATATTCAAAAAGAGAAACCAGGGATGGAATTGCGGCTAATCTATAAAGGGCTCACCTAGCATATATGAAGCACCAGTTTCAATCCTCAGCATCACATATAAGTAAATAAAATAAAGGTATTGTGTCCATCTGCAACTAAATATATATATATATATATATATATATATATATATATATATATATATATATATATATATANTATATATATATATATATATATATATATATATATTTAGTTGATTATCAGACCACATATAAATAAATAAAATAAAGAAAAAAGAAAAACAGAAACCATTTAGGCCTCTTGACACTCTCATACTCAGTGATTCATTGGTTTTCAGGATACTTATCAATTAAGTATTAATATGTGCATAGCATACTTTCTCTTTTTAAATATGTGAGTACGTTCCATAAAAATCCAATATCATTAGTGGCTCAGGAGGCTGAAACAGGAGGATCATGAGTTCAAAGCCAGCCTCAGCAAAAGTGAGTCGCTACACTCAATGAGACCCTGTCTCTAAATAAAATACAAAATAGGGCTGAGAATGTGGCTCAGTGGTTGAGTGCCCCTGAGTTCAATCTCTGGTACAAAAAAAATAAAATAAAATAATCAAATATTGTAGTTCTCAATTTGCCTTCAGTTATGACTACCATGCCCAGAGGCAGACACCATCATTATTATCTACTCCAAATGTTCCTATAGGATTTTTCTATGCATTTTCACACTTAAATGAATATATGTAAATATATAGTACGGCTTAATAGAAGAAAGGAAGCATCTTTTTTCTTTCTTTCTTTTTCTTTTTTTTTTTTTGCACTCACGATAGGTATCTTTCAATGTTAGTATCTATTGATTGTCTTTATTTTCTATAAGTGCTACCTAATATGTCATTTATGAATATGATACTTCTATGAAATAATTCTTCCTTTGCTGGACAATTAGGTTGTTTATTTCATTATATATATCCCTTGCTAATGCATTGGATATGTTAGTATGTTTCTTTGGCCAGGTGTATGTGTTCCTTTGGTTAGCTTTTGATGAAATTTAATTTGAATATACCCCCAACTCATTCTCCAATGTCATTGTATCAAATCACTTTTCATATCAGCAAAGTATAAGACCCACACATCCTAGCCAATACTACATGTTATTAAAAAAATAACTTAGATCAATCTAAAGGGTAATCCTGTTACTCTCAGCTAGGCAGAGTGGTTCATGCTTACAATTCCAGCTACCCAGGAGGCTGAGCCAGGAGAATCACAAATTTGAGGCCAACCTGGACAACTTAGTGAGACTTTGTCTCAAAATAAAAAGGGTAGAGATGTAGCTCAGTAACAGAGCCCTTGCCTAGCATTCAGGAGAACTTGGGTTCAATCCCAGTATTGCAAAAAGAAGAAGAAGAAAAGGCATACTCATCCTTGTTTTCACTCATTCTTTTATACGCTAGACCTTCTCACTCATCACATTTTCTGGTTTCTATCCATCTCAACTCCCTTCTGTCCTACAGGGATCTGGTGATCTTGGTGGGGTTGTTCTTACTTGTTTTCCATGCCACCTTCCTTTAGCTAAATGTTTCTTCAGGAAAGAATCAGATATTGCTTGCGTTAATGCAAATTTAAGACAATTAGTTCCTATTATTATGAATGTTTACATTTCAGTCCTCATGTCTGATTTCAGGATCCATCGGGGGTTATATCAGCAACTTAAAGAATCGTGTAAGATAATTATTTCTTGGACTAGGAGACTTTCTCATCTCCAGAAATCACACTGTGTATTAAAGGCCCTGGTCATGTTTCACTAGGAATGAGTTGTGTGGAAAATTACGACTTTCTGGTTAGAAAACACTTATTTATGCTGATTGCTACTCAGATCATCTCAATGTCAGAGGATTCTTCAAGTAGCAAATGTGCTAACCGCTGTTCTGAAAGGCAATGTGATATGGCTGTTGAGGGGTGAAGAGATACTAGAATTCTGCAACAAAATTCATTTATTGGAATGAAGTTTGGAAAAGGAACACCATTGAGGCATGCCTAAAAATATTTTCAGATCAGAAATGTCTTCCTTCAAGCTTAGGCGGGCATCAGACATTTCAAAATTCAGCAGGCCCTTTCTTGGATGATGGAGCTCTTCCTATTTTTTTAATTAGCAAATATGCTGCCTCTGAGGAAGGCCTTTGAGCCTGAGATTCAGTATGATAACATCTGTCCCTGGCTATGTCACTCCAACTACTTTGGCCTCAAATTTCCTATCTCAATGTAGCTAATGTACCATGTTACAGGAAGCTATGAGATTAAATTGTTGTGCCATATGTGAAAGTATTTTTATCAACTCTTAAAAGGCTACAATTATTTAGTAAATCAATTAGTAAAACACTATTTTGAACACCTATGTGCTAGACACAAAGATCTTGTGAGATAAATATTGTTCCCAAGAGACACTGGGCAGCTCAAAGAAGTTATCGTGCTTAAGATAAACCTAACGCCACAAAATATATTCATACAAAATCTTTCTCAGTCTAAAAATTTAATCCTTTCCAGCACATCATCTGCCTTCATCATTTTACAGTATAGCATGCATAGTAGGTATTTTACGACTATATCTTAAATGAATGCAAAAACTAAAGATTACACAATATTCAAATGCAGAGTTTTGAATGTAATGAGATTTTCTCTCATTTAAACATAGGTATCTAAACCGTAATAATCAAAGTAGTCATAATGAATAACAGTTCCAGGTTCTCTCCCAGAAAGACAGCATCATGAGGGTAATGTACTGGAAGTTTGACTTACCAAATGGATGATAAGACTGACTAAGCAACCAGGAAGTTGCTATTCCGTGCAGTTTCCCCAGGCAGGTGCCACTACACATTCTGGGGAGATGTGATAACAGCACATTTTACATCTTCATGTGTTGAAACCAATAAATCTTAGTCCTTTCCGAAGCACAGTCTTGCTTTGGGGTAAAATTGCAACCACTGATCTACGGTTCAGCTCTGACTTAACTTTCTGATCTCTTAAGAGTCAGCAATGATATCAGAACTGAGGGGCTGTGGCTGCTAATTTAGAGCCAAAGTAGAACCACCTTCATATTAGCAGTGACTGGATCATGCACACTTAGAAGATTAGAGCCACACGGCAAAGAATCTGACTCCCTCATTTATAGATCCAGAAACAGACATCCAGACACAAGACATGGCTAGGTTTTAAACCTAACTCCAAGCTCGGGGGTGTCTACACTGTGCCTGCCTTCTGTCACCCACCCCCTGTGAGCTGTAGTTCCTCACCCCTGAGTGCATTAACATGTTGGAGCCTAATGCTTTCTAAATCCTTTCTGTTGACTGCAGCAAAACAGAGAAAAGACACATCTTTCTTCTCCCAGAACATTGGGCACAAGATCATGCCCAGATGTCATGGTTAATTACAGTTAAAATGTAATGCCACAAGAATGGATTGCACTAGACAGAGAGAGAGGATGGAAGAGCTCATGAGCTAAAGAGAGCCAAATTTCTGATCCTTCTTGAAGGATGGTTTAGCTGGAGGCTTTGCACAGCTCTTAGGACACTTGTTATGTAGTGACATTTCTATAAGCCTCAGGTTTCATTCAATCCAACTCTTTTAGTAGTGGTAGGGAAAAGGTATTTCTAGACTTCCCATCTTAAAAGAGTTCAGAAAAGACACATGAAGGTGTAACTTCAATCCCAGTGCAAGACAAGCTCTGCATCTCTCCTGGATTTTGAATCAGCCTATTGGACAAGACAAGTGTCTACCTGCACAATCCTCTGGTCAGCTGGAATCTTGGAGTGCTGTGTTAGACTGCTGCGTTTGCCCAGATGCAGCATCCCAGCTCAGACATCAGAACCCTGCCAACAGGGAGAAAGGCAAGCCAAGAGATGAATTTTTTTTATTGACACCAGGCAGTTAATAATCCCAACTAAATTGCAGAATTCAGAAAGTTTATCTTGGAACTCTCCCACATTTTCCAGACTCTTCTTCCCTCTCTTGGAATGTCCTCTCTCTCTCCTTGCCCAAGCATGCAGGGCCCTCAGGCCTTCACCACCAAAACCAAAGGCATCCGACATTCCACTGATTCTCTCTTCCAGACCTGCCCTATCTCAAAGTCCACCCAAACTCCATCCCTTCATTCTGTGCAGATCTCAAGAAAGATATTTGATTAAAAGAATTCACAACAGGGTGAATCACTGAGAAATACTATCGCCTTGTTTTTCCTAGTCCCTGAGGATTCACATTTTGAAAGATCTGTTAATTTATCCTACAGGAAATCTCTGAGTACAAGGAAAAGTTATTTTTGAGCTGCAGCACAAGACTTCTTGGTAACTCCCTACTCCCAGGACTAGTCCTCACTGACTAAATAGTTAATCTCCACTTTGATTCCGTTATATTATTTAGTTTCTTTTACTCCCCTTAACTAGATTTTTTTCCTTCATTTTTAAAGAATCTTATTAAAAAGCTAATACTTAAACGGGATCTGGCCATGTATTATCTACTCCTTTCTATGATGATCTGATAGAGGTTGTTCATGATTCCCACTTTAAAGAAAACAGGTTTAAATGGGTTAAGTAGTTTGCCTGAGGTTATGATACAAGGAAGTGCTATGAGTCAAGCCCAAGTCATACTGATTTGTGAGCCAATATTCTTTCTTCTTTGGGTGGGACTGGTGTTTGAATCCAGGGATGCTCTACTACTGAACTACATCCCTAGCCCCCTTTTTAAATTTTATATTTTGAGACAAGTTCTCGCTAAACTTCCCAAGCTGGACTTGAACTTCTGCTCCTGCTGCTTCAGCCTCCCCAGTAGCTGGGATTACAGGTGTGCAACACCACACCCAGCTAAACCCAATATTCTTAATCCCTGTGCCCTAATGGGGAAAGCATTGATTCTCGATTCTCAGTCAGCAGGACCATGTCTGAGTCGACGGTTCACGAAGTGATGACAATTACTAATTGTTCTACCTTAATAATAATATCGTGCTGTGCAAAAGTGAGATTTAAATGCGAAAAGTGATTTCAAAAATTATACCAAACCTGAATTTATGTGGATACTTCTCACTGATAAAAAAGTATGGTGGTGCTGGAAAGTGAACCCAGCATGCTAGGCAAGAACCCCACCACTGAGCTACATCCCCAGCTCTTTTAAAATTTTATTTTGAGACAACATCTTGCTAAATTGCCCAGGCTGGCCTCCAGTTTGTCCCCATCTCTTCAGTAGTTGGGATTACAGGCATGCACCACCACACCCAGTCTTTTCTATTCTTTCTCTTCTTTTTTAAAGTCACCCTCCTGAAGGGACTTTGATTTTGGTGTACATGTGAACTCTATGAGAGATGAACTTGTAACAGAAGCATACTGGATCTCTCTCTCTCTCTTTCTCTCTTCACTCAGGCTGTCAACAAATACTTGCTAAATAAATAAATGATAGACCTTTGCCTGGAAAACAAAGAAGAAGTATGGCAGATGAATAAAAGGCTTTTGCTAATTGGGAAATTATCACTGATAGGAAGAAAAACTGACTTTTACACATAATGATCAAGCCTTAAATAGCTAAGTAGTAGTAAGATGTATTCAGACTTCAGATGAATGTGAATGAAATCTTGTGCTAGTTTTCAACAGATCAATGAAGTTATTAAGGTTATACTAATAGTTTCATTTTGACCTGTGTTTAGCACCCAGTTACACCTTAGCAACCTTAGTCCTACTTGAACTTCTGTACCCCGTTTCCCAGTGATTTACAAGTTCTTAAAAAAGGAGGGAGTCTTGTGAAGTGTGCATTCACTGAGTCCAGTTTTTCCCCATCCCCTTCACTATTTTCTATTTTTGGTTTTCACCCCCCCTCCTTGTACCTGGCATGTTTCCCAAGAAGTGCTTCAGTTGCAAAGAAGGAAAACACTGACAGTGCATAATTTAAATGAGAGAGATGTGCCATGCCACATTTTCATTAAAATTACAGAAAAATCCAAGCTGTGTGGAGTTTAAGGGAGATCAGAATAGAGTCCAAAGTGCTATCATTACATTTTGTAGTGTTTTTTTAGCTCAATAAAGCAGCTGTCCTATATTTGCAAAATAGCTTGGAAATTGTTGGTCGTGGAAAAGGAAAGATGCACACTGGGTTTTTTCTTTCTTCATTTCAGTTTAGAGTTCTCTACTAGTTACAAGAACTGGTAGGGTGGTGGAATCAAGCGCATAATTCCTATGATCCCCATTAGCATCTTAATATCAAACCAAGTATATATTGAAAAAAGTTTCTCAAAGAGGATTGGGACAGAACTTTGCTAACAAATTAATAAATTCTTACCCACAAGTCAAATATTCTACTGATTGATAAGCTTAATAAAACAATGGCATTCGCTTATAATGGTATTTCAGTAAGCAACATTTTCTGCAGACTTACACAAAACAACAAAGTAAAGATGTTGTTCTGGGGGGAAAAAAAGACCTGAAACAAATGTAGAGAATAAAGAATGCCAAAACAGTACCAGTTTTCTCAGTAATTGCAGGGTTCTGCCACTTGTGAGCTAAGTCGTCCTTTAGAACTGGAAATTCATTATACTTTGGCATCAGTTCATTACATTTTGGCATTGGTTCGAATCACAGAATGCTCCTGTCATTAACCAGGAGATTTTCATCTCAGTAGTTAATAACTTTCCTGTACATGGCAAACGCCCATTCTATTATACTATCTTAGAATCTAGACCCAAGAATCAGAGACCTAAAGTAATAAAAATAATCTTTGCCATTTGGAAATTCAACAGAAAACCGGCAAGAATGTTTTTTAATCTCAGAGAAAACTAACTTGAAAACTAATTATTTTCCTTTTGCTTTCCAAATAAACTATATGTCTATGATTTTCTAAATGAAAATATGTAAATTTTGTATCTCAGAACAAAATATCCTTATGAGCGTGAGTTCATCTTACTTTGTTAATAAGTGATATTTTTCACTAACGTGAATCTAGAACTTCCAAAAACACCAAACCACTCTATATATACTATGTTGAAGAATAGTGGATACAACAAAAATCTATTCATGCCTCCAATTTATAAATAACTCTCAATAGATATTTGGAAATGCTTACAGACCTTTCACTTTTTAGACACAAATACACAAAGTACTTAATTTTACTGTTTTATTTTTCATATAGGATCATGGTAAAACTTCTTTTTTGAAATTTCATCTTTTTACTGTTGATATAGAGCAAATCCAGAAAACTATAAGACACAAATAATGCAACTAAATAAACTTTATCCTTCCATATCCTTGGCCACTTATCTCCCTGGAAGTCTTCAGATGCCTCTCCCAGTCACAGCCCTTACCCTCTCCTCTTCAGTGTGGACACCCCTTGCATAATATAACTTAGTTTTGCCAGTTTTGAATGTTTTAAGTCTCTTTAAATAAGAGTCCCCTTCCAGCGTTCTCGTTTTTAAAAACTTTTTAGCTTTTTTCATTTTTAAAAATTGCAATTTGTTAATTAAATGTAATCATTCATCATTTGAACAGACCTATAGTCTAGATTTTATAGGTTGCATTCCCTTGGTGTTATCCAACACATCCCTCTATTCTTTGTAAACTCCTATAAATTGGCAGTTAATCTGGAAGTTTATTCAGATTCAGTGTCAAATGTGTGTGTGTATGTGTGTGTGTATACATATTGGACATACTTTATAGATTGTAGGGTACTCTTTGCCAACACACTGTCTTGCAAATTATTTTTTAACTTAATATGTCTTAGTGATTCCTCCCCTCTACTTAGTAGATTTTCTTTTATTCTTTATTCCATAGAAGGATGTTCCATAACTTCTCTTCCCTTCTGTCGAAACTTTGTTATTCTCATCTTCATATTAACAATGCTATATTGAACATCCTTATAGAGAGAATTTTGGCACACAAGTGAGAGTTTTATAGGAGAGTGAAGCCTTTAGTCCTTTCTCTCCTTCTACACTAGTAGGAGACTCTGAAAAAAGAAGAATTTCATTGACACGAGAAGAAACAGTAAAAGGACATTTTGTTCCATGCAATGCACTTAGACTGTTTCCTAACACAGGAAAAGGATCAAATCTACAGGAATCTATAGCAACAGTATCCAAAATGGGATATATATACAACAGCATATACTGAAGCAGCCAGGATGGAGTGCAACTTTTATTTCTATTATTTTCCATGTGTATTTTTAATAAGGTACAGAAATATGTGCAAACAATTTATAAGTGTGTGTGTGTGTGTGTGTGTGTGTGTGTGCATGTTCAAAATACATAATCCAAGGATGTTCTGAGAGAAAAATATTTAGGTGCTAACTATTTCTGTTTATTATATAGAAATAGATATAGATATAACTATATAGATACAGATATAGATATAATTATTTCTGTTTATTATATAGAGTTTAGTTTCTGCAAAGCTGATTATCTGTTGAGTATTTCCACAGAAGTGATTTGTCATCACCTCAAACTCAACCTGTATTTTAAAAAAAAATCCTTTTTCCCCTCCAGGTCCAGCTTCTCTCCTTGATTATTGTGTTTCCACTGATGGTAGCAACATTCTCCAGGACACCCAGCCTCGAAACCTTGAGTCATCTTTCCTTTGCACCACCTTCTATGTCATCTCTGCAATAGCTTTTACGTCTGTTTCCTGCTTTCCACCTCCACTGCCACCATCCTTTTCAGGGCCCATTTAATGGCTGTTAAAATAAAAGTTTAATTGCTCTCCACTCATTCTCTCTTTTTAAGCCAACACATCTTAAAAGATGAATCTTTCTTAATCACGGTTCTGATCATGCCACAAGTCTGTTGCAACCTGGCATATAATTATGAACTGCTAACTAAAAAATACCAAAACGACTCCTACATATGGTTTTCAAGAGCCTTTGTGCTTGGCTTCCAACTCTTCCTCTTCCCACATTGTCCTCTTTTTCCACTTAAGATTGATTCAACCCAGTCCTTCCTCTTTGCCTGACTCTGGTCAGGCATGTTGCAGGTGTTATCTCATTTAATTCTCACCATGCTCTATGAGGTAGATGGCTGGATGTCATTGTAATGAGGGAGGTTCTGGAACCAGCATGCCCAGATTCCAATCCCTGCCTTATCAACTGCGTGACAAGGGACTTGTTGGACAGGTCTATTTCCCTCTCTTACTTTGGTCTTTTCATCTGCAGAGTTGCTTAATTACTGCTACTCTGCTTGTTCCTTATTTTTAATATTACTGTTAATATCACCATTTTTCAGTAAAGGATAATTGAAGCTCAGAGAGATTAAGTCAGTTGCCCCATTCACACAACTAAGGAGTGTCAGATCAGGAATTCAGCCCACATGTCTGACTCTAAAGGCCATGTTCCTGAAACAGTCCTTGGCTGCCCCCAGTCTCCAGACCCGTCTCTCTTTCTTCCTATGTGCACTTAGAGTTCTGGTTATCAATTTCCTTACTCCTCCAAGGTGCTTCATCCTTATCTTTTCCTACCTTTCTTTTTCATATTTTACAGTGACATTTCTATTTAAGTTAATTCCATTCCTCTCCTTCCTCCTCAGTGGTGATCTCAGCCTCTTAAAATTTACCCATTGCTATGAAAGGTCACTTTCTTTGTGACACCTCCCTTGACCTTCTTGTTTCTTCTGCAAAACAGCAACTGTGACCTCCCTCTGCCTGAATGGACATATCTTCTCTGATTTTTATCATATATGCGTAATTTATAGCAGATATCTATGCATCTACAGGAGAAACCAGGACATTATGTTCAAAAGTTCCCCAGAGATCATCTTGCTGACACTGTTTTCAGAGCCCCAGGGTTTAAGGGAGGCAGTTCCAGACTTGACTGATGGAGGCAGCCTGGAGAGGCTGAGTGGGTGGACCTGACCTCCTTACACACACCCACACCACTTCACACAGAGGATCCCCTTTTTATTCCTTTTATACCCTGGGATAAATGTCTAAATACATTCCCATAATCAGTTATTGTCTCTTCTCTCCCACTAGAACTCTGGTACTTTGTGGGAAGGGAATCTTCTGGCTAGGGTGTCTCTAGCTTGGGGCCTAGACAGAGCACCTGCTTATCTGATACAGAGTGACTTAATTTATCTGGACTTAGATATTTTACCTTTAGGCATGGATGGTAAGTATTCTTTCCCTTTTAAAGGTACAAGAACAGAGGCCCACCTCACCAAAGTCATCTGTCCTAGTTCATAGAGTTAGTGAGTAGAGAAGTCAAGATCTGTCTGGCTCAGATTCTGAAATGGGATTGACCAAGGTTCAAATCCCAGCTCTAAGTAGCTTGGTGTTCTGGCAAGTGACTCAATCTTCTGAGTCTTGCCTCTTGTAACAGGCATAGCCATACCTCACACTGTTCCTAGGATCACACACTGTGACCTAGATGTCTGGGTTTCAACCCAAGTCGGCTGTTTTCACTATGCTGCACTATCTACTAGAGAAAACTTCCTGAGAAAATGCTAGGTATTGTAACTTCTGAACTATCTTCAGCAACAGATTCAAAAATACATCATTCTGAGACTTTTCCCCCACTCAGCCTGTGTGATTTTTAAACTGTTCAGAAAGCTATGCAATTTCTGTCAGGGAGAGAGCAAGTCAAGGCTCTTACATGAAACAGTGATACAGCAAGTGACGCATAATGCTATTGTCTGACTTCTTGTGACCCTCCAAAATTCTTATGTTGGAACCTAATCTCCCATGTGATTATATTAAGTGGTGGAGTCCTCGGGGAGGTGATTAAGTCAAAGGGTAGAATCTGCACCAATGGCATTAGTGCCCTTATAATATAGGCCAAAGTGTTTGCTTGCTTCTCCCACCATGTGAGGATACATCAAAGGTACCATCTATGAAGCAGAGTCAGACCTCCCCAGAAACCACAGCTATTAGCACCTTGACCTTGGACCTTTTGACCTTCAGAACTATGAGAAATAAATTGCTGTTGCTTATAAATCATTCAGTCTAAGATATTTTGTTAGAGCAGCCCAAATGGACCAGGACATATAGCATATGATAACAAGGCCTGGCAATTTTGTTCTGCTAAAGAAATTCCCTCCTCACTAAAATATCTGAATTGAAGTAGTATTCTACTCCTTTGCCTCTGAGCCTCTAAGTTCCAAACTGATGCTTCTTCCAAGAGAAGAATATCACAGTCAATTATGGGAAGATGTATGTGTCTGTCTGTGGTTTTTGGAAATATTAACTATAGAAAACATTTTATTAGGGCTGGAGTTGTGGCTCAGCAGTACAACGCTTGCCTAGTATGTGCGAGGCACTGGGTTTGATCCTAAGCACCACATAAAAATAAATAAATTAATTAAATAAAAGGTATTGTGTTCAACTACAACTAAAAAATAAAAATTAAAAAGAAAAAAGGAAACATCTCATTAGCATTCTACATCCATTCTTAGAAACCCTGATGTGATGCTTCCATGCCTTTGTTAAGTAATGCAGCAAAAAGTTTTGAGGATATAGCCACAAACTGTAAGATATCTCACCAATAAAACTTAACAGTTCAGTTTTTTTAAAAAACATTAAGACTGTTATAACCATTGCATCTTTTGTAATCATATTACAGCATATTATTTTCAGAAATAGAATCTTAACACATATTTGTCCTTGTTTTACTATTATAAGGACAGTTAAGTTGTTAATAAAGCATTAAAAACAAGAAAGAAAGGCAAGTCAAAGGCCCACTGGATCCTGGAGGAATGGATCCTGACAGGTTCACTACAGCCCACTTATTGGTGCCTTAATAATGCAGTCAATTTATTGGTGCTTAATAATATCTTATTTATTTGCACAAACATTGTTTTTAATTCTTGCCCCATCTGCAACTTACTTTTTTTTAAAAAACATCTACTAGTTACATCTACTAGTAACTGATAATGGTGACTTGTTGTACATGTCCCCAAAACAACTTGCCAGTGAGAATAAAGGAGTGGACCCAGAAAAGAACTAGTTTCTAAGAGAGTTTAGTGCAAGTTTTCTTTCCTGTCTGGGTTTCCCCTCTAAGATTTGGATTCTGTTATCATCTGAGAACCCAGTCAAGTGAGTTCTTTACTTTTACCAACCTTCCCAGATAACACATTAACTTAAAAAAAAAAAAAAAAACTGACCACAGGATGTGGCACGTCTCTGGTGCCAGAACACTGCCATGTTGTATATATTGTGGAAGGAACTTAGTAAATATCCTTCCAGGGAATGCTTAATGACATGTAGATGGCTGTTAATAGGTCACCAGGACCTTCTTTATCACATTTCCATTCTGTGCATCCCTCTGGTTTTCCACATTCTAATGGTACGCCCTGTAACTGAATTTTTCACAACAGAATGTATCAAAAATATTTTTAAATTACATTCTTCTTTAGCATTAAGCAGTGAGCTATGAATCAATGTTTATTGGGAAAACAAAGTTTCACATACAATGAGATGTGATTTGTGTGTCGGAAAGCACATTTTTGCAAAGAAAACCATTATTTCAATACACAAAAAAATTCTGAGTCTATTGATCAATTCCCCCCACCAAATCCTAACATGATCACTACCAATAATTTTCAGATTGATTTTTGCCCTTTTGACAGTCTATGATCCATACCACATTTTCTTCCTTCCAAACAGAGGTTTGAGTAATGCATTGAACATTGTCTAGGAATCAGGATTTAATGTTTCCTTTTCCCTAAGTATGCCCATTTTATCAGAAACAGGTTTAAGGGGGCAAGATGATAAAAGTACATTTTAAGACTACATTTGTTTGATAGGTCCAAATGTGTTCTGGCGCTCTGAGAAGTAACATCATACTGTCTTTCCTATGTTGTACACACCATCACCTGCTTTCTTTCCAACTGTGAATAGGTGATACTGAGTAATCTGCACTCTCTTTTTGATCTCTGTGACCCAGGAAAATTCACTGAGGGTGAAGGTATAGTCTGTGACTCTGCAGCAGTTTTTTCTCTGTGTAAAGCTAATAAAACCTGCGACCTTACCCTTATTAGTGTTGTCCTCTCACCAACTGAGCTAACACCTCCAAAAGTAAACAGATGATGGGTGCAGAGTCATATCCACATTCATTTTCCAAACTAGTTCTTCTGATGTTGCAGAGAACAGGCATCCGATCTTGGAAAGTTATAGAACTTTCAGTAGTTGTTAGAAGCTGCCGTCTCCAAGTTTTAGTAGAAAAGGAAGTCTTTGAAAATTGTCAAACAAAATTCAAATGAAAAGAGAATCTACCAAATATCAAGTAGAGAGTGTTAATGTTCAAAGGGAGCTAGATGTCTTAATCTGTTCGTATACATTTGGGATCAACATTAATAAATTTGATCAAAAATATTTTTTGAGCATCTACTTTGAGTTAAACATGTTGTAGTTTAATGAGAGAGAAAATATAGTTGGATCTTGTAAGTCATACAGTCCAGTAGGAAACATAAGTAAACAATAACAATTTAGTATTAAAGGCAGAGTTCAGGGTAAAGTTATGAAATTCTGGGAAGGTTTCCCAAAAAGTATTAGCAAATCATAAAGGGTTGATAGTTTTCCAGTGAGAAAAATTAATTTTCCTTTCATTTTATTTATATATTTCTCATTGTATTGTTTTAACAATCATATTTAATTCTATGTGTTTTAAAGTTTTTTACACCTACTCTTTTAATGTCTTTATGTCTATAAAAGTTTTGAGAATAAAATTTAAACGTAAACATCTTAAGTTTTCACAGTATTTTCATAAAAATTATATTATTTATCCTTATTGTGTTCCTGGGAAATTAACAAGTGATTTATCCTTATTGTGTTCCTGGGAAATTAACAAGTGGTTATTAAATCACCTTTGTAGTAATAAAAAAATATTAATGCAGAAGGAAGGAAAGTCCAACTTGTTAAAGTAGCATTAAAGCCAAAACAATACCCCAAGTCCTCAATTCCTAGTCTAAGAGTCTCGGCATTTGGATTCAAGTCTTATGTATCTTGCTTTCTAATCACTTCAAGTTTTTGGTTGTCCCTGAAATTGTATTGTTATAATAGTTTAAGATAAGAGCTTTTAGAAAAATAACAATGAAGAATCCTTACCTATTCCTTGGGGGGAAAAAAATATCTAAACGATGACATGATTTTCAAAGACTAGAGAATCAACTGTGTAGTCAAAACTTTAAAATTTTTTATTTGATATAGCCTATTTGTAACAATGAACTTCACTGATCCATCCCAATTCACTTAAACTCTCTAATTATTCATAGGTTAATTAAACATCCATGCCTTGGACAGTCCCTGTTTATACCAGTTTTCTAGTGTAACGAATAATAGCACCCCTTCTACTTAAAAACATTTAGTTTAGACAATACGTTATATGATCACACTGGGCATTTGCCATATTCTGGTTAAATGTGTGGAAAAAAAACAGAATTGTGTCTTCCTCATCCCTTCTGCCCGACTATGTATCTTCTCATCGCCTGTATGTAATTTTGAATACTACTAGATAAGTCTTACTTATAGAGGACAGAAGAAAAAAGTACACAGCAAATAGTCTGCTTAAACACCTTTTCAGGAAATGGTGGCAAAATTACATCATGTCATTTGGTGATAGTGCACTGGTCCAGTTCTTCATCAATCCCTGTAATTTTGTTATTTTGTTAAATTATGCCTGATTGATAACAACAGGGTGTGAGCAGGTGGCGACCATTGTAGCCATTTGGTCTTCCTATTAAATCTCCCATTTGTAGGGTCCAGTCATCTGCTGGTCATACTAATTGTTAAAGTCAAGTTTAGAAGCTTGATAATAGAAGAGAATATGTCCTATAAGAATGGGCTCCTTATTATCAGAGTAATTTCCTTGTATGATTTGTAGATTTTTATTCAACTATGGGAAATAAATATGGTACATAAAGATTGTTTTCATGTGGATTAGATTGATCTTCAGTCTACCATGTGTATACAAACCTAGAAGGATCCTTGGTAAACAGGATATCCTGCTGCCCTTAAGCATTACTATAGGTTATATGGTATCTCAACTGTCAAAAGGAAATACTGTATCTTCAAGGTTTTTTTTTTTCTTTCTTTCTTTGGTTTTATTTTATAATTTATATTTCAAAACTGTCTGTATCTGTAAAATCTTTATATATTGTATACTGTACAAAACAAAGCCTATAATAAATTCTCAAAGAACTATTTATCAAATAAACATTTGAAGGGATAGCTATTCTTTATATCGTTACAAATATGTTAGATTTCTGAAATATATAGTAAGGCAAACTTCATCCAAGATTTATATTAAAAATATTTTTTCCTGTGTTCTCATAATTCAAGAGTATTTTAAGACCTGTATCTGTGTGTGTGTGTGTGTGTATGTGTGTGTGGTGTTGTGTACCCCTCTTAGAAAATCAACTTTTAAAAGTCCAAGCAGAGAAACCCATCATTCTATTTTAGTTTTACTATAATAGTGTTGATGTGCTTCCTCTGAAATAATCAGTGGCATTTAAAAAAAAAAAAAAAACTCATGTAGTGATTAGAATGTGCATTCCATGAATGGTACTAAACCTTTTTGTGAATCAAATTCTTTCAATTCTCAAGAGTTTCCCTAACCAGGCATAGATTCAAGAAATTTCTCAGTGATTGCCTTGCCTACGAGCTAGTGACTGAAAAAGAGCATACACTAAGTCTACAAAATCTTTCACGCTATGTGAGGGCACAGATAATTGAAACAATTTAAGAAACTACATTTATTTTAGTCTATCAATGATAATATTGCATTATTGTTTTTTCCTTCTGTCCTTTTATAGTCTATCCATAAATATTGTGTCTTTGCTTAAATTCATCTAATTTGTTGATTGAATATAGCTGGCTGGAACTTTGAAATACATTTAATAAAGGTGGTGCTTAAACCACATTCACTTATTTTCTATATATTTATTAACTTACTGTGATGTACTAGGTACTGAACTTGATGCTGAGAATACATTTAAAAATCAATCTGGGCTGGGATGTAGCTCAGTGGTAGAGTGCTTGCCTAGCATTTGCAAGGCCCTGGGTTTGATTTCCAGCCCTTACACATAATAATAATAAGTACTATGGGGCTCAGATAATAAGGACATGTTGATCAAGGCACAGTGAGAGCAAAGAGAAAAAAGTGATTCATAATGAACTCTGCCTGGAATTTTAAAATTAAAAAGATAAAACCCTTCAAAGGTAGATGGATAAATGGAAACTACTGAATATTTTAACAATTGAAGAATTTGCTGAATAAATATAATTTGTTAAGACCTTGCCATAAAATATACATTTTATGAAGAGTATAATTACTTGGAAATCACTGAAGACATTTACTACTAAAGTAGCATTTTCTTTTAAAAATTGACATATGTCTTCCATGTATATGATTAAAACCTTTCGTCTTATTTTTAAGCCATTCTCTTTAAATAAATTAATATCTAAGTTGAAATGCACCTAAATTCTTATTCACCAATATAGGCAATGAATTCTCATAAAGTCATTACTGTTCCCAATTCCAATTTCCAAATGTCATTTATTGTACAATTACCTGTTTGTCACTGGGATGAGTAGTCAGAGTTGACATTGTAGCTCCATCTCTATGGCTCTTAGTCTCTGAAATGGAAATTGATATTTCTGTTGAGAAGTATGTTAAATGAATGTTATGCTACCTGTGTGAGAACCTCTGGATATTAAACCTTATAAATCTCTGAATGAGAGTCTGTATCTAGAAACCTCTAACATTAACAGCAATGCAGGTGATCCACTACATGGAGCTACTTAAGGTACCTTCCCTTTCTAGAATACCATGACTGTGACTAATTCCTTTAGGAACCTACAGAGAATCTAGTTCATGTCAGTAATCCCCAGGATACCCCCTGATACTCTGGGCGGTTCCATATAACTCTCCTCATGAGATGTAATAGCAAATTCAGCAGGATGAAGGAAAAGATTTCCTATGAATTCTCTCCCCTGTTAGAGAATAGTTAGAGAATAGTTTCCTCCCTAAACCTGAATGGCTGGGCAAAGGCAAGGCTGTGGACAATCCTTTCTAAACACACAAACAAAAGAAAGCAAGCAAACCTAGAAAATTTCCTGCCCTGACAAAATGTAATGTGTCCTTTTAAATCAATTTTGAAATAGATTCTCAAGGCGAGGGAAGGCTCCGGCATGTCACAACATCTGTTAAAAGTGCATTTACTTCCAACAGAAACAATGGGACACCTCCAGATTACTGAAGACACCAAATTGCTAAAAAGATGCAATACCAAAACAGACAAAAACAGGGTTTGTCAACTCTGATGAAGTGGTTTCTGTGGACTCTGCACTTTTCTATGCCCCTCTGCATCTCCTCACTCCTGTAAAATATAAATAAATAAAAGGAAGAGGCTGCTAAAATGATGAAACCTTAATATAACCTTTTCAGCAAGAGATAAAAACATATTGATTGGTGACTGCTGAAGGACATCATTAAACTCTCAATGTTTGATTTCATTTCTTCCTCTCTTATTTAATTAATTTATTTATTATTTGGTCGCCCACGGGCATCTCTGTACTGACTGACCCTGATAGTTCAACTATTAAAGAATTTCCCTCTCCAAGGAGGCCTGATGTAAACATGATAATCTGTTTGGCGGCTCCTATGATGGCCCATGAATAAAACATATGACAACCAGGTTGGAGTTGAAACAGTTCACTATTAGTTACCAAACAGAATGTTTGGAAGCTCCTGAAAAGCTTTACCATGGCTAATCCCAGAGGCCTGGAATCTCATTCTGGCCTCAAACTAACCCACAAGGGCTGTGGCTAACCATTGTCCTTAAGGTCAACCACCCTCTAATAGCTTATTAAACAAGACCAAATGCAAAGGATTGGATTTGAAAAATACTCCTTTAACTGTGTCAGAAAGCATGTCTCTGCGTTTAGAAGGTACATATGTACTGTATCCTTGAAAATAAAAGAAAATGTTGAGTAGGTGAGATGTGGGAAGAGAAGTCTAAAAGCCAAAGTGAAAGAGCTAGAAGGCAGCCACATCTATTATATTTGAGAGTGCACACACTGAAATCAAAATGCAAAATCACTTATTCAGTTCTTTATAACATTACAAAGAAGCGATTGGATATTTTTTTCCTTTGATTACCTGTTGCGACCAAGACACGTTTATAAATATAACAAAAGAAAAGACTGGGCTATAATCACTGCAGTGGCAAATCAAAGAGGTAAAGCCTGTCCCTGGTTGGGTGGATGTTGTTGGGTGGATAAAATCAGAGAGGAATTATTTAAGGTGACCTTTCCCACACAACAAGAGAACAATTGTTCTTATAATTCAGGTTTGTTTTTAAAGCATAGTCATTAAAAAAATGCTTATAACACTTTTTTTTTCCTGGAAATCTCTCCCTTTGTGCACTGGCTATGGCCATTAATCCTCTAATTATGTTCCTGCATATATTTAATTTTTGATCTCTTGTAGAAGGAACCATAAAATGAACATTTTATATAAAGACAGTTTTATATTGCTACATAACAGCTGCTATTGACTAAACAACTTTCTTGGGACTGTCTTTTGTCTGTATTCTCTTATCACCTCTGACATACTCTGTACTTTTCACCTGGTTGCCATTATTCTTTATTTTAATGAAAAAAAAAATTAAATGCAACTCAAGATACTAGCACATTTGAAAATTTATAATATATTTTGCATTCCTGGTAGTCTTTAAAGTAAGCATGATTTTAAGAGTATATGTATATGTGATTTTTTTTTAAAATTCAGCATTCTGTAAAGAGCACTGTCAAAATACAAGTCATAATTAATTAATGTAAAATTATAAGTTAATGTCCAGGACACATCTACTTTTAAAATATTATAAATAATAAAATTTGCATCTTCTGCATATTTATAAGGCCTATTATAAATTATTTATGCGCCTCTATTGTAAGATTTAGGTAATATAATTTAAATGTAATGTCGAACTCCCTATAAATCATTATTGAAAAAAAAAAGTTGGAAATAAAAAACTTTTGAAATTATGAGCAAATGTCTTTTCCAAAACATTATCTTAAAGAAAATCAAATCCAAATACTTTGGATAATATTTAGTGAAAAAACTTCAGTAGTACTTAGTGTATCAACTTCACCATGGAATGAAGTGTTCCACATAAGTAAATTTTCCTGGTAACTGTAGTTTGCAGCCTTCTGTGTGTTTTGAAAATCAAATGAGATAAAGTATCGAGAAGTGCTTTACAATTTTTAAAATGCATTATAATGGATATTATTACTTTCATCGTGCTATAAATTCACTTTTAGACTTTTAGATCATTTTTCTTTTTGTTCTTTTTTTTTTTTTTTTTGAGATGGAATCTCTCCGTGTTGCCTAGGCTAGCTCAGTGATCCTCCTGCCTTAGCCTCCTGAGTAGCTGGAACCGCAGGTGTGTGCCACCACACCTGGCTAGATAATTTATTTCTAGCATAACTTTTCAAAATATGTTCTTCCTAAGTAGCATATATAGAATATAAGTTTACTTTTATATTTTAATTGATATTTATAATTATCAACATGAATTATAGGATTTCCAAGTTTTACTGAGATACACTCTGAGCATCTTGTTCCTGACAGTGGTGCCACATTGTTATGTTATGTTTTGTTTGTTTTTGGTTTTCTGTGCTTCTCTGTCTCCTACCCAGGTGAAACTGTCAGTCAAGCTGGCCTTTTTCATCTGCTTCATTCTCCCCTCTTCCCTCTCTTGCTACTTACTGGTTGGTGTCTGTTGGTGTTTGGGGAAACAAATAAACAAATCCTGAATTATGTCTAAAAAGTAAATGGGTTTAGGTGAGGATCCATTAAGTTCCTGTACGTTTAGCTGGGTGAGCTTTTATTATAAGACTTTTTGAGTATATGTTTAGGCTACTAACTATACATTCACTGAGCAAGTATTTATGAAGTTCTTTCTGGGTTTCTGCCACATAATTACACAGACATGGCCGTAGCCTCATGACGCTGTAAACTAGAGACACAAACATAAAACGTATGATTACCCCAATTTTTAATTACATTGGATGGGTGCTATGAAGAAGAAATGCAGGATGTTCAAAGAGTATTTGAGAGGACAGTCACCTGTGCTAATCTAGGAAGCCTTACCATGTAGACTGAGTCCTGAAGGACAGATAGCATTGAAGGGGCCACACAGAGAAAACAGTATGTGAGGCAATGTGTGCTATCCGGAGACTTTTGTTTATTTCCAGAATCTAGGTGAGATAGCTAATTTAAAAGACCTCTTAATAGATGAGTAGCTGACTATATAATTTCTTTTAAAGAATTTAGAAAGATTCTTTTGATGACTATTTTCTCCTGGTTCTTTTTCCAGAGCTTTAGAGGAACCCTTCTCTAAATTCTCAATGCAGTTTCTATTTAATTGTGGAGTGTGACTCTTCTGTAACCAGGCCATTTATGCTGCCTTACCTTGAGGACAAATTTCCAATTCTATACTGTGCTCTGCTTGCAATCTGATTGTAGAACTCCCACTGATGGCAGTCGGAGCTGTGCTTGTATATCTAGGAAAGTACACTGCCCTCTGTGTCACTGTCAGACTCCTCTGGCACGGGGCCTGGAAGCCAGAGTGTAGATGTGAGTCTCTAAGGAAACGGAGCTCTCAGCAGTGCCACACTAGCAGCAGTGTGAATGGAGGCAGAGAAAATAGGTAAAAAAGAAAAACGTGGCAGCTAGACCAGCACCCCAGCACCCTTCATTCCTCCAACCAAGAGTGCAGGAGAAGAGGCAGAAGGAATGAAAAAGCAATGAGACTCTCTGTTTCATAAAACCATCAGTATTATAGTTACACATTGATTTTTAAGGAGCACATGCCTCCTAATTTATGCAAGGACTGGACAATAATGCAAATGGAGGGTCTGATTTAGGACCAGCCTAGACCTTTTGCCACCCTCTGCTCCATTCAGTAGGAGAAGGGGGCCTCCTTATGTTTGTGTCTCACCTTCTTCTTTCTTCTGCCCCACCCACCCAGGCAGCCACACCTTCAGGGAGATTAGCCCAGGGAAGAGACCCAAGCCAGCTCTGGAGTGGGCTCCAGGCCATTTGACAGGGAATTTCTGGGAATACTTGCTCTTCTTTAAACTGTACTACCTTAGAAAATGAGGCAAATTTGTAATGGTTTAAATCCATGTTTGGGGTTTTTTTGTTTTGTTTTGTTTTTGCTTTGTTTTATAACCCAAGAGTGTTTTACCAATGAGTTACATTCCCAACCCTTTTTATATTTTACTTTGAGACAGTGTCTCACTCAGTTGCTGAGTCTGACTTCAAAATTGAGACCCTCCTGCCTCAGCCTCCCAAGCAGCTGAGATTACAGGTGTGTACCCCTGCACTCAGCCCTATGCATCTTTTAAAGACTTTTTCTAAATCTGTGTTTCTCAAACTTAACATGCACCCACATCATCGAGGGATCTTGCTAACATACAGATTCACAGTCAATAGGTCTGGAGTGGGCTCGAGATTCTGAATTTCTAACAAGCTCTCAGGTGATGCTGGTCTAGACACAGACTGGAGAAATGAGGTCTGTTTAAATATTACTGGTTTCAATTGTGTGTGGGTATGTTTGTGCATGTACATGGGAAATTTTAATAGCATGTGTGCTAAAATATCACACAGCAACATGAGCTAAAAAGACACAGGTTTTAGTCTTATTATTTTTATTTAAGATCTTGTCTCAGAAGATGTCCCAGACAAAAGCCTTTCATACCTGTTCCTCCTCCACATTAATCTACGATCAGCAATGTCACCATGTCTTATCTTTGAATTGGGCTTTCAAGTGTTGCTTTTGCAGTCTTCTGTAGCTTTCTAAAACCTTACAGATGTCTAAGATACATATTAGAGCAAATGGAAGACTAAATGTCTCCTGGTTAGAAAAGGGTTTTTGATTAGATTTAAACAGCTGTCATCTCTGAAATTTCCCTCTCTAAATCATTTTTTTTGCTTTCAACAAGCTCTTCTCCATCGCTTTCTTAGATGGATGCTGCTGCTGTCCTCTTCTAACTACTCACGTTAACTGTGTCCTGTGGTATGGAACTGATACATATTTAAGAGCATCTTTACTATCTCAAAAGCACTTGGCTTAGAGAAATTTTACTCTGCCTCTTCTCTGCCATAATGACTATTTTCCTTTGTACCGAGCAAAATTTCAGCTACATGAAGAAGACAATGATGCTGCAGTTTTGAAAGCTGTCATGAAAGTTATCACTTTTCATTGAACCCTAGATGAAATGCAATCTAAAGTATGTGTTGTTGTTGTTGTTGTTTTCCCCAAAGTAACTTGGACTTGTGGGAAATGACAATTTAAAAATGTGAACAATGAACTAAAATTATATAATGGAGAATTGACTAATGTTTTAAGGATAAATATATTTTTAGATTGTGTTATTCCACATTTTTAATATGAAATGTGAAATACTCTACTGAGTATTGAACTAAATTTCCCCCTGAGAATTTACAGAATATAACTGAAATGGCAGTTTTCTTGTTAGTCATGATCAAAGTGATCTGGGAATGTCTAAAAACATGTGAAAGTTGATTACACATTTTATTGCTGGCACCGCACTGACTGGCCACCCATATGATGGAGCAATTGGGACTGTGTACTAGTTCCAAGTAGCCTCAGGGAAAGAGTACCCTGGGTTGAGACCTTTAGAAAGCATTTGCTTGCCTCATTTAACCAAGTGACTTACAATTTTCCAGCTTTTAGCTTTATTTATTTCACATGAGAAGGGAAAATATCTTCTTTCTGCCATTTAAACAAAGAATATCCATCATTTAAAAATTAATTTTCAGCCACACCTACCTATCTTTTTCATGAAATCCATGTTTTGTTTGTCGATAAGATAAAATACATACTTAAGAAGACTAATCCCATTTGATTTAAAAGTAACCAAGATTTGTCTTTAATCTTGCCTGCCTCTCAAAATCCTATTTGTTGTTCAAGGCACTGTAAAATCTTTTTTCTTCCAGGAAGTCTGTATTCCTCTAGTCAGAATTAGTTGTCACATTTCCTGACAACATCACTTATATGGCATCTAATGATAAGCTTAGTATACAATCTTTGTTGAATAATCTTTTGTGTACTACTAGAATGTGAGTTGCTGGGGGAACAAAGCTCATTTCTTATTTTTTATTTTTATTTTCCCCAAAAAGCCTAACCCAGTGCTTTTTTTTAATAATAGAGGCATAGTATTTATAATGCATTCTTATTTTATTTTATATATGCACTATAGAACACTAGCCAAACTAATAGATAACCAAGAATACACCTAATGACTATTTCCAGTTTTTGCTCACTATTATAAGAAACTAAATAAGAGTCCAATAAAGAATCAGAGTTGGCATTAAACACTGCTTATCTTACTGCTCAAGCTTTAACTTTTAACCTTTTGCAATAAAATATCTGTTTATATATTTTCTTTCCTGCCTTTCTATTTCTTTTAATGGGTGACTTTGGCAACTGTTCCATTTCCCCTATTATTAGAAGATTACTAACTAGCCCAAAAGCATCAGAGGAAATGCACTTTGGGGGGTATTAGAACAAAAGAAATGAATGACTAATGATAGTTTACCACTTCAAATCAGGGAGCTGTTTTTCAACAACGTTAAGGGAGTTTCAGGTGAGAACACAAATTAGAAATCAAAATTCACACACTGAAGACAGAAGAACTTGCTTTCATGGAGCAGTGCCGTGACTTACTGGTTGAATGACCTTGAGAAAGAGAATTAATATCTTATAAACTCAATTCTCTAACCTGGAACTATGGAAAGAATAGCACTGCCTACTTATAGGTTGGTTTGAGGACCCCATATAATTAGCACATTTGCCACTGTGTGTGGTGTGGAGCCCATTCAGAAACTGAGGTTGCCTGGCCTGGTGGAAAGGTCTGGCCATCCATCACCTAATCAGGCACGTGAGCTGATGAGCCCTGGTGTCTCTTCACCAATTGCTTCTGTTTTTGTTTATTCCCAGGGAAAAGGGGACACCAGATTGTAGCAATTAAGAAAGTGAGAACCCTCAAAGTCAGAGAGAAAATCAAAGCAAAGACTTAGTCACTAAATCTTCCAGAAGGAAGAAGGAGAAAAATCAAGCTTAAGCTTGATGCATTCAATTCTGAATACAGTTTCTTAAAAGGAATTTTTGTGGTAAGGGACAATGGAAAGATACCAAGTTAACAATACAAACCCAAGGGCAGGCCCCATGGAAATCAAAGAAATTGGCACTCCAGGCACAATGCACAATAAGGGAATGTTTGAAAGAGAGGGCTATGTATTTGCCATTTTGCTTGATCTACATATCAAAAGCATCCTCCACTGTATATAGAAGATCCTTGCAGGAAAATGTTTCATATGAAAAATAAAAAAATAATAAAAGAAAATAAAAGGAAAGAAAGAAAAAAGTGCTGGAGGCCATGTCATTTTTTTTTTCAATCCTCTTCCTTTTTCACAGATTTCAGTCCAGGTGTAGTGAGAAGCTCATGCAAACTAATACCCTCCCAAATCACCACAAATGAAAAAAAAATTAAAAAATACTGGGAAATAAAACATCTACTATAATAAGTAAAATCAAATAATCAAGAAATAGAGATAACAGAAAAATTAAGTGACCTTAACAAGAAAAAACATAAGTTTTTGAAAATCTAATAATCACTTATATAATAAGAAGTGCACATCAGAAGAAAAGAAACTTAGCTCAGCTACCTTCAGAAATATTTTTACTTGATAATGTATCTAAATATCAGTCATATTAAAAAATTGAAAGTCCAATCTCCAATAAGCTGAAACCCAAGTAGCTATGGGAAATTTTGTGCTATTCTACCCACATCATATTAGGGCTCGTCTCTAGCAGACTTCTGGTAAAGATTTTGCCTTAACAAAGAAAGATGTCACTCTTTCATACAAACAAGTTAACAGAAGTTTTAAGCTTATTTTCAGAAAAGAAATCTGTCCCGACGTTTAACCGGAACTGATAAATAGGGTGGAAAAAAAAATGACTTTACTCAAAATGAAGATTTTTATCCCACACCCCAACCTCATACTGGCGATTGAATCCAGAGCCCCTGGAATGCTGCACAAAAATGAAGGTTTTTAAATCTCAGCTGTATGGCAGTTTGATGCAGGAGGATTGCAGATTTGAATGAAGCCAGCCGGTGCAACTTTTATTTTGGCCCTGTGTCAAAATAAAAAATAAAAAGGGTGGGAATGTAGCTCAGTGGTCAAGTGCCTGGGTTCAATGCCCAGTACCCTCTCCCCCCCAAAAAAGAGCATTTTTAATTTGTTATAACATTCAAATTTATGATTTACTTTTATTCAAAATCAACAACAAGGTCTAAAGAAGGAGGTTCCTTCTTAATACTACCTGGAGATTGTGGAAAGGTGTGGAAGACACATTGGCTGTTTACCCAGGAGACTCCCATTCAAATCCTGCTCCTATGGTCTCTTTGTGATCCTAACCCACAGTCTCAACATTCCTGTGCTTCACAGAAAATAGCAGTAGAGCGACTTATTATTTCTATCATATTGTTATTGTGATATTTGAATAAACCAACATAAATAAATAACCCAGTACAGTTCCTGAAATATTTAGGGTGCCACAAAATGTTAGCATCAGTCTGCCTAATTGTACCACCATCGAGATAACTATTCAAGTTGTCCTCTGTCCCACATGTCCTCTGAGCAATCAAATTTCATTTCTACCTCCCACATACCTCTCAGTTATGGCTTCTTTTTTCCATCTTCTTTTACATTGGCCTAAATTGAGCCCCTCATTACCTCAGGCTTGACTAAAATGATGGGTGTGTAATTCACCCTTACCTACAGACTCAACTACAGCCAACGTGTTCTCTATGTGGAATTCTCTTTCTAGAGAATAAATATAATCATATTATCCTTCTGCTTAAAAGTTCTGATGACTTCTGGATGCCCATAAAACATAATTTAATCTCCCTAAAGTGATATATGAGGGACTTCATCATTAGGGAGTTCAGCACCGTCTTCTACCATTTCTCATCACGCATTTTATGTAACTAATACACAGAGACTCTCCTTTTCCCAATCTTCTATCCTTGCACTTGCTGTTCCCTTTCCTTGTGATGTATTTCCCACCCTCTGACAGTGAACAACTATTCATCTTCAAGACACAGCGGAAATGTCACCTCCCATATGTAGCCCTCTCGAAGCACATAGGAAGAATTTATAGTTCCTGTAGGACTTATAATTATATCCATTACACCACACCACATTTCTTTAATTACTTGTTTATGTGTCTGGCTCTGCACTGAACTGTGAGCTCCAATGCATAGCACAGGGTCAAGAACGTAGGAGTATTTGACAAATATTTACTGAATTAATGATTGAGAACAACAAAAAAATCCATGATGTTACAGTGGAACAGCTCTTGAATTTGTATGCTCCAAATTTGCAAGTGGCCTTTCATTTTTTTAGTTGTTGTGGTTTGTTTTTTGGTACTGGGGATTGTACCCAGAAGTGTTTTACCACTGAGCTATATCCCTAGTCCTTTTTATTTTTTATTTCGAGGCAGGGTTTTGCTAAATTGCTGAGGCTGGCCTCAAACTAGCAATCCTCTTGCCTGAGCCTCCTGAGTTGCAGGTGTGCATAACAATACCCACCATGGCCTTTGATTTTTAGGGTATATTTGTAGCCTTTCTCCACATAGGCAAGCAAAAGATTCAGAATTATCTATTTAGCAAATTCTACAAAACCACCACCATAACTGTTTTTTTTTTTTTTTTTTGGTCATAATGATAATGCAAGCAAATGTTATCTTTGGCCTAAATTTTCAAATTTAATAGTCTCAATTACTTGGTTTGTTTAGACACAGAAGGAACACAGAGGGTGTTTGTTGTTTTGTTTGCTTGTTTTTTTGTGCGGCTGGGGATTGGGCAAGCACTCTACCAACTGAGCTATATCCACAGCCCTGTTGTTCTGTTTTGTTTGTTTGTTTTCTGTACTGGGGATCAGACCCAGAGGCCCTTTACCTCGGAGCTACATCCCTAGACTTTTTTTTTTTTTCATTTTGACGCAAGATCTCAGAAGTATTTTTGCTGTTCCTAAAAATATAAATTTTAGCCAGCTAGAGTGGCACACACCTGTAATCCCAGCAACTCAGGAGGCTGAGGTGTGAGGATCTCAAGATTGAGGTTATCTAGGCAATCCAGAAAGACCCTGTCACAAAAATAAAAAGAGCCAGGGATGTAGTTCAGTGGTAGCGGTGTGCCTGGATCCAATCCCCAGTACTAGACCAAAACAAAACAACACACCAAGTTTTAGATACTCTACTCTTTTCTTTTGCATGCTGGCACAAAGGAAAGCCAGGGATGTGGACAGGAGCCAACTGACTTTGATGTACGGTTTATCCCTAACTCAGAGTTCTCATCCAGCAGTGTACCTTGGTTTCCCCTTCCATTAAATAGTACCAGGCTGGATTTCAGGATAGTGTGAATTTAATGAGAAGGTCAGCAGTAGTCCCATTTTTCTTCTCTTTTGTCAAGAAAATAAGAGAGAACAGTAAAATCCTGGTATGCAAAGGTAGAAGCCAGGGTTCCCTAATTAGCTTCACTTAGTGCCTGGCCTAGCTGACAGTGGATAGATGTTCCTTGCTGGTGATGAAATACTAAGCATAAGAACCTGTGTTTCTGGTTCTGCGTTGTCAGAAAGCTGCTATTATTCAGCATTTATTAGGTACCCACAGAGTATGAGGCATAAACATGACAAGTAGAAAACACACAGTCCCTAACCTCTAAATTACAAAAGACAGATGCACAAGGAAGTAGGTGGACCTCGAAATTGTTTCCAAATGGCTGTTTGTAGGAGGATTTAGAGTAGGAAAAGTCAAGGAGGGCTGGCTAGGGGACAGGATGCAATGTAAGGAAATAGGAGGTATAAGAGGAGTTATTGTTTTCATAAAAGGGTTAGGGTAGGAGGTCAGGCCAATTTCCAGAATCGTTAAGAAGTGACAGGAGAGATCTACTGGTGATAATGAAGAACCCAAGGGAATAAAGAGAGAGGAGTGATTTTCTTTTGTCTCTCTGTCCTCTTTGCTAATAGGAATACTTCCTCCAGCTTCCTTGTTGGCAGTAAAAAAAAAAAAAAAATCATGGTTCTTTTAAAATAAGACGCTCCCTTGCTAAATTAATAGTTCCAACATTTACTAGCCTCGGTTTCTTCATCTTTAAAATGGAACAATAATACCTCAAAGGGTCAACCTGAGAATTAAAGAAGATGAAGCATGAAAGTGGCCCATGTGGGTGCCCAGGAGGCCCTGGAGCTTTAGTCAACCTCTGATGTCCTGGGTTTCTTGCTGTCTCATTCTTCTATTTGTTTAAAGGAGTAAGACTGTAAGACTTTTTTTTTTTTTTAGCAGTCATTAGATAAGAGACAGAAAAAAAATCACAGTGGGAGCCTTGTGAAATAGTTCTCGGGACCCTCCAGGGCATTTCTCTCAGTCTCTTCATCAATGGAACTGGTCTGTATCCTAAGTCTTATTTATAAGGAGGCTTTCAGGCAATTTCACACTGCTTTTCTGTGATGCAGCCCCCCAAAACATGTAAACCCAAGGGATTAGTAGCGACTTAAAGGGAAAATAGTGTAAAGTTACGCCATGAACCGAGCAGTGCAGCGCCTTGATACAGGGTTCCCCTGGGCTCCGACAGTGAATGAAACTTATCTAAGTGGCCCAGTCCACTCCCACACCGCTGGATCCGCAGCCCTTTGTTAGGACGTGCAGGAGAATTGCTCAATCTCAGGGGGCAGCTGAGTCTGTAATGACCTGCATTGTGGAAACACACAGGAGTTCACTATCTAGGAATGAAAACTTAAATCTCGTTTTATATTTCTTTGTTGACAGTTGCAAAGCAGGACTGTGGGGTAAACAAAATGTTTATTCTGGCAATGTTGGTTTCATAGGAGTTTCAGATACATTTACTGAATAGGGCAGCAGCTTGGAATGGAAATGAAATGGGAATATCATCTCAGAGCTACACAGAAGTCTTGAAAAAGACTGGAATATTCCCTAAATACAACCATCATGAGGCTGGCATACTTACATTGATGATCTCATCAGACTAATAATTAATAAGCGTGAATTAGGCTAATGAAATCAGATAGTGTAATGAAAAGCAGCCTCCTACTTGTTAGTATCCCTATTTTCCCCATTATTTAATCTCTAAGAGAAACTGAATATTGCTGCTGGAGATCTAATTGAGCCTGTATGACATCGAGACAATTTTTTTTTTAAGTCTCAAAGAGCCTTTAGAAAGGGGCAAGTATAAAAATATTAAGAATCTATGGGCTGGGGATGTGGCTCAAGTGGTAGCGCGCTCGCCTGGCATGTGTGCGGCCTGGGTTCAATCCTCAACACCACATACAAACAAAGATGTTATGTCTGCCGAAAACTAAAAAATAAATATTAAAAACATCTCTCTCTCTCTCTCTCTCTCTCTCTTTAAAAAAAAAAAAAAAGAATCTACATAGCAACACTTGCAACATTGGGAACACAGATCAGATCAGAACAACTGCAGGCATTTCCTGTTTCTTTGATAAAACTGAAGAAATTGTAGTAAAGGAAATGATGAAAATGCATTTTTTTTTCCAGGCAGGGTTTTATTTAAAAAAAAAAAATGAGATTCTCTTTCCTCCAGTGAAAGCTTCTTGGATTTTTTTAAAAAATAATTTTTGGGGGCTGGGGTTGTGGCTCAGTGGTAGAGTGTTCACCTAGCATGCATGAGGCACTGGGTTCAATCCTCAGCACCACATAAAAATGAAATAAAGATATTGTATCCACCTAAAACTAAAAAATAAATATTTTTAGAAATATTGTTTAGTTGTCAATGGACCTTTATTTTATTTATTTATATGCAGTGCTGAGAATTGAACCCGGTGCCTCACACATGCTAGGCAAGCGCTCTATCACTGAGCCACCACCCTAGCTCCAAAGTGTCTTCAATTTTTTGACACACCTAGTTTAGTAAATAATTAAACTACAATACATGTTTCCCTCCAAGGATAAGCACTTTAGTATGGCCTGGAAGAATTATGGGGTCAAGAATGAGCCCTTTAGGCTGGGCACAGTGGCACATGCCTGTGTTTCCAACAACTCAGGAGGCTGAGGCAGGAGGATCAAGAGTTCAAAACCAGCCTCAGCAACTCAGCAAACCTCTAAGCAACTCAGCAAGACTCTGTCTCTAAATAAAATATTTTTTAAAAAGGACTAGGGATGTGGCTCAGTGTTAAAGTACCTCTGGGTTCAATCGCTACTGAAAAAAGAAAAGGCTTTTGGTCTGAAGAATGGAGCTGTGAAGACAAACGGGACATGAACTGGGAGATCATCTTTTCGGGTGAGAACTCATCAGCTGCCTCTGTATCTTAAATCTGCAAGAAAAAGGTGAAAGCATGTCTGATGTGGTTTGGTTTCTATTTGAGTCTCCTCTTCCAAAGAAAGCTTGAGAATCTACAAAAGGGATCAAGGGCAAAGGAAGCATGTGCTTCCCTTTCTTCTCCCATAGCAGCATGTGGATAAGGAGAGCCCTTGTGTGAACTGGAACTGTTCGGGACCCGTTCCAGGGACTTCTTATGTTCTCTCATCTTCTGTTGGAAAGCATGTGCCAAGACAGACAGGAAGAATGCATTTGTGAGTGAAGGGTTAAGCCAGCAGGATGTGTAGATTAAAATCACAGTGTATTTCCCATTCGATAATATTGGATCTATTTTGGGATTACTTATCAGTTGGTTATTGTGCTAATAATTGCCATTAAAATTAATACTACATTTTGGGGATTAGGCAGAGAGCTAACAAGTTCGCTTTTACACAGAGCTTTCCAAAAGCAATCTGGGTAACTTGTTTCTGGAATGCAGCTGTGTAAGTTTCATTAACATCTTGCAGGTGGAGCCTAATTTTAGTTCATCCTTGAGAAGGGGGAATTGTTTTCCTCATGATACTCACAGCAAACAGCAGCAAAGCAGGTGGAGCTTCACCAAGCGCTTGTTTACTTTCCTGTTTTTAAAAAAACAGATGATTCATATCGTTAATCATACAGTTTCTATTTGATTTTAACATGTCTTTAACAGAATACTCTGCAGTACATGTGACCCACAGTTACTCAAATATAAAACAAAAGCAATGAAATGGAAAATGATAAGAAAATGAGCAACGAATCCTAAATATAGTGGAGGAGAAGCCAGTGAATGAACTGAAGTGAAATTTAGAAATACATCTGTTTGGCTACAAAAGCATTTTTAAAAGCAACCTTCTAGATTCTAGTTTGGCAATTTGAGTTTGGCTCAGTCAGAAAGTTCAATATGGATTTCTTTCTGCCATTGCAAGAAGCAAAGTATTAGGGGAAGGAAGCTGTTGCTGTGTAAAGAGGAGAGGAAGGATCAGAAAGGACAACTGAGATGCAGATAGCTTTTTTCTGGCCAGTCCTGCCCTGGCCTTTGAATTCAGGGAATGATTGGTAATTGGCTTAAATTTTAAGACTGAGGGAAAAACATTTTAAGGAATCAGAGTGATTAATGACAGTAATTTCTCTTTTAATTTGTTTAGGAAGTATTTTGAGCTTCACTTGGAGATTCAAGGGAACAAACCTTATGTTTGGTCTAGTTAATGTGTTTCACTGCAGTAAACCTACTGTGTGAGTCTCTGGGCACAAGGACAGAGCTCTGCCACCATAATACTGCTCTGTGTCATCTGGCTTAAACAAGAGGCTTTGAATTCTTCTGCCCTGTGGGGCGTGCATGAAAATTCCATTACCTCCACAGAGAGGGGGTAGCTCCATGTGCATATTTGTTTCTTTCAATTCAGCCTCTTGGAATGGATGGAATTTGTGATTATGCTGTATAGAAGTCTATTGTTCTGAACCTCAAAATAAACCTCTTCTTAAAAGCCCTGTTTGGAACCTGGAAGGTCACCATTCAAGGGCTTCCCTTTATGAAACTTCTTAACCTGGGCTGCAGGTTTGTCCGTGAATGTGCTTCAGAGTGTTCATGGAAAAGGTTTTGTTTTGTTTTTGGTTTTGTTTTTAAATTTTTTCTTAGTTGGCATGAATGTGCATTTTTCTCAAGAAAGAGTTCCATAGCTTTCCTTGGATTCTCAGAAGACTCTGTAATGCCAAAAATGTTAAGAATGGTAGCCTCATACAAAATGTTTCAGATACCACCTTTCATGTAATAGAGATACAGTGGTTGACTTTGGCTAATGATTATAACTTATACAGTTTGTCAGGCTTTCCTCTTACAGTGAGTTATAGTTTGACATAGGAAAAGTTTGCCCTTACGTCTGCCTCGTTTCTTCCATTAGGGTTTCATAATTCCTTATCTCTGACTTGTAACCATGCTAAATGAACATCTAAGAGAATATTAGATTCTCTCAAGATGCATTTCTTTATTCAACAAAGATTTGTTAAACACAAATTATACTTAAAGGTCTTCCAGATTTCAGAAAGACACAACACACTCTTTCTCCTTTAGACATATCAGGCCTTTGGCAGAGGCCTTCAGCTAGGAAGAGAAACTCAACCCACTGATGTTTGTAAAGGGGAAAACATTATATAAGGCACCAGATTTTCAAAACATACATTCTCATCTTGAAATATAAATGAAAAACATAAAAGCAATGATAGGGACCTTCTGACAATGTGACAAAAACCACATCCCACCCAAACTGTGCAGTGCTATCCCACTCCACCCACCTGCAGACTGGCCATAGAGGTTGTGTGGGTGGCAGAATGGAATCATGGAAGGAACTCCCAGGGGCAGAATGAGGGAAAAGGTCATCTAAAGGCAAGAGAAACCAGTGTGTCTAAAACTTAGGCTAAGTAAGCATTTTTGACTAAGTTAATCTAGACTGTAATTGCATAATTATCATTGTGATTTTCCAACTGTCTTGAGGATAGTCCTACTGGGGTTTCCAAAAACTTGGTGCCTTTTCATTTTCCTCTACAAGACTCAGTCTCTGACTGCAATTTATTACTGTATTCTACAACTCAGACTCTGTTAATATTTCTTTCATCCCCCACATCAGAGTTTCTCTTCTGTCCTAAATTATTCTTTGACACTCCCCTTCCAATTTGTTCACAGGACTGGGAAGATAAAGAGAAAGGGAAATAACTTTATATGAAGCAGGAATAAAGTACTTTTTCCAGACACATAGGCTCATGTCTATAATCCTAGTGACTCAGAAGGCTGAGGCAAGAGGGTCACAACTTTGAGGTCAGCCTCAGCAACTTAGTGAGGCCCTAGGCAACTTAGCAAGACTCTGTCTGAATATAAAAAGTGAAAAGGGCTGGGGATGTGGCTCAGTGATAAAGCACCTCTGGGTTCAATCCTTCGATCCCCAGTACCAAAAAAAAAAAAAATACTTTTAATTTTGTCTCATTGAAACTCACACTATTAATAGCATTTGCCATTCATTTGATCTTTCCAACATTGTTTTAAGCCTCAATCAGAATGTAAAACTCAGCATCTAACTTCAACTTATCATGAAATATAGGATTATCTTAGGGAGGATGAAATGGATTTGCAGTCCATTTCCAGAATATAAAAAAGGTTGCTTTGACTATCTAAATGGAGGGCTCATCTAAAAAACATTCCTAGTTAAAAATCACAGAATTGGCAACCTGCCTTCCTCTATCCTAGGTTTTTCATTTCTTTGTAAATTTTTCCTACACTCCTTTCTCGGCAAACCTACACTTTTCCTGCTGAGATTCCTTAAGCCACAGAGTAAAATGTCACCACCAGGAAACATGTGATTCATTTCACTCTTGCTGGTAGGTACATTCAGAATTCTACTTCAAGAGGTTTCCTTCCTGGTTTTAATCTAAACCTTATTGGGCTGCCTGCAGTGGCCATGGCGACCACAACTGCAGAAATGAAGTCTTTTCAGAAGCACTTAAGGAAGACCTGGTAGTGATGATTCTGCTTCTGAAGAAGTTCCAATCAGCAGCAGGGTAAAATTTATGAGATTCTTATGAGATTTTTGGTTTCTTAAAAGAGTGCACATACCACAGAGAATCCGAATACATTCCATGAAAACTGGGCCGTCCTGACAACCAGCACAAGCCAAGCACATGTGCAGAAAAGTTGAGAGGTCACCTTGTGGCAGGGCCACACTAGCAGCATCGCAGACAGATGAGATGGAGCCTGGTTAGAGTCTACAACAATAGAAGAAGGATTCTTCAACTTCACTAGGGGAGCCCTGCCAATGCCTGATGGTTATCTTTAGTGCGAGGACCCATCTTTAGTATTTAATAGTATCAGCTCTGCTTGTTTTTTTAGCCTACAAATTGAGTAAGGATAAACAAAGCATTAGCCAAAAACTCTGTAAGTACATGAGAATCTTTGTAGAAAAGAAACAATAATTTAAGAATAAAGAGTATTTTGATTGTACATACCAACATGCTTGGATAATGTCTACACTTAGTTTTCTTTTTAAGACATTTGATTATTAAGAGTTACGTAGGCTGAGGCAAAATGGCTTTCCCATTCACGAATATATATGGCTATGTATATAAATATATATGTACATAAATACATATGAAAAATATGAAGGCCATTTTGCCTCAGCCTACTATTATATGTGTATTTTAAATCAAATTAAATACTATATTTTAAAAGCTTTTCTACTCATCCGACTTCGAAAGGAAGATTCAGTTACTCAAATAGATTAAATTGTGTTGGGAAACAGAGGTGCCAACCAGCCCTCACCCAGAGGTGTTGGACCAATTCATTTGATAATAGACCATTGTATGCTGTGCTCTGTTTGGATTACTGTTAGACAAAACTAAAGGAAAGGAAGAGCAAGCAAGCACAAATAGACTAGTTGGATAAATGAGAATTGGTGACATTAATAATATAAATGATATTTAAATCATTATAGCACATTATAATACTTAAATCATTATAGCACATTATAATTTTCTGTTTACCTACAATATGATTTTATCTTCTAATAATCATCTTTGAAGGAAGAATGAACAGATATTATCAAGTAATTTGATGGAGTAGAAAGTTAAATCAGAGGTTTTAGAGCTGTGGTTTAGTCAGCTTTTTCACTGCTGTTGACTAAAATACCTGACAAGAACAATTTTAGAGGAGGAAAAGTTTATTTGGGGGCTCACAGTTTCAGAAATCTCAGTCCATAAGCAGCAGGCTCCTTTCCTTGGGGCTTGAGGTGAGGCTGGACATCATGGTGGAAGAGAGGGGTGAGGGAAGCAGCTCACATGCTGATCAGGGAGCAAAGAGAGAGAGAGAGACTCCCTTTGCCAGATACAAAATATATATCTTAGAGTCACGCCCCCTAGGGACCCACCTCCTCCACCCCATCTGCTTTCAGTTACCATTAGATTAATCGCTATCAGGGGATTAATTCACTGATTGGGTTAAGGTTCCTTTAAACCGATCATTTCACCTCTGAATGTATCTTCTATTGTCTCACACATGAACTTTTGGGGGACACCTAATATCCAAACCATAACAAGCATTGACACCAGTCTCATATTTAATAAGACATTAAACTAGAGAAATTCGAGATTTCACATAAATACTTGGATACCTGACTTGTCTAGAAAATAGAAAGTTCTAACAGTACCGAACACATTAGTCCCATATCCACCGTGGCAATGGGGGACCACAGTACTCCTTCCTGTTGCTTCACATGTGGTTTCCTATTCATTAATCTTTATGGCTTGGCCTTTGTAGACACTAGATTTTTGAACCTCTGATGTAAAAGGATTGTCATAAGGCCATATCCTGAGCTGATGGCAGAGGTAGGACTAAAATGCTGGTCTACTGGCTGCATTTTTTTTTTAACCATAACATGTTCACATAGACTAACATGAGGCTAGATCAGCTCTTTCCTCTCCTCCAAGAACCTCCCATTCCACTGGACTTCTCAGAGTTGTCAAAGAGGTCACTTGTGCCTCCACTCCTGATATTGTTGGTACTGTCCCTCAGGTTTTTAGTTCTGTCTGCTACTCTCCCTCCCCTGACAAAACTTTAACCCTAGTGTTCCACTCAAAGTCCCCTGCTCTCTGCAGCCATCTCAGAGCTGATCTGCAGCTTCCCATCTGCCATCATTTATTCAGTCTCATCCTTTATTCAATAAATGTCAGATGAGCAGATGAAGAAAGGAAACGGTACTAGTATGTTAATACCTTAGTCTGCAGTTGACTTGCTCTTCTCCCGGGTTTATGTTGGAGTGACAACATAATGACTTCATTCTCTGTTTTAAATGATGGGTCAGATTACTTAATAATGAAGAGTTGGGGAGAATGGCATCCAGCCACATCCATCACAGGCAATGCGTACAGTTTGGGCAACTTCTCTTTGAGATACTCCAACACGAAGCTTGCAGATTCAGAATTTTTAATTCATTTATTTATCAAAAATGTCCCTTGCTTGAACTGAGAAGCTCATGTTTCTTTGCCTCTTTAGTTTGGTAAGCAGGGAAAACATTAATTCAGGCTAGAGAAGGCAGCATTCTGCTTTACCTCAGCAGGAGACAAATTGGTGGCTGGCAGGGAAAATTATATGTCAAAAAATGATGCAGAAAAGATAAGAACTGGGCCAAGTTATTGATTCATTCCTTAACTCTTACTGTGTTCCAGACACAAGTTAGGTCCTGAAGTAGATATATTAAATAAATAAGTGCAGTGAATATTATGGGCATCTATACAAAGTACTGAAGACACAAGGGAGACAGCAGTCAGCTCTTCCCAATGAAATCAACTAAGTTAACCTTCAAACTGAGTCCTCACAAATATAAGTGTATTTGGCACACGCTTTGGGTAGGACATTAAAGAATGTTTAATGCTACAAAATAAATTAATTAGATGCATCTCTCCTTCATAAGAGTATATAGGTCATATGGAAAACATTTAAGAACATAGTGAGTGCATTAAAAAAAACACCTAGTGGACACAAAATAAATGAATAGAGATCTATGCTTGCTAGACTCCACCTGAACTTCAATTCTGGCTCAATTATTTGCTGGAAGTATTGAGTTTGGACAGATTTGTTCATTTCCTTGTGCCTCAGTTTCCTCCTGTCTTAAAAAGAAGATGATAAAATTATCCACTTCACTTTAGGTTAGCAATCAATGAGATGATACAAGAAAACTGTTTAGCATAATTGCTGACACACAGTAATAAAAAAATTAGCCATTTGCAATATTGTAATATAATGTAGTTGAAAACCATATACTATTTTTCTTTAAAACAGCCAGCATCAAAAAAGAGTCATATATTTTCAAAGCATTTATTAATGAAAACTTAGATAATTAAAACAAAAAAAAAGAAATCTCATATCTAATGTGCTTTGCAACATTTATGTTTCAGTTTTGCATTTTATTCTCACTCATCTTAGATAATGAAACCAGACCAGGTCCCATAATTGCCCTTCCGCAACTAACTGTTCAGTATTCAGTTTCTTGAATTTTTCAGTGAGGTTCATCTCCCAGCTGTAATGAATTAGCATGATGCTACTGTGCTGATGCTTCCAATACTGCACATTACCAAAGACAACCATCTCAGCAACAATTTTTTACTTTCAAACATTGATTAAAATTAATCTTTTTTGTTTTTTTCCTGAGGTCCTGGGAATTGAACACAGGGCCTCTTGTATACTAAGCAAGCACTGTACCACTGAGCTATATCCCCAGTCCCTAAGTTGTAAATCTTAAAGTTTCTTAAATTGTAATTTTTTTTTTTTTTTTTGGTACCTGAGATTGAACTCAGGGGCACTCAACCACTGAGCCACATCCCTAGCCCTATTTTGTATTTTATTTAGATATAGGGTCTCACTGAGTTGCTTAGTGCCTCACCATTGCTGATGCTGGCTTTGAACTTTTGATCCTCCTGCCTCAGCCTCCTCAACCACTGAGATTATTTTAGGGCTTTTTTTTTATTTTTTCCTCTGTGGTACTGGGGATTTGATCCCAGGGGCACTCTACCACCAAGCTACATCCCCAACCCCTTTTTAAATTTTTAAATTTTGAGACAGGGTCTTGCTAAATTGCTGACATTGCTGAGGCTGGTCTCAAACTCATAATCTTTCTGCCTCAGCCTCCCAGGGAGCTGGGATCATAAGGATGTGCCCCTGCTTCCAAACACAGGACTGTTGAACATAACATCAATCATAGCAGTCTTCTGGAAAAAGTTTCAAAATTCTTTATTTCCTACTAATATATTTGATTATTTGGTTATTCCTATTAAATTCATATGACACTGAGCACTCTGGATAAAATAACCTTGTGAAAAATCTGTCATATCTGGGGGACTCTACCATCCCTAGATAACACACTATCCTTGCAATCTCTGCTAGTCTACAGGAAGTAATCTTAGGCCTTTGTATATAATATGTGTTATGCTATAAAAAAATTAATATGGCTCTTTAAAAATGCAGTATGAGGATGTAACTCAGGGGTGAGAGCAATTGCCTAACATGCTCTGGTTACTGGGTTTGACCTCCAGCACTGCAAAACAAAAACAAAAAATCTTTAAAAATACACTATAATGAAAGTGAAAGTACAATTAGGGGAGACATATCAATAAAATATTATAAGAATAGAAGGACTTTATTACTTGCTAATACTCACTTTTCCTGAGATAATACAAATTACCAAACAGAAGCTATTTCCTTTTTAAAGGTGTTTTTCATCTTATAAAATTGGGGTCATCCACTACATCCATCTTGAAGGAAAATGCTGTCTCCACATTGCTGCTTCTGTGTTACCCTTAAGTGTGCAAGGCTGACGCAGCTGTAGTTTGAGATTCAAGTGGGAGCTGCTGAGAATCTCTCCCTAGCCATATTCTCCAGTGGTATTGTGGGCTTTCTACCACAGTCGTGGGCAACACCTCACACCACTACACTCTTCTTATCTTGCTCATTTCTCAGGTCTTCTTTTCCACACCAACCAGTTGTTCATAATTTGCTGTAGAATAATTTGGCCCTTTTCTTATGAGACACTTCTCATGAAGCCAGGCCCAGAAGCACTCTGACTTCTCAACTTCAGAGTCTCATCCAGATTCATCTAGTTGTTTTCCTTAACAACAAACCATTTGTATGTGATATGTGTTGCTCCTCCAAAAGGCAAAAACAGTGGCCTTTTTTCTTTCTTAAGAAACATTCTTAAGAAACAAGATTGTGGGTTTTTTATGCCCCCAATTCCATATTCCATATTCCAGATATATTTCAGCAAATATTTTTAAGTGTTTTGTACATGTGAGGCTATTTGCAGAACAATTTGATATTCATACTTCTAATAACTCCCATTGCAAGGCATGAAACCCCAGAAGCTGAAGCAGAAAGTTATAGAAATAAGGCCTTGTGTTTTTGAGTAGGAAGGAACTTCAGATGTGCCCCTAGAAACTACACTAATTATTCTTGTTGTATCATGGAGTATGAATGAGAGAAAGAAGACTATCGATGAGTCAATGCTGACCTGATTTTACAAGCAATGAAAGGCAGATTCTGAGAACTTCAAAACAATGAGTTTGACATCAGTCCCTAGCAATGTTAGACAAAATTATTAATGTAAAAATGAGCATTTTAGAAAAATGGCAGTGACTATTAGGTTCACCAAGAACAAAACAGCCCCAAGTACGCTAATTTACTTTTACTCTTCAAAAGAGAGTATAGTTGGACTTGGGCAAGTCTTTTAATCAAAATACTCATATGTTCCTAGAAGATAAGTCAAAGCTGGTTTTTAGTATAGTTAGAAAGTTTCCACAATGAGAGAATTACTTCTTTCAGAAGTGACTTAGAATGAGCTTTGGAGTCAGATTTTCAGGTTCAAATTGAAGTGCTGCAATTTATTGGCCATGTAAGTTTATGAAAGTTGCATAAATTTCCTGAACCTTAAAATTCTCAGCTGTAATGAAGGATTAAAACTGTCATGATGATGCTGTGTATCTTAAATGACATAATGTGATGAATGTTTTTTACCCATCATTAAATAAGTGCTCAATAAAAATGATAGGCGTTATGTTTTATTCTTCTTACTATAATGACAGTTTCCAACGTAAAGAGAGGTCCCTGAGAAATGCACTAGCACGCTTTTGCCAGTCATTTGAATGGAAACCTGGAAGCCTTATAACTATACTGGTAGGCTCCTTGCTATGCTATGCACTCTTTCAGGAAAGGGACCCTGTCTCCTTATTCTGTATGCCATTAGTGCCTGACATAATGTCTGACCCATCGTAGCCACTCAGGTGTGTCTTAAAGAATGACATGAAGCTGAGCATGATGGTGCACGCCTGTAATCCCAGCCAGCTCAGGAGGCTGAGACAGGAGGATTGTGAGTTCAAAGCCAGGCTCAGCAAAAGCAAGATGCTAAGCAACTCAGTGAGACCCTGTCTCTAAATAAAATACAAAATAGGGCTGGGGATGTGGCTCAGTGGTCAAGTGGCCCTGAGTTCAATCCCCAGTACCAAAAAAAGAAAGAATGACATGAATAAAGCATGGCAACAAAGACATTGGATAATACAGTCAGGATTCAAAAAAGTCTTGAATAAATAGAATAATGGTCCAATGTCAAACATGAACTAGAGTATGAATGGATATAGAGTCCTCTATTTTTATCCAAAACACAGGTTGCAACAGAAACAAATTACAATAGCTTGAAATAAACAGCATTTGGTACAAAAAAAAATTTAGACATTCTAGTTTTACAAAAGTTCAAAAACTCAGAATAAGATGATGCCAACCCTCCACAGAGTACATTTCCTGCCTTAGTAAAATTTTAAATGATTAGAGATAGAGTCTAGAACAAGGCCGGCATCACTACCATGTACTTTGCATAATTAGGCCACATGTCAAATAATGCACTCAGTTCTGACTGCCACATTTAGGAGAGACAGGGATGAACTGGAATCTATCCAATATGGTGATAGGCCTTAAAAGCCATATCCTATTATAATGATTAAAGGAATGCTCGGTCTGAAAAAAAGAGTAGACTTAGGGAAAAATGATAGCCATTTTTCAAATAGTTGAATAACTTTCATGTGGAATAGGAATTAAATTTATCCTCAGAAGCTTCAGGAAAAAAAAAAAAAACTCATACCAAAAAATAGACAATTCAGGAAAGTATTGGTCAAAAATAATGATGATCTCTATTTAAAACGAGAACGAAATGTCTTAAAGGTAATGTTGTATTCTCTTCGAAGTTAATATGAATTTATTTAATAAATGATTAATGTACGCATTTGTATGCATACTTTATATACATCCTATATTTTAGGGAAACCTTCAAAAGTTTGTAGATTAATTGATGTATATCATTTATGGTTTCCACATGTGTATTTATAAATGTACCTGTAAACGTATACTTAGCAAATTTTAATTAAACATCATTACATGTCAGTTTTGTGCTAGATAGTGGGCAAGCTGAAGCACAGGCAATATGATATAGAAAATTTCTGCTTTGAGTGGGATATTGGATGAAAGTTTGATATTTGAGATTAAATCAATCTAAAAAAAGCTATTTGCTTGATTTAAATGTCACTGGGGAATTGAGAGGTTTGAGAAATTAAAATCCTACATCCAAAGCACATTGACAATGTAGGTTGAAATCATGCTGTTTGCATCTACTGAGCCTCATATTTTCTAGACTTTGTTCTGATCATGCCATACTTACATGGGTAAATAAGACATATGATTTTGGCATATTTCTAAAATCTTATCTTGCCTCTTCAATACCTGAATTTTATTTATAACATATACCTGTAAAGCAATATTTAGCCAACCCTTTTTTTTCTTTTTATTTCAGGTGGGGGGGGCCGGTATTGGGGATTGAGCTCAGGCACACTAGACCACTGAGCCACATTCCCAGCCCTATTTTGTATTTTTTTTTTTTTTTAGAGACATGGTTTCACTGAATTGTTTAGCATCTCACTTTTGCTGAGGCTGGCTTTGAACTCATAATCCTCTTACATCAGTTTCCTGAGCCTCTGGGATTACAGGTGTGAGCCACCCAACTCTTTTTTAATATTACCATGGACAATTTTTAAAAATCACATTGAGTGACAACTGTCTACTACTCCTTAAGGTAGTAAAAAAAGATTCCTTTTTCTTAAGAACTTTATAGAATACTTCTCCTTTTTTCTTAAGTAAAAGAATTATAATCAACAAATACATTTGATTTGCTAGCAGAATTTTTTTTCATTTTTCTTTTTCTTTTCTTTCTTTTCTTTTCTTTTTTCTTTTTTTTTTTTTTTTTTTTTAAA
>NW_026000068.1:28468523-28534625 GCF_001458135.2 Marmota marmota marmota
TTTTTTTTTTTTTTTTTTTTTTTTTTTTTTTTGATACTGGGGATTGAACCAGGAACAGTCTACCTCTGAGCTACAAGTCAGTCCTATTAAGGTGTTGGTTTTATTTATTTATTTATTTACTTACTTACTTACTTACTTATTTATTTTTGAGGCAGGGTCTCACTATGTTGTTGAAGTTGGCCTCAAACTTGAAATCCTCCTGCCTCAGCCTCCCGAGTCACTGGAATTATAAGCATGTGCCACCATGCCTGGCTGATCCCAGAAAATTTAAGATAAAAACGTTCAACATATGCAGTGATGTTCATTTTCATTGGTTGGAGAATTCTGAATATATTTCCTTTGTCTTTTGTATTCCAAACATTTGCCATTAAAAAAAAAAGTTGAAGTATTTTAACTTTTTATACTTAAAGAAAGTTATATTATTAAGGAATGAACATCAAAACGAATCTATTTTTGCTAAATGGCTATTTAAAAGAGGATGGTTTCTAAAAAGGAAACAAACAGAAAGCAGTAGAACTGCCCAGTCCTGCTCTCTGCAGCCCAATCCTGATTCAGCAAATAGGTATTTGCCAGTAGCAATGAGCATTGTGTACTACAATGACGGTGCTGGTTAGCTCGATACTGTTCCCACACCTCAGCTAGTCGGGGCCAGTGCGTGGGTAATACATGAAGTCACTGGGTACCTGAGCGAAATATTGAAAGCTACGGAGGTTATGAGGGTTTAGAGACAGGTGGAACTGGCTAAATGATCACAGCCACACCCACCCTTTAAAATGTACTTGGCAAAGAAATTCATGTCAATATGACACCTGTCTGCGTAGGAAATTCATGACAGGACAAAAGGGCAGGCTTCGGATACTAATAGTGTTGTGACTGGGATCTCCCCAGGAGCCTCTCTGGGAAAGACTCTGTGTTCCTTTCTCACTTATATACCAATTGGAATTGGAAGAGGGCTCCATAACTGACACTCTATGAGGACCCAGAATTCCTACTGATAAGGTAAGGTCAATTATACCTTTTGTTTTGATCATTGGAGACAGATTACAAATCTCTTACTAGACCTTGCCTTTCCGTATGTAGATTACTAGGGCAATCTTGGCAGTGTGTTTCAGGGTCTTGAATTCAAAGGATGGAACTCTTTGGTGCCTGTTCTAAAAACAGACATCCAGCCCCTGCCATAGCTGTCTGTACAGTTTCTGCCTAATGGGATGCAGAGAAAGGAGGAAGATGATGAGCTGTGGTAGAGTGGGAAGGAGTGATTTCAGAGAAATGTGTCAAAACAGCTCATCTCCAGAGGCCCCATATAATGATGTTTTAGTAGCCACCTATATCCTGAGATTTAAATTTATGAAAGAGATATAGTGATATCTTAATTGCTCTGAGGATGTCTTTTCAAAAGAATTGTCACAGAAGCAGTTCCTCCTTCAGAGGAGCTGAGAAACCCAAGGAGATGGCTTTATTGCAGAAGAGCTGAGGAAAGCCTCTGTCCTAGGAGTTAACGTTTATGGATCTCTTTGGCAAATAAGAGTCTCCATTTCAATTCTGTTCTGTTTGATGAAGATTCAGAAAGTCTTAATCAAATCTAGCAGTCCCTACTGCTTCTTTCCTTCCTAATCTCCCTGATCTTGAATTATGAGATCCTTAGCTCTTAAAATAAAGCACCATTTGTTATAGCCTTTTCAAAATTAAGACTAACCCCATCAAAACTAATTGTTTGTTAACATCAAATAAACAAATTTTTTTTAAGTTTGATGAACTGTTTGTAAGCTCTAATCAAGTGGGTGGAGTCATAAAGGAGGGGAGGGAACCCGCTGAAACAATATATGTAATTTGTTTGCATTATTATTTGAGATAATTATGAAGCAAGCGTTCAAAAGCTGTTCTTTATCTTTAGACCAGAAGTGGGGAAGATGGGGGAGAGGAAAAAGCACAAGAACACCCAGCCATTGTCAGCTGCTCTCTAAAATATTGCAGGATTCACAATTGTGGAACATTAGCATTACTGAGAATGCCAGGGACAGAAATGTCACGTTGAATGTAGAGTGATGACTTCATAGGAAGGCAAAGCTGAGGATATGACCAGTTTGCAGTCACAGAGAAATCAGCTTTAATTAATTTGAGTGCCAGCTCTGTGTATAATTACACAGCATGAGAGTTTGCATGCAAATTCGGAAATGCTGATTGTTCAAATACTTGCACTTGCTCATTAATACGTTGGGACTAACCAGGGCTGGCAAGCAGACAGGGTACAGCACACAGTGCCTGCAGGCTAATTTGTATTATACTGTAGTTAGCAAACAGATTTCAGATGTTTCTTCTTTCTTTAAATAATAAGCACAAAAATAAGTATGTCATTTTCATTGGTGACATACCTTGTTTTCTTCTCGATTAAAATAAAAGATTTGGGGTTTCTAAAAACCTGTTGAAATTGGAATTGATGTTATCATTACCCTGATTTGTAACTATTTGACATTGGTAATATTTATGCCAGTTCTAGGATATTTCCACTTGACATTTCATGCAATTATCTAAACTGATCATATTTTATAATTGGTAGAACTATATTTTTTAAAAAAGGTAAATTTATACTTAAATCCCAAACAGAAGAAAACAGTGGTCATAGTTGAACTGCCAATTTGTCTATCAAATCTAGTACCTTGTGGCAAACATCAGTCCAAAGGTTTCAGACAAAGGATTGACTTCATTGTGAAAGTACCTCATCCTAAAATGTCCTAAAGTGAGACTTTTTCCATTCTGATCTCTGAATTATTAGGAAAGATCAGCTTCAATCAAATTGCCAAATACCTTAACCACATTCCAGAGGGGGGAATTTTTTTTTGTTAAATCTCAACCCTGGAAATACCTGATACTTTCTTCAGAAAATGTTGTAAGAAAACATCATTTTATGGGGATTGCCCAAGTCCCACAGATCAGGTACAACCAATGCTGTCTATTTTGTTGCCAGCACTGCAGTGCATTTCAATTCTACAAGTGTTAATGAGGCACCTATTTCTGTCGAACACTGCATACAGTGGTAAGCAAGGTAGATACAGTCCCTGCGTTGTCCATCTCTCTTTTCTCTCAGGAATTGTCTTAGGAAGGAACCTAACACAGTTTCCCTGGGAAATACATTCTACTAGCAGTATTACCTTGGAGAAAGCCCACATTATAGAAACTTGAATCTATGGATTTCCACAAACAGTTCTCAAATCCCATCTGGGAGACTCACTTACTGTCCACTATTTCTTTAACCCTATCCCTGTGCCAGATGAAGGGAGCTACCACTACCCCTGGGGTTGAATACAAAATTGGAAAGGATATGTGAGGCAGTCTATAAGGCAAGCCCAAAAGTTTTATAAGAAAAGATTGAAGAGGAAGGTTCTCATACCCTTCCCTGAAAGTCTATAACTGTAAGAACAGTCATCTTTCAGGAAACAAAGGAAGACACAACACATAGATGGATACCGGGCATGTCACACCATTTGGCTCAACTACCAGTAGGCAAGTTCTGTTTGAGTATTCTTCATATGGCAGCCTGAGGAACACCAACTAGACAGAATGGTCCTTCCTTCCTTCCTAAGAAAAAAAAAATCTGTTCAAGTGTTCCACATGAAGGACTTCCTATAGATACGGGATATATGTATAACTGAAAATGGAAAGGGACATTAAATCATTCAAATATATACCTCGGCTCCCACTTCATTTTCAGAGTAGTTTAACCCTCCTTACTACATAGCAATAATATGCAAAAAGGAAAGAAAATTCAGGATAGTGAAAGGATTATCTTCGTGATGTATACGCTGTAATTTGGAGATAGTGTACCCTGAGCTCCAAGTACCTTGAGCTCAGACAATATTTCTTTATAGCTCTATCATGGACACCTCTGTCACAGGACACCTATGGACAGAAAACAAAAATAACAACCAACCTCAAAAGAAATGAGCAAAACATGTATGCTTTAAGAAAATTCTGCTGGGCATGGTAGCACACACCCTGTAATCCCAGCTACTCAGGAGACTGAGGTAAGAGGCTGGGAAGTCTGAGGCCATCTGGGGTGATTGAGCAAGACCTGTCTCAAAATAAATGTGTCACTAATGGGGCAGAACTTGAGAAATGTCCAGGTAACAGGTTAGCTACAGAGTCTTTTGTTGGTCTTATTGTTGTCAATCTTACTCTAAGACAGAAGAAGAAAGGAGGTTGATGCCAGAGAACATCTAAGGTAGAGGTGAGGAAAGTTGTGAGTGATGTGCTAGGTGCCATTGATCTCAGTGGAGACACTGGTGAGAGCATCTCCTGGGAGGGTCTAGGAAAGGCTGGACATCACACAGTGATAAAAGGCTCTACCATCTTATGGAAGAGAAGGAAGAACAAAGTCATTCAAAACAATTTACAATGGAATTGGGGGGGAAAAACAGGAGGGAGAGTAAACAAATGGAAACTGTTCACTGTAAAAACTTTATTTAGATGTTAACTCGTGCCAAGGTGAAGTGAGAACTTGAAATCACCTAACAGTTTATAAGTTTACATTCTCCAAGGCTGGTACACTGAAAGTAGTGTTTTTTTTTTTTTAATAGTTTAGTGCTCTTGTATTTTGTACAAGTGTGTTTCTTGTGCATAGTTCCTGAGGAAGGAATTGTGGGAAGACAATGGCACATGAAGTAAAGGAGACAGGTAATGCCAGGAGAGCTTGGTCTTCAGGGAAAACCTACCACCTCTGGGGCCACCTCTTCCCCTCTGCTCACCTTTGGCCTTGCTGATAATAATAAATGTATTATTGCCCACAGGAGAAAAGCCTGCATGGGGATGCCTAGGTCTCCCTTATCAGAGCACTTTCCTCTTTAAGCACTCCACATTTCCATTGACTCATCCCCTGCATGTGAGGTGCCGCCATATGCAGGCAGGGCAGCCATCGCCTGAAAACCACTGGGAATGCAGCACCTGTATATTACTTGACAAGAGAGAAAGCCCCAAAGGCCAACACTCCACTTCATGTGTCTAGAATTACCATCAACATTTTAGGATAGGTGAATTCTTAGGCTTAACTGGCTATTCCAGTTTTCCTACCTAAAGACGGGAACATAGGACATCAGTCATTGAGTGGCTGCCAATGACACCAGGGCATCCCCTGGGAGTGACCACCCTGGGAGTGGGATAACAAGAGCATTGAGCATTAAGAGATTCCTGGAGGGACTGATGTTGTGGGATGTGAGCATATGGATCTCCAAACACCAGGTAGCAGTCAGTTTGCAAAAGAACAAGACAACAGTTGTCTCAGAGCATCTCTGGCCTGCCATTTACTGCCTCTTTCTATTTCCTTTTTCTTTGGTCTTCTGCCTCTGCTGTCCTCTTCTTGACCTTTTTCAGATCCCAAATCTTAGGGTCCTGTCAACCAGATAAAAGAGTTTCTAACATGTAGCACATGGGGAATGTTGAATATTTTTTAAACAAGAATGATAATCACCGAAATTCCAAATCAGAGATTTATTAAGGATTTATTCATGTGAGGAGCTACAGCGTACGCAGGGGATTTGAGGATAAACTCATCAGGCCTTTTACTTATGGACCTCATCATCTAATGGGGAGACAAACCTGTTTGACTTGAATACTTGATGATGCAGAGGTACCAAGGAGGAAGAAAAGACAGTGAGAGAGCAAGATAGTTCTCCTGTAGGAAAAGAAAAATATTGGCAAATCAAATGAATCGAATGACAACCAAAAGCACTTAGGTATGGAAATGTACATAAACATGAACAAAATGGTATTTTAAAAGTATTGTTTCTGGCAGCAATATATAAATTTGTTTGGATACAGAAGAGCCTACAGGCATTTAACCGGCTGTGGAGATGGTCTGTTAGAAGAGAGGGGATAGAAAGGCAGAGGTCCATCAGAGAAGAAATTGACAGGTTCTTGTAAATTTCTGTGGAAGGAGACAAGAAATCTGTCATATTTGATTTTAAGGTTTCACATCTTGCTGATGACATATTAAAAAAAAAATGGAAAGAAACATGGAAGGGGACCAAACGTGAAAAGGAAAATATAGATTCAATTTGGATGTCTTGAGTTTTTTTTGAGGTGCTAAAGCCTGTCTTTGTTAGAGCAGAGTACAGGGTGGAACCTGTATCCAACACTCTGAAGAGAGGGAAGGTTGATGACGGAGCTGTGGGGTCATCTACACACATGGACCAAAGAGCAGATAAGACTGTCAAGGAAGAGAGACCAGCAGAGAAAGAAGCGGAGAAGCAAACATTTGGGTGACACATTTGGAGGATGTGAAGAGGAAGGAGACAGAAACTACAGTCCCACAGTTACAAAGAAAATCATAAATCCCCTAGAAAGTGGGGAGGGGGTAAGAATTTTCTGGAAGGAGGGCCTGATTGGGTGACAAGGAGGAGACGAGAAAGATGAAATGGGAGAAGACTGGATGTCACAATGCATTAGTCACTGATGACTTTCAGGAGAGAGATTTCATGAACGGAGGTTTCTCTTTATGGCAAAAGAAGTCAGATGCTGGGTGATAAGGACTTACCAATGTCTTTGGCACAATCAAATACTGAAACTAAAGCAAAGTGGTTTGCTTTCTAGGAGTTTACTTCTAAATTAGACGGAGAGAAGCTGAGGAAGAGAGATGCCTCAAAGGCTGAGGCCAGGTCAGTTTGGTCAGTGCAGCCTTTTACCCAACCAGAGACCTGTTGTCCTTGTGGTTTCTTTCAGCCTCTGACTTCCTGTCATCAAGTGAAGGTGGGTGGCAGTTAATGGGGAATTGTTATGAGGTCCAAAGATGACTAAGGCTATAAATCACAATCAGGCTCTTCCTACAAAGCCAGCTTTGGAATTACAGGAATTTCCCCATAAGAAAGTCATCTCACTCCACCCACTCTTCCTGGCCCATTTTACCTTTTTGAACACAAGGGTATCCTCTTAGGTGCATGCACATTTCTCATCTTAAGTGTCCAGTCCATTTGGAAAGAGCTTCATAATATTCCTTTCATGTAAAGGTGTTTGATCGTAACAGAGTACACAATCATCAGAATAGCTTTACTGTCATGTAATAAATTCAGTGCTCGGTCTTCCTACCTTGTCATATTTAGTTTAAAAACATGCCAAGGGGCTGGAGTTGTAGCTCAGTGGTAGAGCGCTTGCCTTGTATGTGTGAGGCACTGTGTTCAATTCCCAGCACCACATATAAATAAGCAAATAAAATAAAGGTCCATCAACAACTAAAAAAATATTTAAAAAAAAAAAAAAAAAGCCAAGACCAGCTGGGAATAGAGCCCAGTGGTGCAGGGCCTTCCTACCATACCTAAAGCTCTGGGTTTGATCCCTAGTACCACACACACAAAAAAGGCTAATCTAGAAAACTCTTAATGAATGTATATAATCCCTGGGCTTTTGCTTTGAATGTTTATCTTTTCTTTGGCATCCACATATTGGCTGAAGTTCAGTGCTCAGATCTACTGAAAGCAATCTGATAACAAATAGCACCACATTACCTGTGAGTAGAAAATTATTTTTGCTCTTATTCAAATACTTTTTCATTAGCCACCCACAAATCCACTTCAACTACATACAGATGCCTGTTTACAAGTGCAGCTGAGGTGTGGTATCTAGATAGTTGGAAGAAAATATAATTATGTGTTTACCTAATAGAGAATCTCTGTATTATCAAAGAGATATGTATGAGGAATATGAATTATCTGTATGCTTTACTAACGTAGAGTTGAATTGCACATTGTTTGTGTTCTTCTTTCCAAAACACAAGTAGCTATTTTATATGCCTAGGCTTCTTCTCTATTTCTTTCTAGTTGTAAGACTATCTTTACCACTTACATAATTTTGCAGAATTTTTATTTGTGTATATATGTATGTACGTGTATACAAATTTTCTTTCTCTATCAGGAACTCAGGCAGGAACCTTCATAAACTTGCCCTGCATGGTTGTTGGTTTATCTGTCAAAGAAATTCATTACCAAGAGAATGTCTTGCTTTATATGCTTACTAAATTTTTAAAAAATGTTTTTCATTATATTTATACAAACGTAACTTGGCTAGCTCATAATTTACCAAATGCAAGCATTTGTCAGGGTTATTTCCAATCACTCAGAAAAATGTGCCTTTGTGTATTTTGATTATTTAAAGCAATTTTGTTTCCATTATGCGTACGGGCTGCCAGAACAGCATGACTGTCTTGACTGAGGAAGTAGGAATGCTCTTAATTTTCATACATGCATCTGTAGAAGTACTTTTGATTGTTTAACCAATGTACAGATAGTGATGAGGGCATAAATGTTTTTGCACATGTTTATTTTCCTTGGCACTTCAGAAGAGAGGGATAATGCAAAGGAAAATTACACATGGTGTTTGCATTTAAATACATATACACTAGATTGTAAGTTGAGGAAATGTTTAATATTCTGAAGCATAAGAATTAGGATGTATTCCTTATATAGAAATCTGTCATATGACTTAATTTTATTTCTATACTTTAGCTAAACTTTTTTTTTTTTTTGGCTTTGGGTTTATGCAAGCTTTTTAACAAACTCTGAAGTTCTAAGGGATCAAATATTATTAAAACTTACTTACTTTGCCTTAAAGAAAATCCTTATACTTGTTCATTAGATGATTCCTAACAGGAAGGGGAAACAGCTAACCAAGTCAGGGCATTAGAGGTTATTCTTGTGAATATGGTGTTACCGTATAACTACAAAACCAAAGGTTTTTTTTTTTTTTTCCTGGCTATGTATTAAATTTCATTGAATCTTAAGATGGTATCAATAGTAAAATGCACTATTATTTTACATTCTACAAAAATTTTTAAATCCTGTCAATGAAACAATAAAAATCACTAATGGAACAAACTTATTTTAATTTCAGAGATGTGAAAATGGGGCAAAGATACATCCTGTGATGGATAAAATAGAGCATATGGAATAATTATGGAGCTTTAGCTCTTGGAGGAAGTATGCTAAGCACATCAACTCAAGGGTGCTCTTTCCTGGCTTGAGAAGATATATTATCTCCTCTATTCAATGGGACAGAAAAATTGTTCTATGTATTCCAAATGGTTTCTAGCCTCTTCCCATATATAGAATTATTATAAAGATATTCTTTCTTCTAAGAGAAATGACAATGACTTAAAGGAGCAGAATAGCAGTACCAATAGGGGAAAAAAATAAAAGCACCTTGGGTTTTAAAGTTAATCTAGCTGAGATTTGATTTCTCTACTCACTTGTTCCTTCAGTACCCTGTTCTTCTACCCCAATAGTCTTTCCCTTCTAGATCACTGTGGGACTAAGAGGTAGTAAAAATTTTGTTATAGGAAACTGTAAAAGGTATAGATTCTAAATATTTCTTTACAATACCATTATAAAGCCATATTTTTAAAAAATAATTCAATGGGCTATGAACATAATTCAGTGGGAGAATACTTGCTTAGCAATGTACAAAGTCCTGGGTTTGATTCCCATGACTAAAGAAAAAAACAGAAAGGAAGAAATGTATGTAGGTCAACCAAAACATTTAAAAATCCAGAAGAGGTGTTAAAACAACTCTCAAGCAAATTGTTATAAAATATAAAAATTAATAATTAAACAAGTAAAGTTAATGGTTTGGCTATCAGAGAATAGAATTTGAGAGAAATAACCTGGTTCCCTGTCCCTGTCACCACCTAATTCAGTGACTGGCCAGTAGTATTTTCCCAGTTGAAGTTTCTTGAGTTGTTTCTTGATTTAATAAATTGATTAATTACAGCCAGAGTCCCTTTTCTTATCTGTTTTGGAGATAGGCATTTTGAGGCAAAAAAAAAAAAAAAAATTCAAGGAGGAAATATTAAATTGTATTCTAAATGTTTCATTACATATTTCTTTTCAAGATGTTTTCTGTCATAGTGTCAGGTTCTTCTGGCGTTGAATACAATATTCAATTACTCATCACCTATCCATCTTCTAAGTAAACACCAATGAAGCAACTCATGAGAACCAGGCATTCGGATAGTAAGATAAAAAGTGCTGCCCTCTACAGCAGTGGCTCTCAAAGTGCTAGACCTAAGAACCCGTCTCCATTCCCCCAAATTATGGAGAGCCCAGGAGCTTTTTTGTAGTGGATTATATTTTTCAATATTTATTACATTAGATATTAAAATGGGAAAGTTTAAATGTGTAGTTATTAATTCAAATAAAAAGTCATAACAAACCCATTTCATAAAACATTTTTAAGAACAAAAACTTGATTTTAAAAAAATTAGTCTAAACGGTAACATTATTTACATTTTTTTAAAAAATATATTTATTTATTTATTTTTTTTCAGAGGACACAACATCTTTGTTTGTATGTGGTGCTGAGGATCGAACCCATGCCAGGCGAGCGTGCTACTGCTTGAGCCACATCCCCAGCCCCAATTTACATTTTTTTGCAAATATTTTTAAAGTCCAAGTTAAGAAAGGACAGATAAATTCTGATTTCCTTTTTTTTTTTTTTTTTTTGCTTGTGGTGCTAGAGATCAAACCTAGGACCTCACACATGCTAAGTAAGCACTTTACCACTGAACTACATTCCCAACTCTCATGTTAGCTTCTATGTCAGTCTGTTACAACATATTATTTTGTTTGAAACATATGAAGAAAATTAGTCTTACACTGATTGTTAGGGGAAGCGGGAGTATTTTAATACCCTTTTCAGATTAATGTGATGTTCTTTGATTTAAAAAAAAATAAAATACATTGGTTAATCTTATATTTTGAAGAGATCTTTTACCCACACAATAAAAACATGAGTATATAACATCATGTATTGTTCATTTAGAAAATACTGTTTTTGAGTGAATTATGCATATTCTCCAAATAACAACATATTTCATGATGCATCCTTTTAAAAACACCATTGTTAAATCAATGCCAATCTTATCTGAAAAATCTCTACATACTGAACAGCTATCAAGTCACGATGATAGCAACACATTGTTTATTAAGTTATTAATTTTGTGTGAATGTTTGAATTTTATCATTGGTCACATATACTATCAGTTGTCTTCCTTGAAATGTCTGGCTCTCTTCCCTTCACATTTTTATTAGTAGCTATAAAACACTAAAGCCAGAATAACCATAGTTGCTTGGTCTTTCCTTAAAGCAAAAATGATATTCCACAAAAAGAGCACCTATCTCAGTGTACAGCTCAAACATGCATCTCAAAAGTGCTTTTCCTGGGCTGGGTTGTGGCTCAGAGGTAGAGCACTCACCTACCATGCATGAGGCACTGGGTTTGATCCTCAGCACCACATTGTCCACCTATAACTAAAAATAATTTTTTTTTTAAAAAGTTCTTTTCCTGAAGAACTGTCAGACTTCAATGTAGAGTAAAAATATTTTTTTAATTCATTCCATTTTGTCACACAGAATGTTAACGATATGTATTTTTCAGGAAGTTTGGATCTTATAAAATTATTATTAATTTTAATCATTTTTAAAAGACATTCTAAATTAGAATTGGTAGTTTTTAAATTTGTTGTATGTTTTGTGTCATTTTGTTTTGCTTTACTGTCAGTATAAGGTAGTTAGAAATATAATGACAATAAAACTGCAACATAGTTTGGCACTGCTGCCTTAATTTATGTTCAGGTGTTGCTGGTTTTGTATGCCAATGTTTTCCATCATTAATATAAACAACAACATTGTGAAAAAGACAATGTCTTGATTTCATTCTTAAAGTGGATTTGACTTTGCAAATCTCCCTAAAAGGGTCCAGAGATCCCCAGGGATCTATCAACTTGACTTTGAAAACATTCTCTAGAGATTCAAAGGGATAAATAAGTAGAATATTCATGGGTTTCTAGGAAGTATAAGGAAAGCACACATTTTCATTATTGCATGAAGGAGGCTATGTCTGAGTGGAATCCTGAAGCACACCTCAGTATCAGCCCAGTAAACAAGAAACCCTTGGCTGATTGAATCCTAGGTCTAGAAATATTATTTCTGTTACCATTTTTCTAATATACTTTATAAAGTCTAAGGAAGCTCAACCACATGGTTCTTATATGTTAATTGTATTCCAGAAAACATGTATGCCCAGTTGAGTAAGGTCATTAATAAACCATTATGGCTCCAGGTTGAGTTACTATGGGAGTGTGGAAGGGAGGACCTGCAAAAGCTGCATGAGATTCCACCTTCCATTGTACAGGCACTTTCATGTAGTAAGCCAAACGTCATCTATTTTGTGTACTTTTAGACTCTGCCCCAATAAAAATAAATTCAAACCGGTCCTCATCAATGTGACCTGGCAAAATGTAATTAACCATTTTGACTAACACTAAGAGAAAGTAGACTGACATGAATTGAAGTCCTAAAATGTGACTTGTTGGCCTTTCAGATGTGATCACATTTAATTATCAAATAATTTAATAAGTATTGTAAGATTCCCATTCAAGAGACTGAGGTTCAAAGATATTGAATAATATATCAAATGTTACAAAGTACAAAAGGTTCAGAACTGGCTTTTGGACTACTGTGTCTAATTTATGTTCAGGTGTTGCTGGTTTTGTATGCCAATGTTTTGGGAAGTCTTTCTCAAACTATAGGCTGTATAGCTTAATGGGAGCAGGCAAAGGTGTGTCAGTAGTAAGTTAAGTCCTTGCATATGCTGCTTGCCTTCCTGGAGCACCAATGTATCTTGGTAGAGGATTCTTAAAATATCTTAAAATTCAAAACAGAAATACATATAATAGAATGGAAGCCATTTGAAGATGAAGATAAGAGACTTCCAAGAAATTTCCAATTAAGAGGGAATGATCTGGGATCTTCCCAGAGCATCTGAGAGTGGAAGTTCAGACTCCTCTATATTGAGGGATTTTTAAGATGCACTCCAAAACATTATTTCTGCTGAGAATGGTGGTGCAAGGCTGTAATCCCAGCGGCTCAGGAGGCTGAGGCAGGAGGATCATGAGTTCAAAGCCAGTCTCAGCAATTTAGCAAGGCGCTAAGCAACTCAGGGAGACCCTGTCTCTAAATAAAATATTAAAAGGGCTAGGGATGTGGCTCAGTGGTTAAGCACCCTTGGGTTCAATCTCGAGTACCAAAATAAAAATAAAAATATTAAAAAATAACATTCCAGAAAACTTGTTCCCATTCAAATTCTTATCAGTAGTGTAGGANAAAAAAAAAAAAAAAAAAAAAAAAAAAAAAAAAAAAAAAAAAAAAAAACCAGAGACATTACTTCTTACATCAAACAAACCAACATGTTTTGGTCATAACTAGACCAAATGCTATCCATTTAGTGTACAGAGCAATGTAAAAGTCTGAACAAAGTGCTAATAATTCCTGATAGCTGTGAGTGCAAGGCAAATTTCTAAGTATCTTTCACAGATATAACACCAGTGAGTAGCAGAAGAGGTGAGATTAGGAGGGAGAGAATCGATTAACTCTAATACTTAAAACAGCCACCATTGGCCAATGATGATCATGATGATGATGAGAATATGTGTGACAAAAATTGTATTTTTTGAGTCTCCACCATGTGCTGAGCACTATGCATAAATTCATCTTAAGTAAGCTGCACAATAATCTTTTAGGTTGATCTTATTATCCCCATTTGTGTACGTACTCAGATATATTACTATTGCATTCATGTTATCTCAACAAGTCTATGAGCTATTATTATCCATATGCTGCTGATGACAAAATTGGTCTCAAAGTAGATAAGTAATTGCCCAGGTTTATACTGTAAGTAAATGATGGAAATATACACATAACCTGGTGGGCTTGTCTCAGAAGACTTAGATCTTTCCATGCCATGTTGCTTTGATATTAGGTAGAGTTAAATACATAATTTATTGTCTAAACTTAGATACTTCTGAGATAACAGTGGTTACTATTAAAAATTGTGCCAGAGCAAGGTATATAAATTGGGATTGCCCCAGACAACAAGGAATAAATACATACCTTATTATTAGACAAAGATAAAAGCACTATCTACATGCGTTTATAGTTAGGCACTATCTAGATGCATTAATTTTTAAGAAATTTTAAATTATTTAAATTTCTAAAAAATTCTTAAAAATTAAAAATAAATGCATCTGGATATTTCTTTGTATTAAAATATTGACTAATCATTTCACCTTAAGTAAATGTACGTAATGGAGGAGAGATGCCTTTGTGTATGATTAATAACCAAGGAATAATTTTTCCTAGAAAATTTTTAAATGATGTTAGAGTAGAAGTGATATATTTTTATACACAATGAAACAGAAGTCTGGCACAAAACTCTAAAGGGGATAATGAAGGTTTAGAAAATTCTAATTTAGTATTAGAAGGTAATGAATGTGGCACTCATTGTGTTCAGGAAGGTTATAACTTACTGATGAAGGGGAGGAAATTCTGAGAAATAAGTTGCATACTTGAGCATTTTCCTATTTTAGAAATAATACTGTAACAATAACTTGAGAAAATTTTATATAATTGTCCAGGTAGCTACTCCACCTTGATCCTAGTACAGGTTTGGGCATGTTTTTCTTTTCTTTTATAGTTGCTTCTATTACAATGTATCATAGGTATAAGTCTTAATTTCTTTCCTGTAAAAGAAGAATAGCTTATAATTTCTTTTGTTTCTTTTTCTTTGATGCAAGGGTTCTCTCCTCCCAGTTTTTAACCTGCTTTGTTCAGTCTTTCTGCTCTAATTTTTTTTTCTTCTTCAGTAGATTTACATAAAGTTAAGTGACTTAAGCTGCTTGTGACATTATTTTTGGAATTTATTGCGTCTTGCTTTGGCTGCTCCTGATCAAATCCAGATTTATTTTCTAGAGGAAGCTAATTTAATGGGGGGAAAATTATTCTTTTGTAAAATAAATACTATAAACTTTCAACCAAACAGGCCACTCAAAATACAGGGGAAAAGTCACATTTGTTCACAAACACATGGATTTTTCTTTTCTTCTTTTTTAATTCTAAAGATATCTCTCTATATAGTCTTGAGTAATATAATATGTACTAACTTTGAAAAAACATTTTTTTCCAGACATTAGGTCTAAACAAAAGAAAAAGCAACAACTTAAACAGTATGTTTTACCACTATATTTTTTCTGTTTGTAAGTATGTGTGCATCTTTGCTTACAGACATCTTTCAACTTTTTAAATCCATCCTTACGCATCTGCATCTTTTTACTTGGTTGGACATAAGTAGAGAAGGCTTTTCTCTTGAGTGAACATGGGAGTTATTATACTACATTTTGAGTAAGAGTGTGCTGAGCAATTAATACAATACGACATGCAGTGGTACTGCCACCAGCTTACTTTCAATAGAAATCTGTATGCATGTCAAACTGCCAAGTGCTTGGGGGTGGGGATACCACTCATCTCTCTGCTGTTTCTTTCATTGTCTCTTTAAGAGACCAAAGACAGAGAACCTAATGAAACAGAAGTAGAGCTCTTCGGTCCACTGTACACATTAACAGAACTTGATGTTATAATTAATAAGTGAGGTTTTGAGGCCAACCAGATCAAGAAAGGCAAGGTGTTCTGCTCCCCCAGATACCTTTAAGCTTGGCAATACTAAAATTACTGATGGCTTACCTCTACACTCCAAAGCTTCACAGCATCATAATTGCTTTAAGGTACTGAAATATATGACATTAAATCATATGAAAACAGTGACAAGAGCAGAGAGAGGAAAGATGCAAGTGGCAAGGAAAAAATGAAAGGTATTGGTATTATTATATTGTTAAACTAATGTCCTTCGCTAAGGCCCACAACACAGTTTGTCAGATCTTAAAAGTTTATTTCTACCGTTAAATAAAGTATCTTGGAATTAGTTCCTATGCCTGGACATGGCAGGCATTGTGGTAAAGAGAAAAACAAAGTCCTTAGAGGCAGAAAGATTTGTGTTTGAACAGTTCTTCTACAGATTTGCATAGCCTTGAATTAGTTCCTCAGGTTGTTTGAGCTCTATTTTGTGATCTGTAAAAGAGTATCACTAATACAGTGTTATAACTACTGAATAAGTTCCTGTACACAAAGCGTCTAGTACAGGATCTGATACCACTCTGCATTTATTGGATTGTAGTTCTCATTAACAATATTGCCAGAACCTGCATTTTGATACTATCAAAATTGTATAGGCCACCAACACACTGAGGAATCTCTATTTTCCTTCTCCCTGTGTGATTAGCACTTCTGGAGAAAAAAAAAATCTCTCAGTGAGAAATTAATGTGGTATAGCCAAACTATAATTTGTCAGGGTCCTACAAAAAAAAAAGTTGCTCTTGACCACCAAAATGACCAAATCAAAATCTAAAACCAAAAATTAAGCTTGCCAAAAGCAGCAAAAAAGGAGAAAGCCATTAAAAAAAATCGATAGCCCAAAAAGTATATGTAGAAGGTAAATTATATTTTTTATAGTGGTAATGGAAATATTGAAGGAAAAGTCAGTATTTAAAGTGGTCAAAAGTGCTATACTTAAGTTCAAATACTACTCCACTATATAGCATTTGATCTTCAACAAAAACTAGAGTCCTGCCAGACTTAGTGGTGCAAGACTGTGATCCCAGTAACTCAGGAGGTTGAGGCAGGAGCATTGTAAATTCTAGGCCAGCCAGGGCAATTTAGCAAGGAGTGCGGATGTAGGTCAATAGTATTGCACCTCTAGGTTCAATCTCCAGTACCAAAAAAAAAAAAAAAAAAAAAAACCTAGAGACTAGAGTATTAAATATTTTTGACCTTTAGTTTTCCCATTGATAAAATAATGACAATGGTTCTACTTCACAAGATTGTCATGACACTTGTATGGGATTTCACATGTGAAGAAATCAGTAAAAGCCTAAGAACTCAATATCCTTATTAGTAAATGTGAGCCTCTTTTTAGTCAGTCCTATTGCCTTTGTTTTCTATCTTTCTCTAAGTCATCAGGACTTCCCAAAGCAAAGACATGATATATTTGCTTCTAGAACATTTGAGTGCCTTTGAGATCTCCATGAGAATGAAGCATTCTGGAATGTAAAACAGTTATGAGCCAGTTTTGAATGCTTCTCTGTATAAGTTGTAGGAACCCCAGGCTGGGCTTCTCTCCTTTGGAGAGAAACACAGCATGTCTCTCAAAAGGCCAACTACAAGTCAAAAGCCATACATCAGGTTTTGACATTTCACCATCAAAATTCATCTATCAGTGAAACACAGTTCATATGACTAATCTTGTTTGATTTGGCAATGGGGTGAAATGTCAATAGGCTTCCTATTTTGACTAAAACTATTAAACATACCAAAGGGAATATTACATGTGTGTTAGTCATCCCAGAATAAAGATGAGCATACATCCCTGAAAAGTTCAGCTATACTAATGGGATAATGGATAACCAGAATACTTCACATTTGAAAGGCATACTTTGTTCACATTTTTGCTGTGCTTGGAGAATTGTGTGAGTGTTGCCAAAGTCTTGGGTTTCCTTTGCCCCTTGCCTGGATTCTCCATTGACACTAATGGGAATTTCACCTTCAAGCTCGAGACAATATATGGAACTCAAATGACAATAGCAGAAGGAAAAGAATACATTTTATACATTGTGCTACAGAATTATTTTTTTCTTGACTGTTTCTGTTATAGTCATTGACTATTGCTAAGAAAGATCCATTTGGAAACCTGAAAACATATTGTCTCTAGAGGCCAGTCTTTTGAAAACATACTTTTACCCTTGCATGTCATCACAAATTACATAAAAGAATAATTATAGATCAATCTATATAATTTTAATTTTGTGGTTAGTTGATTACAAAAGCATACCCCTCTGGCACTGCCATTAGTCTATAAGGTATGTGTGCTTCTTTTTCCATTCCGAGAGAATGGCAGTTTTAGAGAAAAGATTGTCCGTATTGTCATAAGGAAATGTAATGCAAAATTTGCCACTTACTGAAATTTAAAGTGTGATGAACACTTTGTAGTTCATGTTCACACATTAGTAATAACCTGTAGAGCTATGAGCTGTTAGAATGCAGCATTAAAAAAAAAATCTATGTGAAAGAAGAAATATAAAGCCCATTTATGTGAATGACCAAATGTCAAAAATGTATTAATGCATTTTATAAGCTGTCCTGTTCATTATTTTGCTGACATAGAAACCTTGAAGTGTTTTGTATCCATTTCATTATCTACAAAAGTATGAACTATAATGGAATTTACATGAAATCCTGCTGCTGAGTGGGGCCTTTCCTGCATAGTCAGCTTTGCCTCTTAATCCAATCTTCCCCAATATAGTTGGAACGGTAGTTGCCACACTCAAGCAGCAGGCTCTCTTTTGTAAAGAAAAGTATGATTTTGAGCTGCAAAATGAACAGAAGTATTTTTCTATTACTCTGGATCTTCCTCTTGCTGAGTTTACATGAGAAGTCTAGCAGGAGGTGTTATTAAACAGCCTCAGAAATTAGCCCCAAAACAATTATCTTGGTTAAGCTATGGAAGGAGACACTAGAGGCTTAATGAAAAGAGCATTTGAATTTTTGTGATTGAATATCTGTTGGACACCTCTGTAGTTATTAACCCTTGTGGGCAGGATCTCAGATTTTTTATTATTTTTAATTGAATTGTTTTTGGAAAACTGCAGATTAAAAACACTTTTCTCCCCTGCAATTGTCAGAGATCCTGGGGCATACTGTGTAATAATGGGTTCTTGAAAAGTTTGGCTTAAACCTCCCTGGATGGCAAGGTTCATCACAAAATTAGGGTTTTATATCACAATGGATTTGTGGAATATATGTCTACCGTCATATAGTCCACTACCCATTTCCTACAATCATCTTTTTCCAACACCCATGGCTTTCTTCACATTTCGTAGTAAATTTTCCATGAATTAAAATTCAGGCGAGTATTCCAAAAATTTCCAGTTTTTCAGATCCCTTCTCCCCATGTATAACACAAATGTCAGCTTTGTCAGGCTTGTTTCTTTTCCTGTGGTCTTTTACCATCCCAAATAATTTCTCTCTACACAGCATTTGCTCTTTTAAAAAAAATATTTGCTGGATCTTACCATGTCAAATCTTAAAAGTTACTTAGTTGCTTTAATCTTTCCTCCCAAGCCCCCTTCCCCACTTCACCTCCTCAGTCACTTCATCATTTTAAAAATTTTCTCTTAACTCTCTCCAATCTTCCACATATTTCTGGAATTGAGTTCATCCAAACTGAATGCACTTTTCCAGGTGCATCATATATCATTGCTAAGTCTGGGATGTGATGGTTCTTTGTATACAGCCCAAATGCTGGTCGAATTTGTCTTCTCGCCCCCCTCGCTGATCCTTGTCGGCATGTTGACTCGAGTGTTTTTTAATATCTCCCACTGATCCCTGAGGGAGTCTTTCTGTGAGCAGGCTATCTTCAACCCGCTGGTCTTATGAAGGAATGTCATATGAGAGAAAGCAGGATTTGGCGAACCATGTTAGAAAATATGTCCCATCCCACCCCACCTTCTACCATTTTTAAAAACAAATCCATTCTCTTGGCATCTTTATTTTTGCTAACCATATTTTATTATGGAATTAAAATTAAAGCATATACAGATAAATTTCTGCTGACATGATCAGAGGGAAAGTGGAGAACCCATCTTAACTAAGGGCCCAAGGATTCTCCGAGCTGTTTTACAGATGTCTAACAACAACTTGTTGAAAAGTCCTACACAAAAATTAAAGTACCTTTACTTACTGAAATCAAACTGTGTCTTTACATTTTCTAAACCTACTCATTCCAATTCTTTCCACTACTTCTGGCCATGAAAGGTGCTCATTATATATACAAAATTGGAAATAAGAAATAAGAAAAAATAAAAATTAAATTTGATATTCCAAACTGTTTTAGTCAGCTTTTTCACTGCTGTGACTAAAAGATCTGACCAAAACAACTGTAGAGGAGAAAAAGTTTATTTGGGGGCTCACAATTTCAGAGGTCTTAGTTCATAGAAAGCCGGCTTCATTCCTTGGGGTTTGAGGTAAAGCAGGACATTATGGCGCAAGAATGTGGTGGAGGGAAGTAACTCACATGATGATCAGAGAGCAGAGAGAGGCTCCACCACCAGATATAAATATATACTCCATAGCCATGCCCCCAGTGAACCACTTCCTCCAGCTACACGCCATCTGCCTCTAGTTATCACTCAGTTAATCCCATGAGGGATTAATTCACTGATTAGGTTAAGACTATAGCCCAATCATTTCACCTCCAAACCTTCTTGCATTGTCTCACACGTGAACTTTTGGCAGACACCACATCTAAACAATAACAATCACATTAAAAGTTTTAAGGGGCTATCAGTTATGTGAATCCCTTCCCAGTGATTTGATAACAGCTTTCCATAAAATAAACTATATCAAATGTAGACCATTCCTTTTTGCTAAGTCACAATAGCATATATTTATTTATCTATATAATTACATATCACCCTCATCTTTGACTTACAATTAAAATTTGACTTAAAATATCTATGTAGTCACTTTTGAGCCATGAGGATGATATCAAAGAGAAAACCATAATCCTTTTCAATTCATCTTAAATTCTGTATCTCTTAAATTCTGTCAATACTTCTTCAGCTGCAGAGAGAGATTAAAAAAAATTGTAGTCTGATTTCAGCTGAATATCTCAAAATCTTAAAGTTTTGGCAAAGCAAGTGCAGGATTATATACTGGGAAATCATATTCCAGTCCACTAAGAAACAATATGACTCAGAAAACTCCCTAAACATACTTTACCTCATTATTACATCTTAATATATCAAGACTACAAATTTAGGTATTATGTTTTAGAAAAAGAGAGAAAGATAATGACTTTGCCTAATATTTAGCACTCTCTATTTCTGCAGAATATTTTCTTTGAGCCCTAAATTTAACTCATAGTCTGATACTTAAGCACAATGTAAGTTTATTGTAAAGCTGATAGGGAGGGCTGGAGGTATAGCTCAGTGGTAAGCACAGGTGTAGCATGCACAAGGCTCTGTTTAATCCCCAGCACCAAAAACACAAAACACAAACAAACAAAAAACCTGTGGAGAAAATTCCAGTCAAATCTCATGTGGGGGCCAGCCTGGATGGCACAGTTCTATAATCCCAGGTACTCAGGGTGCTGAGGCAGGGGGATAGCAGTTCAATATCTGTATGAGCAACTTAAGGAGACCCTGCCTCAAAATTAAAGAAGCTAGGGATGTAGCTCAGTGGTAGAGGGCTTGCCTAGCCTGTTCAAGGCCTCAGGTTCAATACCCAGTGTCTTTTAAAAAAGAAAGAAAATTATGGTGGAACCATAAACTGGACGTCAATAAAAACATTTCATGGAGGCTGTTTCTTACTCAGCATCTGCTTCTTTTCTCTTGCTCTTGTGGCATTCTCTGTCTTTCTCTGGGTGTCTCTTCCTTTTTTCCTCCCATCTTTCTCTGCTTCAGCACATGCCCCTACTCAAGCATGGCCCTATATTGGCTTTATGTTTCTTTTCTAATCAAGAACTCAACTAACTGTGCTCTACTTCCACATTCTACAGGGCAAGAGAATCAGATCCACTCTTTTGGGGCAGGTTCTCTCCTCTGCCCCAGGCCAATCTGTTGTGATGATTAGGGAAGGGTCATCTAGTTTAAATATGGGAGCCATACCCACATTGACTTAGGATGAGTTTTCCAAGAGGTATTAGGATTGGTAAATGCCTAGATCAAAATGTGCCTGCATTTGTTCCATGCTGATATACAAATGTAGGGAGAGACTTGTTCCTATTGGGTAGTAATAATTCAGTGCCTGAATTTGAGGATATAATCCATCTTCCAACCATTTTCATTTTTAAATTTTTTATGGTAATAGAAGATTTCTAAAAATCTAGTTTTAATCCTAAAGCTAAATATTTTTATCTATATTTTTCAACTGAAGAGCCATTTGTCCATGTCAGTGATCTTTGATTCCACAGAAACAATTTTTTTTAAATGTAATTTTTTTGCCCTTCTAAGTTCCTATTTGTAGTTATTTTTAACTGGTCTGCTGTACCTAGCAATTTTAGTACTTTCTTGCAGTACTGTTTTTCTCAAACTTATCTGACTTTGCAAAAAATAAATGAATAGAACTACCTCTTGCAGTGCCACATTTCAAGCACTTTTAGAAATAATCCATCATTAACGGTGCTCTCTGTGTTAAGCAAAATGATTAATCTGAACTAGAGATTTGATGATGTATATATTTTTCATCCTTTTTGTTTTCTTTCAATTTCATAATTTTTGTATTCCTCCCTTCTGTTCTGTTATAATTAAAGTCTATTATGGAATAAACTAAATCATTTTCTCTTTCTCATTTAATTTCTGACAGTTAATCTTTCCAGGCCTATCGAGGGTTATTTTAAGGAAAAATGGAATAACATAAATTTAAGTTATACCTGTGAACAACAAACTCTTTAAATCAAGCCATCTCCATTGTTAATATCCACCACCCTGGTCATATACTCCAGTTCTGGAGACGTATAATAAATGGCTACATTTACGGGATTGGCCATGTTGTAGTTTATTGCTTCCACTATCCAGATACATCTTCTAATCGTGGCAGTATGAGTGAAATGACAGCCTTACCTAATGACTGATGAGGGTAGTCTCATCATGGTTCTGGTCACTGTGATAAGCATCAATCACAAAGACAGCCAAAGATGTCAAATCTGCTGAGATGCTCTTTAATCCCGTGAACCTGGGAAGTCAAGACTGTCAGCACAGATTCAAGCAATTGTCTTGCTCCATGGTCCCTAACCCGGCCCAGTTAGAAGAACCATGTCATCCTAGAGTTCTCTGCTATGAATTTCACTTTTCATAAAAGGATACAATGACCCATACCAGGGCACACTGTAACAAATTCCTTTGGAGACATTTGACACCACTTTACCCAACATTTTTTTTTTTTCTGAGAGCTACTCCTGTACTTTTTGCTATACTTGAGGTTAGAAAGACTTGTAGAAGAATTTTTAATTTACCAACTATAATAACACCACACTAATTCAAAGAAATACATAGGAAACATGTTATTTATTTAGCCAACATATAGTGCTTAGTACTTCGAACAAGATGAGAACCACTGATCTAAAAAATGTACTCTTTATTAAAGTCCCTCTTACCTTAATGATTCAGATAATTGAGGGAAAAGTTTTGTTTGGTTGTTTTTTCCCTTTACATAGCATTAACTTGATTTTCCACCTAATGTGTACTGACAAAACCTGTGATTTTATAGGAAACCATGTCTAAGGTATCACAATTACCCTCCCATGATTCAGGGAGGATAAATTATGAGTATATTTCCCTGAGGTGCAGTAAAATAGTTTATTTATTACTACTTCCTCAACATCTCACTCACAGGTGGTTAGATTTTGAACAATTATTAAGTAGGCTTGTGTAGGCAAGCACAATAATTTGACTTTGGGAAGCTATTATCTGAGCCAGCCTCCCTCCTGGTAGGGCCCAAGGATATTATTTACAGAAATGAACCAGTGTATTATGTCTAATATATTCTTAAGAACATTGTGCATATACTCTACCAGGTTTTTCTGTTTAAATGTTTCTATGTCATGTGAGTTCATTAAATATTTTTCCACATAATTTTTCTCTTAATTTCATTAAGCTCTGAAGCTCCTATGGTGACTTTCTAAATGTATCAAGTTTGTATTTCTGTATACCAAATGAGAACATTCACCTTCTTCAAAATCTGATACAAAACTTATTGCCTTTAATAGTTTTTTTTCACAACAAATACCATAATTATGTGCCTTTTCTGGAGGTTTCCTAAGATTTCAAATGTTCCTCCATCTTTGGCTGTTGTTGTTGTTACAGCAAATATATTATGCTTACATATTCAGTTCGGTCTGCTATATAATTTGCAGCTTGCACACGCACACACACACATCATTACAGTTACTCCCTATTTCACGTGTGTGTATGTGCTCCTGTCAGCCTCTTGATAATGTTTTGCTTTAGCCTGAGGCAGCATGACCTATGTGTTTTTGGTTTTGTAGTTTTGAATTTTTTTTTTTTTTTGGTGGTGCTGGGGATCGAACCCAGGGTCTTGTGCATGCGAGGCAAGGACTCTACCAAATGAGCCATATCCCCAGCCCATATACTTTTGAGTTTTGTACTTTTTTAAATTTTGCCAAATGGCAATCCATACCATTTACCATAGCTGACTTAAGCAATCAATATACTTTTCCCAAAGAATGGTGAAACACTTTGCAGTTTGTTCATTCATTAATTCCCTCATGAAAGATTATTTATTGATAACCTCCCAGTGCCTAGTACTGTGCTAAGCACATGGATGGAGTACAGTAGCAAAGGAGGTAAACTGCTGGAGAGCTTTTAGTCTAGTCCAAGATAATCTGCTCAAGGCACTTGAATGAGGATGCCATCAAGTACTGTTACAATGTCACATGCTGTTCATATAGACTAGAATATCATTAGTCTGTGTCTCTCTTGCTTTTCTCAGTAAACAACTTATTGCTGGAAATATAGTCAAGGGACAGGTAGGTAATAGTAACTAGGAGAAATCCATATATTTTCAAAAGGAAGTGAGTAGTGGATCATACATTCACTTTTTTTTTTTTAACTTGGAGCAGGTCAGAGTAGACACAGAGGAAAGGAATGTTACCTGCTGCCAACTATTGTTAAAAGAGTACAATGTGGGATCCACCCCCAGAGCACTAGTTGACATATTCCCTAAAATCTCCAACTATAGCATCTGTAAGAAGTACATCAGACAAATATCTCAACAATAAATATATTTGAAATTTTACTTATCAGAGAAAAGCCTTAGAACTATATGTGCTTCTTTAACTCAATTGTTCTTGCTTTATGTCTTAGAGTTTGCCAATATCATTATTAATATTTTCTATTGTTTATGTATATTTCTTGAATGCCAGAATAATCTTACAGATGTGCTGTTTTTAATGACAAAGAAAATAACAGAAGTGGTGATTAAAAATATACTATAAGCGAAGCTCCTTCATAAAAATCCCAGAGCTCTTTACAAAAGAAATGAAACAATGAACTGAAATAACAGCTGAGCTAATCATAAGCTAGTTAAAAAAAGATAACAGTAGTTTAAGGTTTTTTGAAGTCCATAAATAAAAAGATGCAAGTTCATGCTCAGGAAGAGTAACTTTTGGAATTTGCTAACAGAGAATGGTAGAAGAGGTGACTTAACATGCAAGTTAAAGTGACTCTTAAGTTAAAATGAGGTGGAATATCATGTACATGTGGTAGAGGTTAATTTCATTTTCTTAGCCAAAACTGTCAATTTACCAATTTCTTTTACACTTACCAATTTCTTTTACATTTAAGACTATTTTTTTAAATGTAGAATAAGGATTTTTATTTTAAAGAGACTTCTAGGACTGGCAGTGTTGCTTAGTAGTAGAGGGCATGCATAGGTTGTGCAAGGTCCTGAGTTTGAACTCCAGCACCACAGGGGGAAAAAAAAAGACAAAGAGAGTGTAGATTCTATTATTCTTTAATCCTAATTCTACACACCTTCTATATTTTGCAATAACTATGATATTTTCAAGATTCTTGACTATAATTATTGTATTTCATTTACTTCAGCAAGGAAATAAAAACTTTTAGTAAGGTGACACCACCTATATACTAGGTAGCACAGGAGCAGGAGAGGAAGCAAGCTTCACTGATATTGTAAGGTCACTTACAATATCAGTGTAAGTGACCAGAGGTTCATCACCATTGAGGGGGGTCAGATTCAGTGTGTAAACCACTTTCCAGAAATACCTAAAGAAACTAAGGAAGACAAGCTAATTACTAATTTCATGTGCTATGTTAATTTGCTGGGGCTTGGATAATAAAACACTACAGACTGGGTTGCTTGAACAACAGACATTTTTGCCTGTCCTGGAGGCTGGAAGCCCAGGATAAAGGTGCCAGCAGGGATGGTTTCCTCTGAGGCCACTGTCCTTGACTTGGAGACAGCCACCTTTTGCTGTGTTTCCAAGTGTCTTTCCTCTGTATACATGCACCCCTGCTGTTTCTGTGTCCAAATTTCCTCTTTGCATAGGAATGCTGGTGAGCTTGGGTTAAGGCCCACCATAAGGATTTCATTTTAACTTAATGGTCCTGTCTCCATATATAGTCACCTTCTGAGATCCTGGAGGCTGGACACTCAACAGATGAGTTGGGGAAAAGGTCCCAATTAAACCTGTCATATGTGTTGTAGTTAGTTGAGCAGAGTCACCCTGAATAGATATGTCTCCTTGGAGCCTCACAATGTGAATCTATTTGGAATAAGGATCTTTGCAGAAGTATTGAGGTAAAGATCCCCAGATGAAACCAGCTTGAATTACATTAGGCCTTAACTCCAATGATGGATTTCCTTATGAATGACACAAAAGAAGGTGACACTCAGAGACATGGAGGAGAAGAAGATATAAAGATAGAGGCAGAGACTGGAGCTACGCCTCTGTAAGTTAGGGAACACCAAGGACTGTCCACGGCTGTAGATGCTAGGAGAGGCATGGAACAGATCCCCCCCTTGAAGGCTCCAGAAAACACAAACCCTGCTGACACCTTACTTTGGATTCTTGCCTCCAGAACCATAAGAGAATAATTTTTTGTTGTTTTGCGGTAATTTTTTAAGGCAGCCACAGGAAATGAATACAGACACTGGTACTGGAATATAATAAACACAGCTACCCTATACTGATGACTACCATGTGTGAGGCAGTATACTAAATACATATTATCTCTCTCTTAAATCCTCTCATCATTAATTTTGCCCATTTTGTATGCTTAAGGAGGCACAAATAGTAAATGCCAGAGGAAGGAGTCAAACCAGCTACCATGCCGTGGTCCTACACAAGACTGCACGGACCTGGCAGACAAGAGTATCTTATAACCACAGGAATTAATATTGTGTTCTTAAAGGGTCCAATTTGTTGAGCAGAAGCAGTTACTCTGGAGACAGAGAGAAAATTAAGAGGCAGCCACAGCTGGGGCATGGTGGTTACATGCCTGTAATCCCAACAGCTCAGGAGGCTGAGGCAGGAGGATCATGAGTTCAAAGACAGTCTTAGCAAAAGTAAGGTGAGAAGCAACTTGGTGAGACCCTGTGTCTAAATAAAATAACAAAATAAGGCTGGGGATGTGGTTCAGTGGTCAAGTGCCCCTGAGTTCAATCGGTGGTACCCCCTAACCCCCACCAAAAAAGAGGCAAATACAAAGGTAACTCTCCCTGACATTAAGGGGGGTGTCCTGCCCTAGCATCACTCCATAACTAAGCAGAGGTTTAGTTCCTCATTGGGGTTCCCAAGATACATTTCCTTCCTCAAGGATCTGCTGAATCCAGTCTCACCTGCAGCTCAATGTTGGGCAGGATTGTGCTCTTCTTTGGCATGGACCCAAGCATCCATATTCAGTTTTAACCTTGATTTTCTCTTAGATTTAAGTACCCATGCCTAATAGACTAAATCTGATCATTGGTTGCTTCTTTACAGTGGTTGGCTCTAGTGAACATAGTTTAAGTTTTGGTCACTTCCAACAAGTAAATCAGGAATAAGGACAGAGATGGTAGCTGGAATTTAATGTGAACATTCTTGCTCTATCCATTTATAATTTTAGAAAGACTCCCTGGGTCTTAACCCCTTATCAAGGACCCAGCTGTTGAGTTTTATAATATTGATGAAGCCTAGTTTTTCTAATTTATAAGTCTGAAATATGAAAGAGGGAATAGTCCTATGACTCAGTTTTCAAATATTATATATTTCAAGGTAAAGGGATACATTTTTTCCCACCCCTCAAGAACCTCAAATACTGTATGATCTGACTATGCATATAGAAGTTGACTAAATAACCAACAGAATACAGGCCTGGGGCTTCTAGAGTAATCCTGGAAATGAGACCCTTTGAGGACAGGCCATTATTAAAACTAAAGCAATGTGAGCTGGGTGCTGTGGCGCACCCCTGTAATCCTAGCGGCTAGGGAAACCAAGGCAGGAGGATCATGAGTTCAAAGCCAGCCTCAGCAAAAGTGAGGCACTAAGCAACTTAGTGAGACCCTGTCTCTAAACTAAATACAAAATAGGGCTAGGGATGTGGCTTAGTTGTTGAGTGCCCCTGAGTTCAATTCCTGGTACCCCCCTCCATAAAAAACCTAAAGCAATGTGTACCTGTTTTTTTTTTTATAGTTGCAAAAATTAGAATTTTCCTGAGTTCTGTAAGACAATGAAATATATTTACCTTATAAAATATTTTTACTGAAATCATCAAGTTACCCTTTGATACAGTGTTTATAACTGAAGATTTGTGAACAAACTGAAACCCAGGTTAGAATTTAAAATTTGAAACAGTCTGGAAAGAGAGACCACAGCAATCTCAGAACTAAATTTAAATAAATAATGAAGTCAGAAAGTAAACAAACACTCTGTGTCCTGAAATGCAGAAAATGTATCAACATTGCCCAACTATGTCTTTATGGTGCCACACAATTTAGCAGGATCTGGATTTAGGTCCAGACTGAATCTATCTCCCTTTTCTGCGTCCTGATTCTCATGACGGGAAGAATGACAATTCTCTGAGCTAGCCTCCATCCTTTACATTTCTACTCTCAGCAACTGTTGAAGACGCTTTCCAACCGCAATATGATTCTCCATCTATAGGCATCCCACACCATAAGAAAGGACAAGGAAAGAGCAGAGCAGGAAGCGAAGCCTTTCCACAATTTTCTGGGGGTAACCCCATTAGGTTAGGTACCTAACAGTGAAACTTAAGAGATCATACTCATGGTGTTTACTAGCAGGACTTTACAGAATAAATAGACAGACTGGACACCAAGGGGCTCACATGGCAACCAGGGCCACCTGTGAGGAGGAATATACTTTCTGAGATACATCAGGCAGTCTGACCTCTCCAGGGCTACATCCTGAGCCTAAACTGTGGTTGATTTTTCTACCCCTTTATTCCCAATGCATCTAAAACCTATGCTGTTGACCTCATTTTCTTCTTGCTGTCTTGGCCTCACCTTAGGCCCCAAACTCTGTGCTCTTTATCTGAAACCCTTGGCCTAATGACCTAAGCGATCATTTCTCTGAACTCTGTCTTCATAACAATTAACCTGGCTACAGGGTTCCAGCCAGCAGGACTTGGACTACTTCTGTTGACACTCATTCTGCTGGGTGCTTTGCTATGCCTGCTGCCCTAGGGACCCATGGCCTAGTGCCCTCAGGATGATGCAGGTGCTTTTGCTTTGAAATAATCAGACCAAGAGAAAGAGCTTCACTAAAAGAACTTTTGTGCTAGCAGCTGTAGACAAGGCATTTATTCAGCATAGAACAATCTAGTGAAGCAAGCCTGGCATGGAGAAAACAAAACAAAACAAAACAAAACCACAACACTAGACAACAAGAGTTGAATTAATTAACTCAGTTTTCCTAGGGCAACTTTTGCTTCTGAGAGTGTATCTCTGGAGTCAATCTATAGGGCTCCACCCCACCCCAGACCCTTCCATCGCTTGCTGCACGACACCAGGTGTATTATTTAACAGATTGGTTCCTCAGTTCCCTTCTCTGTGAAAACAGGATAAATATGTTGGAAAGCTAAAAACGAGAACATCAACATAAGCAGCTCCAGCAGCAATGGCACATAGTAAGTACTCAAAAATTATTCATACTTTGACAGTCTACCAACTCATTTCCTCTACTGTAGACACAAAACCATCAGCTCACTTTAGAAAATGCTCTGGCCTAGAGCAGAGGAGCCAAACTAGGGTCTTATTAGGTGTTTATGTTAGAACATTATATAAACTACTGTCTTTTCTACCCTGGTTTTGCCCTCTGGAAGGCAGAGGGAAAAAGAAAATAAGCCCCATCTGGTAATGGTGAGTTAAATATTGAATGATAAATAAACAGGTAAACTGAGCAAGAGACACTCACCTCAGCAGAGGTTCTACGCATAAGACTCACTTTACCCAGAATGCCAAGCAAATCCAAGTTCTGCAGTGTTTCTAAACAGGGCATGTTTGACTTTATTAAAGAGATGACACCCTTTGTCCTCAGAGCATTGCGGGTACTTCAGTATGCTGGGTCCCTCCAAGTGCCAGAAGCATTTCCCAGTCACTTTGATCATGCCAGATGCCTTCCATGATACACAGACACACACGCAATACACACATGTACTTACATATCTAAAGGTCCCTTAGGAAGGTGATAGGATACTAGATTGAGACCCACACTGTAGCAGTAGAAGCACGTGGGTCTCTCAGGAAATAGACATTTTGGAAGGAAATATGTACTATAATGCCAAAGGAAGATTAGGGTTTGCAAAACTCAGTTGTCATCCAACATCTGAGAAAGTAATATCTAACCTTTCAAGTCATTACAAATGACAATGCTTATTATTATGCATTTCCCTTATTAAACAAGGGTTTATTAAATGCCTACTGAGTATCATACATATTAAAATGGTTATTTAAACCAGAACAGAGCATCCTTGAATATAATTTCTAGTTTAAGTAACCATGTCTGAAGTGGCAGGTTATTTTTAAGTTCTGAGTAGTAGCTAATAACACAATATAACTGTAATCCTTCCCCCCCCTCATTTTGGTTATTTTTGTGAAGCTAAGTCAAACCCCCTGGGTTGGCAACATTTCGATTAGAATCTCAATGCCTTTTGGCCTGAATGATTGCACTGAACACTCCTAACAAAGTTGAGACAAGTGCATGGTTATTCAGACACAGATATGTAATCCAGACAGACACAGAGACATGACTCAAAGGCTTCGTGCTCCCTTAGTGCATATGGTTTATACTACACAGACCTGCCACTCAGCTCCAGCCAACATTCACATTAGGATATGAAAGTTAAGCCATTTGGTGGACTTTTTTGTCTACATTCCCTCCCTGGATGGGGTATCTAGAGGATCAGCTGCTATGCACAAATTTAAAGAGCCTTTAAAAGAAGAAATGCATGCAATACAACAAAAGGGATGAAAGAGGGTCAGGCCTCAAAGAGAGTGATGAGGAGGGAGGGAACCTGCAAGCTGAGTGTGGAGAGCCCACTGATGGATCACAGCGCGGGGTGGAGAAAGACATGGTTAGAGGAGTCTAGTGCCACCAAAAGAAAGGAGATACTTTTATCTCATAGAGAAAAAAATTATAAACCAGAGTGTTGTTTTCATATACTGAATAATCTTACACTTCTTTTGTGTATTATGAACCAGAGCTAATCTTAGGTGAAGATATGACAAGGGAATTTTCTTTTTTAAATGACAGGTTATAGAATAAGAGTAAAGAAAATCATAGTGAAATGAAGTTGAAGAGTTAGGCCAGAATAGATATAGGAAATAAGAAATATAGGAATAGATAAAGGGGGGGGGGAGGAACCAGCTGGAAAGAAAAATGTATTAAAATAAAATAGTAAGAAAAGTAATTTTATGCTTTCCTTTGAATTTAGAGTCATCTTACCTTTAGAAAATAGACCTAGGGGCAGCATACTTTAATATTTTGAGTAAAAATCACTAAGATACTGAAACTTAGTTCAGGAAAATGTGAACTTGACATTTCAACATACATATCCTGAAATCAATTTTAGCATGGTAATGATCATACGAGAACATCATAATTAGATATATTTAATTAAATTTTTGGAGTATTATCTTTATTTCTTACAAGGCTTGGAACCTTTAATACTTAAAATTTAAAAGTGTATATGAATTTTCCACAAACCTACTAACATTTTCTCTAAAAGCTATCATAGTAATAGCCCCTAACTGAATTCCCTTTGGAAACTGTATTTTTCTAAGTAAGAGGAATCAACTGAAGACAACTTTTTAATATTTCTAACCAAGAGTACAGCAATATTCAATCAAATTAATGTTATCAGTGTGGTGATTATTTGAATATCTTTGATGTCAGAGCTGTGCCTCAGAATTTCAAAATTCACTTGACTTTGAAATCAAAGTATACATGCTTTTTTCCTACTGTAATATAAAATATAAATATTAAAATTTTATCAAAAAATTGAACACACAAAAGGAAACTGAAAACTTTGCCAAGGATTGTGATAAAAATTTAATTTGTTTTTGAGTATCTTATAATCTATGAAATATATAAAACATAAGCTAACTGTGAATGTGGTATATATTTTACTAGTATTTGTATGACAAAAGACTAAAATTGTGCTACCTGAGTTTACGTTACCATGTGCATTTTTAAAAGGCAGTAGTTCATATTATAATTCAGAAAAATATTCATCCAGAATTTGGAAACTTAGGTTTTAGCCTCGTCCTGCATTTATCTATTAGTTGTACAACTTTTTTTTTTCTTTTAAACTGGGAGTATGTTTCCTACTAGTTGGTTAAGCATAAAAATGTTATTTAAGCCAAATATGTAAAACTACATGAAATATGATTTAATTATTTAACTGTGGTTTCCTTAGAAATCATAAACAATTTTCTTCATTAAAGTTATGTTATCCATGGGGCTGAGGTTGTGGCTCAGTGGTAGAGTCCTTGCTTAGCACCTGCTGGGCCCTGGGTGCAATCCTCAGCACCACATAAAAACAAATAAGCAAAATAAAGTAAAAAAAAAAAAAAAGGTGATGTTATCCAATATGTCTTTCCTTCCTCTTACCAAACTCTTCTCCCATTACTAGAAAAAGCAAGAAAAGGGAAAGAATAAAAATTAAACAAAAGGGAAACATTTCACTTTTCAAATCTATCCCATTATTGTCTTTCTTTAAACTATTCTGGTTGAATTTTTTGAGGAAAATGCCAGTGAATCAAACATTTAAAATAAAATGTTTGACATCTTGTTTGTATTTTGCCTTCAACTGGCATCATATGAAGAGTTAAAAATGGAAGCCAAGACTACAGGAATTTGTAACTTGCTGGGTGAGGTGGTGCATGCCTGTAATTGTAGTGACTCCAAGGCTGAGGCAGGAGAGTGACAACTTTTAGGCCAACCTGGGAAATTCGGTGAGACTGTCTCAAAATAAAAAAGTAAAAAGGACTGGGGATGTAGCTCAGTGGTGGAACACTCCTGGGTATACACATATCCCTGCACCATACACACACACACACACACACACACACACACACACACCAAAGAATAACTTATTCAGCAAATCAACATTGCAAAAAAGGGGACATTTAATAGTTAGGGTTGTTGTAATCATTCCAACCCCTAGTATAGCTTTGGATCAGGGAAATTACAAATCAACGAATGAATATTCATGTTTCCAAGGAAAAAACTTCTATTGTTCCTATACTTAATTATTGGTCACAGAATCTTACCATGAATAATTTTTTCTGTCCCTGAATCATTGCTTGTCCCAGGTTTTCTAAATTGTGAGTTGTTACTCTCTTATCAAATACAGAACCTACAGTCATCATTTAAATTGTTTGGCAAGTTCAGTACTAGTACTTATCTCTTCTACTCTCTCTAGAGGTGAGATTTCCAGAAGAGTCTTAAGGACAAAAGGTACAGAGCTTAAGGAACTTTAAAAAGAAAAAGAAAAAAAAAGGCACTATCCTTGCAGAAGAGTGATGTAAGAGGTAAGGAGGTTAAGAGACAAAACTGAACAATGAGTTTGGGGAGAAAGCTAGCTTTTTATGGAGTAAAAGGAAACAGAAAGATTGAAGTACTTTGGCCAGCCTAATGAAGGGTTTTGAAATTGAGGGTCCTTAAAAGAAATCTGGAATTAGAACAAGTTAAAGAAGTGAAGAATGTTGGGAATGAATGGAGAGGGCTTGTTTGTCTAGAGTTGATGCCTTGATAGAGAAAAAGCAGCCAGCAGCAGCAGTGGCTGCAGCTAATAAATTGGCATGTGTAAGAATGGGGACAGGAAAGCACCGTGCTAATGACTGTCACAGGTTTTTTTTTTCTTTTTTTTCCTTTTTTTTTTTTTTTTAGCAACATGAACTCATCCAAAGGAGTTACTTAAAATTATAGTTTGCTCCCTCCCTCCCTCTCTTTCTCTCTCTCCCTCTCTCTAAGAATTGTTTAAAGAGAAAAAAGAGGGTAAGGAAAAGGAAGGGGATAATTTATAAGACGTACCTTAGGAACTATTATTAGAAGAATAAAAAAGAGAACTACTGGCAAATGTAAGTGCATTAGAAATACAGTAATTAAAAGGTTCTATAAGAAAATGAGCAAATCAGAGCTGGCAATCTTCTATTAACCTATTGTGACTTATAACTCATGTTTCATTTTCCTTCCCAGTACAAAGTTCCCCTACTACTGTGTATGATGTCCACATGCAATTTCCTGTTGTTGTAACCCCACATATGTAGCTGTGAGCAGATCTTAATTTATTTTGTATGTGCCTCTTGTTCACCAGCTTTAAGTTTAGGGAGGAATTTATCTGTGCTTTGGAAAGTGCCCAGCGTAGCTCCTCTGTGTTAGCATCTGATGTCTATTTTGGTAATATAGCAGTTATCCCTAAGTGATAAGGAAAAGCAATGAAATCCATTATAATATTGAAGGAGAGGAAAGGATAAGGACAGAGGTAGCTTGTGATGAACTTTTTTTATTGTGAGAAACCAAAAATGAGATGTAAATTATGGGAAGTTAAAGATGTATCTAGGAAATAAAGTAGTAATAAGATACCTGCAAGGTGTTTGATGAATTGCTTTTTAAGAAAATTAAACTAAATTCCTGATAGATGTTAAAGCATTCCATGAACACATGAAATCACTTATATTTCCAAAAGTTAAATTAAGATATGTTCAATCTCATAAGAAGTCAATATCTACTAAAATACTGAGTGTGTTTGGCAATGTTCTAAACACTATTTACATTATCCCACTTAAAATACTTCTAAACTGTATGAAGTAGGAACTGATGTCCTCATTTTACAAATGAAAAAAAATGGTTGACTACAGATGTAAAGTAACTTGCTCAAAATTGCAGGTATTTGAGTGGCAGCAGTTTCCAACACAGGCTGAGTCTGATTTTTTAATACAGGTTGACTCCTGAATCATGCATTGGTAATTGTTATGTCCTTTGTGTCTAGGAGAACTATTTAGATGAAATGTTACTGTTGTGGGTGAATTAAAAAAAAAAAATCAGCCAGGCGTGGTGGTGCATGCCTGTAATCCCAGCGGCTCGGGAGGCTGAGGCAGGAGGATTGTGAATTCAAAGCCAGCTTCAGCAATGGTGAGGTGGTAGGCAGCTCACCATTGAGACCCTGTCTCTAAATAAAATACAATATAGGGCTGGGGGTGGAGCTCAGTGATTGAGTGCCCCTGAGTTCCATCCCCAATACCAAAAAAAAAAAAGCAGCACTGGTATTTAACTACTTCACTGGAAATCCAGCACATGCTGAGGAACTAAGAAAGATCTTGTTTCCTCTACTCCAGGGCTGAAGATCATGTCTCTTGCCCTTATCACAGTGTACCAAATGCTGCTCACAGTTAATGTGTCTCCAAATGCCTAACTTATTATGAGAGACAGAGACACTGGTGGAAATGGAGCAGAAGAGCCAAATAGAACAACCAGATGGCCCTCTTTAAGTTCCTCTTTCTTCCGTTGTATATATTTTCTGAACTGTCTCTGGTTCCAGTTCAAACAAAATCATTTGAAATTATATCTGTAGGATATGCTTGTGCAGAACTTGAGAAAAGACAATGTTTCTTGGATTAAAAAAAAAATGTTATCCCCAATAGCCCTTGCACCTCATTTGTTCCAAAGACAGCAGGAAATAATTTGAGAATAAACCAAAGTACTGTAGTGCTTCATCATTTAAAACTGCATTGACAGAAAAAGCCAGGGATGGGTGACTGCAAGTCACCCTGTCAGTTCAGAGGGGGAATCATTTCAAAAGATGACAAATTTGAAAGCCTTCTATCTTGATAACTAGCAGCATCATTCCGGCAATCCTTGATGATTGTTGAATGAAAGACCCAGTGTGGGGCTAGAAGAGAAGACTTCATAATAATAACAAAAAGAGCTAAACTTTTTATAGCACAATGAAATTTACAAAGTGCGGGTACAGATATTCTCTCTCTTGATCTAGCTCTGAGATGCACATAAACTGTGTATTTTTGGAAAAGTCACTTTTCTTTCCTGAATGTCAACTTTCTCAATTATAAAATGGGAAAAAAATGATGATTCTCCTTAGGCCACATTACTTAGATTTCTCACTTAGAAAAGAGAAGAATTAATGTATTAGGTCAAAACATAGCTTTGCTGATAGGCAAAAAAAACCTACAGAGCTGGGCATGGCGGTGCAGGACTGTAATCCCAGTGGCTTGGGAGGTCAAGGCATGAGGACTGCAGGTTCAAAGTCAGCCTCAGCAAATTGGCGACACCCTGAGTAACTTAGTGAGGCCTTGTCTCAAAATAAAATATAAAAATGGGTTGGGGAAGTAACTCAGTGGTTAAATGCTCCTGAGAGCAATCCCTGGTACAAAAAAAAAAAAAAAAAACCTACAGAATAGCAGTTTCCTATGGCTAATCTAATATCTATCTTATGGAGTTGTGAGAACTAAATAAATGCACTAATATACTCAAAATATATTTGGCTCTTGGTACACTCTCAGTGTTAGTCATGTAAATATGATCTCATTTCATCTTCTCAACAGCCTTGGGACAAGGTAATAGGTTTCTACCTTTGAATATAAATTTATGGGAAAAAATAAACAATATTTAGGGATTTATGAGAGAGGTGTAGCTTTATAACAAATACCATTCCAGTATAACCCTTTGTTCTGTGGACTTTAGGTTGCTCATTGTTAATATCAGCCAGCTCACCAGGTCTTTGAGATGTTCCTCCTTCCCACCTAAATTTGCCATCCTGAGTGTGATTGGCTAGTTTTCCATTTGAGGTCTGAACAAATTCCCTTTTGGCTTTGTTTACCTTAAAACATGGCTGGGGACCAGAAGAATGACTATTCCTAGGCTCATGAATAGGAGAGGAGTTGAAAAACATGCAATATGTCAGCAGAAAACTTTTCAATAGATTCAGGTACAGGTTGATTTAAAAGCAATAAAGTAAAATAAAACGGTTCATGAATGAGTATTGTAAGGGTCCCGAGAAACGTCGGAGAAAGAGACCACCAAGTGACCACTCATGCAATTGGCAGAAGGGGATTTATTGAACCAGCATGCTGGGGCTCCATGCCCACTCAAGAAGGGAAAGCAGCCAGAGCCCCGAGAAGGGGCTGAGCACTGCTTAAGTACACTTTTTGGGGAGGGCGGAGGGCTTTGTATACATCAGAACAAATCATCATGAGGCGAGGGAAAATTGAATAACAACTCCTAAACATGATTAGTTCATTCATTGGCGGGAACAGGTCAGGCTGGAGTGATAGGTCATTCCTAAGGAGGGGGTTACATTTAAACTGATTGGTCCAGGCCCTTCAATGCCTACGTGCGACCACACAGAGCCCTTATTAAACAACCAAATAGTCAGGGGAAATATTTACTGGGCAGTTCCAAGCATTGTCTTAACAGCTACAGAAATTTCAGGTTTTGCAGGTAGCATAGAAACCTACCTAATCCTTTACATTTTAACTCAGACCTTGCAGCTTAGAAACTTTACAACACCCGGTCTTTTACCCTTTAACTTTTACGCTTTAATTTCAATTTCTTTTACACTTACAGTATAAATAAACTGTGAAAATTTGTTTACTTGCATGATCTGATTTTTTTGTGGGAAACGTTTTAATTTTGATCTTGATTTCTAAATGATATCTGTAGGCTTTTCGCCAATAAACATTGTACCTTTGCAAATATGGCTGTATCCTACTTTTACTAAATTGGCATAGAGTAAAGGAATAATTTAGTAATATTAAAGGTATAAGATGCCAAATGTTGTGAAGGCAACAAGAAATAAATATTTTGTAAATTATTGGACCTGTATTTTCTAGAAAACCTCTGAAAATAAACATAGACAAAGGATATATGTATTGTCTATAGTATTTTACTCTTCAGTTAAATATGCTACATAAAGTCATGAGGATTATGATTTTTTTTTGTGTGTGTGTGTGTATGGTATTGGGGATTAAACCCAGGGCCTTGTGCATGTGAGGCAAGCACTCTACAAACTGAGCTATATTCCTCAGCCCATGAGGATTATGATTAATAAAACAATATTTTCAGTATTTTTCCTAATAGTTTAAATAATAGAATAGTCATTTTGGCTGCTCTTCTCTCTGAGAATCAGTACATTAATTAAAAATTATATTTAAATATTACTTCTTTGAGAAGTAATAATGTGGAACATACCAGGATTTTTTCCATGAAAGTGCTATTTGTGAACATATGTGAAGTCTAAAGTATTAGGGTATAGTTGCCTTTTGTGGACACTATTTAAGACATAAATAGCAAAAGAGAAATATGCTGTAGCTATTTCTCCCATCCTTCTTTTTCTCAAATGTAATCATTTTAGATTACTGAAATTTTTGAAAGGATGAAATGGAGAAGAACAGTAATATTAGTGGAAAGAAATTTTAATAATTAAGTATTCAGTATAGTCTACATTTGACTAAAAAAAGTGTTCTTTAATAGTGTGTGTGTGTGTGTGTGTGTGTGTGTGTATGAATGAGAGAACAAGAGAGAAGGGGAAAAAGACAAGTATGTATGTATAGAACCACACAGGGCTGGTAGATTTCTTTTTATTTAGCTTGTTTGTTTGTTTGAATTCTGGGATTCTTGTTTCAAATTGATGACTTTAAGCGTAGGCTAACAGCCTCATGTTACCAAAAAGAATACTAGCCATAAGAAAGAAGAGAGGTTTGCTCAAAGTTACAAAGAAGACCTAGGACAAGTTAAATCAGTTCTCAAAATTCTTTGTCCAGTGTTCTTTTCATTGATTCTACTGAGTTCTGTTCATTAATCTATTCTAGAATTTAGCCACTTTCACTCTCTTCTTTCCTTTTAACTGGTAATATCAATTCTCTAGATTTAAAAAGGTATCTTTGGAAAAGACCGATACCTAGTGAGCTAAACACAAAAGTGACTTATATTCCATTTACTCACTTTCCCACCCCTGTACTGGGAATGGACCCAAGTGCATTCGCCACTGAGCTAATCCTCAGTCCTTTTTACTTCTTTATTTTGAGACAGGGTCTTGTTGAGAGGCCCAATTGGCCTCAAACTTGTGATCCTCCTGCCTCAGCCTCCTGCAGCACTGGATTTACAGACGAGTGCTACACCCAGCTTCTATCCACACTTGCTTAGGACACATTATCAGTATACTGTTGAAGCAGAATTCAGCTACAATAAAAATGTTTGTTAAAATAAAAGGAGCTTTTAAAAATCATGAAGAAAACTCATATATAAAAACCAAGCAATAAAAGAAAGTTTCTCTTTCAATTTAAAATCCATTCCAACTACTTCCCCTAACTAACCTTTTCTTTCCCATCTGCCCTTCGCCAATTTGCTAGTTTGATTGATCTCTTTCCAGTCTTTACAAAATGGTTTAGACAGCTAGGAGTTCACTTCAAATTTAACTCAAACATATTAAAGAAAAACAGCAAAGAAATATGTGGATAATAATTTCTTATCCTGAGAAAGAAACTCTCAAGGATAAATGATAAACTGATGAGAAGAAAAAAATTAAACAATCTTAAAACTACATTCATATCATTACCCCCATTTGTTCACACTGTCCCCCCGCCCAACACACCCATACACTCTTCATTTTACTTCTTAGCACTTTCAATAACCTGGCTTATGCTATATTGCCTACTTATTGTCTTTTTTCCCCTTATGAGATGATAAGCCCCATCAGAATAGGAACTTTGTTTGAATAGATTTTTATTTTCTTGGTTATTACTTAAAATATATAGATACTTGATAAATATTGTTAAACAAATAAGCTACAAATAAGATGTTTGGAGAATATAATTCTATGGTTAATTAAATGAAACTATATTTGTTGTAAAGGTTTCTAAAATGTCTGTAGCTATCATGGCCATATTTCAATTGTGATTGAGTTTCATATTCTTTCTTAGGTTCATAGTTCTATCATTTCTCATTATATAGTGTAATGTACAAGTCATAAGAATTAGAGTAAAATCCATACTGACTTCATGACTGACCCTGTTTTGAATAAATCTTCAATCTGAATGTGGTTTCTTATAATTGGCCAATTTCCCTGAAAAGCCTGTAAGTAAGTAAAATATATTGATCAATTGAGAACTGAAGTTAATTGGGTTTTTACTAAAATTTATTATACTGCCACAGAATAGGCACTCAATTAATATTGGTCAAACATGTAAACTCCAGTTAGTTAGAGTTATTTTGTTTTTAGTTTCTCAAATAAAAACAATATTAAGTATGTGATATGCAATAGCATTAGAATCCATGAAGAGGACAAGTAAGCTATTTCAAAAGTGTCTCATATTCTTATATACATATATAGATAGATATAGATAAATAGATAGATAGTAATATGTAGAAAGAAAGATAAATCTATCTATCTGTTATGGTTTAGATATAAGGCATCCCTCAAAAGCTTATGTGGAACATAATGCAAGAAGGCTTAGTGGTGAAATGATTGGGTTATGAGAGCCCTAACCTAATCAGTGCATTAATCCCCTGATAGGGATTAACTGAGGGGTAACTTCAGACTGGTAATGAGTGGCTGGAGAAGATGAGTCCCTGGGGGACTGCCTTTGGGGAGATATATATATATATATATATATATTTTTTTTTTTTTGACTAGGGATTGAACCCAGGGTGCTTAACCACTGATCCACATCCCCAGCCCTTTTTTGTATTTTATTTAGAGACAGGGTCTCCCTGAGTTGCTAAGTGCCTGGCTAAGTAGCTGAGGCTGGCTTTGAACTTGGGATCCTCCTGCCTTAGCTTTCCAAGCTGCTGAGATTATAGATGTGTATTACCATGCCCGGCATGGGGTATATATTTTGTATTTTGCAAATAGAGTCTTTCTGCTTCCTGGTGCCATGTTTCCAACTGCTTTCCTCTACCACACCCTTCCACCATGATATTTTGGTTCACTTGGATCCCCAAGCAACAGTCAGCCACGGATGGACTGATACTTCTGAAACCATGAACCCCCAGATAAACTTTTCCTCATCTAAAATTGTTCTTGTCAGGTCTTTGGTCACAGCAGAGAAAAAGTTGACTAAAACACAATCTACCTATCTCTCTCTCTCTCTCTTTCTCTCTCTCTCTCTCTCTCTCTCTCTCTCTCTCTCTCTCTCTCATTTTCCTTGTTTCTGGACCCTGAGAACACCCTTAAGACAATGGACACCAGATCTTGGTATCTAAATATCATTCTCAACAAAAGAAACTGGGACTCCTTGAAGACATCAGTAATACCAAGGCTTGGACATAAAAATTATAAAGTACATCAGGAATATCTTATTTTGCTAAAGTAGAGAAATACTCAATCAATGCCGGGGCATGTCAAAAAAAAGTCAGATTTAAGAAGACCACCATGATCATATCTAAACAATCTGAAGATCGAAGTGGATAATAATTCTAACAACAGATGTATAGATTCAGCTTGATGAAACTGCAGCCAGCTTGAGTCATAACCACCATGTTTGATTTAGAGGAACCTGTATTGGTTTCTCCTGCAGTTTCCTGGAATATTATAAATACATAAAACCATTATGAAGCTTTACTACCATACTGTGGCAACTGGAATGCTCCTTACTCTTTGATATTAGATTATGATAAATCAGGTATATTCAGGCTGGGTGGAGTCACTTTTGTTCTAACCAATATGTATGTCCCTACTGCTGACCCAACTGTTGGAGATCCACTTGGTATTGCTGCTGCCTAAGCGTTTGTCAATAAGTCTTCAATAAATTTCACTCTGTACTATTCTAAATCCAACTACTTCTCTTTCTTCAGTCTCAGGGCACCTTGGGGTCGGTATTCAGACATTTAGATGGGTTGTTCCAGAATGGCAGATTATAGCCCATTGAATAAAATAAATATCCATATTCCAAACAGATATAAGGAAATTAATATAAAGTGGGCTGGGGTTGCGGCTCAGCAGTAGAACGCTTGCCTCAAAAGTGGGAGACCCTGGGTTTGATCCTCAGCACCACATAAAAATAAATAAGTGAAATAAAGGTATTGTGTCCAACTACAACTAAAAAAGAAGTATTTTTTTAAAAAAAGAAATAAATATAAAGTTAATGAACTTGCCCCCAAATACTTTTAAAAAGATGGAAAAAAAAAGCTATTTTACAGTGATTACCTTAATCAACATTGACATCAGAAGCAATGTTTCACTTGATAGAATGCAATTCAATGAATCATTTTTGCAATTTTTCTACCAAAAATAAATAACCTGAGTCTAATAATGAGAATGCCAGAGAAAAACCTAGAAAGAAGGAGCATCATGGGGCTGAGGTTGTGGCTCAGTGGCAGAGCGCCTGCCTTGTGTGTGCAAGGCCCTGAGTTCGATCCTCAGCACCACATAGACATAAATAAATAAAATAAAGGCATTGTGTCCATCTACAGCTAAAAAAAAAAAAAAAAGAAGGAGCATCTTACAAATAACTCCTAATCTTCAAAGGTGTTAGAGTCATGAAAAATATGGAAAAACTAAGGAAATATTCTAGATTGAAAGACTAAAGATGTGTGATAAGTCTATACAATGCTAGACTGGATTCTTTTGCTATAAAGAATCTCTGGGACAAGTGGAAAAATTTGAATGGGACCTGAGGACAATATGATAATGTTGTATCAATGCTAATTTTCTGATATTTGTAGTTATGCTTCAGTTATAAAGGAAAATGTCCCTGTTTGTTCAAGTATTTAGGAATAATGGGTACCATGTCAAAAAAAATCACTCTAATTCATGAAAAATGTTATTTAGACTGTAGTTGTATTATTTTTTGTAATTTGAGATTATTTCAAAATAAAAATTTTAAATATTTTCAAATTTGCTATTTTCCACGAAATGCCTTCATTTTACTAAAAAAAAATTAGGTTAACTTACAGAAAACTTTTTCGTATTGCACATTATTCATTTTTATAATGAAGTCTGCTATGGTCCAATTGTGTATGTCCTCCCAAAATTCACATATTGAATCCTTACCTCTGACATGAAAATATTAAGTTTTGGGACTTTTGGTAGGTGACATCATGAAAGTGAAGCCCTAATAAATGAGATTAGCCATTTTATAAAGAGAGATCTCTTGCACTTTCTACCATGTGAGGTTAGTGAGAGAAAAGCTTTGTCCATGAGGAAGTGGGCCCTCCCAGACACTGAATCTGCAGGTCCTTTCTCTTAGACTTCTCAGTCTTCAGAATGTAAGAAACAAATATGTATTGACTATAAGATACCCATTTGATGGTATTTCCTTATAGCAGCCAGAATAGTCCAAGACATAAAAAGTATAGAATGCAGAAAGAACTTTTTTTTAAAGTAAAGGGTTATAATAAGTTTTTTTTAAAAAAAGTCCTTATACTTTGTGGTAATTCCTATTTAAATAATTATGAACTCTCAGAGGTTTGGTATTGATGGTTGTAGTAATGTTTTCTGTTTCATCTTATCTTATTTTAAAGGCCTTTTCATATATTTCCTTCAAGAAGAAGAGGCTGAATATCTACAACAGATATTAAAATAGCAATGAATATTATCTAAACAGAAAATTGACACTTCCCTAAAGGCAGAAAACTTAGTAGAAATAATAATGTGAACAGGTAGCATCTTGTATTTACTTTTATTGCTAAAGTGCAACTATTTTCAATAACAGGAAAGAACTAGGTGAGGTGGCATATGCTTCTAGTCCCAGCTACTCAGGAGACTGAAGCAGGAAGATCTTAAGCACAGGAGTTCCGGGGCAGCCTGGGCAGCATAGCAAGATGCCATTTCAAAACACAGAAACAAAAGCAAATAACATGGCAAATAATAGACTCTCTGTCGGTTGTGAACTTTTAAGTCAATTCTTGTCTTTAATAGCTATTTAGTTGGTCAATTAAGTAATAATTTCCATTAAACCAAACACCTGAAATATCTGGAAGGTTGTCATTGTGACTCCGATTACTAGCAAGGTATTTCAGAGGTTGACTATTCTTCCATATAGGTAGACAATCATGTTTGGAGGAGACTATCTTTTGAATATGCCTTTGAATATTTGTGAGAGAATACTCTTTATTTTATTATAGAATTGAGTTGTAGTAGGATGGATTTGGAATGTAACTGGTGAGAGTGAAGGGGGCCAGGGTTATCTGGCTGGCCTATCATAGAAAAGATTTTACCCCATGACTAAATATTGTGGCAGTGTGCTGATAGAAATCCAGAAATAATAATAATCCTTCTTGGACTTCATGAACACTTTCTTAACATGAGAAAAGTTGACCTTCACAAATATTATGGGTTGGAGAAATTTATAGTGTTTATTTAAGAAAACCCTCAGGCGAGGCATGGTGGTGCTCACCTGTCATCCCAGCTACTCAGGAGGCTGAGGCAGGTGGGCCTAGGAGCCAGTCTGGTCAACTTAGCGAAACTGTGTCTCTAAATAATAGAAAGTGGGCTGGGGGTGTAGTGCAGTGTTAGAGTGCTTGACTAGCATGTGCAAGGCAATGGGTTCAATCCCCAGTAATTCCCATCCAAAAGAAAATAAACACTCAGAATTCCACATTGCTGAAGACTAATTAGTCTAAGATCAGTAATACAATGCAATGGGTTCAAAATCTAACTTTTCTGCTTTATAGCTTTGGGAGGAAGCAAATTATTTAATCTGTTTGTTCTTCATATGTAAAAGAGATAATAATAGCACCCAAATTATAGAATTACTATGAGCATTAAGTGAGACATTTCAATTGCTTAAAGTAGTACCTGGGACATAAGGAAACACTAATTGCTAGCTAATATTATAATTATTGGAGATCAGGAACAGTAGAAAAATCAAGCAAAAATAGAAGCTGCAATAAGAAATCTAGTGATTTTGTAGAACACATTTTGATCATTCCTTGAATAAACCTATATGTACCTAATGTACTGATATGTACCCAACACATAATTAGGGCCCACAAGTACTTTTTGTTTAAATTCATCTGTATAAATGGGGATGATAGTAGTATTCCTCACAGCATTGTTACAGGATTTAATTATAAAAATTCTTAGCAATTTTCCTGACAACTAATAAGCACTCAAAACACTAGTTGTTTTACTATTCCTAATTATATTATTATTTTTTTTTCAGCCTAGTCAATATTCATACTTTAGTTTAATTTTGGATGTTTAATTTCCTGGAGATTAGATCTCAAAATTATAAATTTCGGTCACAAATTGCAATGAAAATGATCTCTTACAGATTATTGAATTATTATATTGTTACATGTTTGCTTATTGTTGTTATNTAGGTAGAGAGGGCTATGTTAGATTAAACCACAAAAAAGGTGCTTTTTGTTAAAACTACTTAAATGAAATAATACTGATGAAATATATTTGTGGTGTGAAACAGATTAAATCTTTCAATCTGTAGGGACAAAACAAAGAAATATCATGCTTTAATTTTTTTTCATGTTTATTTTACCTCCTATAGAGGATCATAAGTATCTTTAATAGGCCAGCAAATGTCTGTTTTTATTCATTCAACAAATACTATCATTAAAAATAACTCCCATTTGTCCTTTTCCAATTCCTTGGGTTTTAGACATGGTAGGCACTAAATAAATACCTGTTGATCGAAGATGGTCTTTGATCTCAGGTTGGGGACCAGGTTTACACACATGGGAAGACCATTGCACAAATGCAGCTCTTCCTCCTGCTGTTATTCAGGACATGAGGAAGCAGTCATGAATGTGCAGTGACACTTTGGTTTAGTAATAGCATCTTTGGGATCAAACGTTTCTGCGGGGTGCCATGGAAGTTTCTGTTTCTCTATAGGTAATGTTTGTGTTCACCAGAGACTCTGTTAGAACATAGCCAACCAAATGGGATTGGCTAGTAAAAGCTTTTGTGGGTGAGCATTTTGGAAACAAGTTTCAAGACCATTTGCTTCGCAAAACCTCAACAAAAGGAATTTTCACCAACATAAGTTATGTAAAGGTTTGATTTGAAAGGGTCAGGAAGGGCAGAGAAGATAAAGTTCTTAAGGAAGTATGGAACATTCCATATTCTTTAATGGTAAAAGTAAAAGTAAACTCTTTGGGTTATTGCAAAACCACCCCTCAGATCTTTTGGTAGAAACAGATGCTGCTGGTAAACAGCCATTCTTCAAATATCTCATGCTCCAAGCAATAGCACCAGAGTAAAGAAGATTAAGGATTATGCAAGAACTTTGGTGAGCCCACTGGCTCCTTCAAAGTGGAGTCACACAAGGAAACTTCAAAACCAAACTAAATAAAAACACTATTTCCAAAATAACATAAATTGAAACTTTACAGGATCTGATGTTACATGAATAGTATTCATTGCTTTGACTTAAGAATCAGGAATTTCTTTATATTTGTAATCTTCAACTTAGTTACAAATTATTCAGTGATCTTGGTGAAGACGAGCATTCACATCATGTGTAATTTTCTCTTCAACTTTTAATTTCTCTGGATACAGACGAAAAATTTTGGTCTTTTAATTGAGCAATTATTACTTCTTAAGTGAATATAAAGTTGGAGGATAGGGCTGGGGATGTGGCTCAAGCGGTAGCGTGCTCGCCTGGCATGCATGCGGCCCGGGTTCGATTCTCAGCACCACATACAAACAAAGATGTGTCTGTGATAACTAAAAATATATATCAAAAAAATGTCTCTCTCTCTCTCTCTCTTAAAAAAATTAAAAAATAAAAAATAAATAAAGTTGGAGGATATTGCCGAAATCTCCCTTTCATCCAGAGAACAAGTCTAACACAGGCAGTGCACTGTCTGGCAGCACCCCAGCCCTAGGTGGAAGAGCCAATCAAGACTGGAAGGGGGGGTTGGGGATGTGGCTCAAGCCCTCACCTGGCATGTGTGCGGCCTGGGTTCGAACCTCAGCACCACATACAAAGATGTTGTGTCCGCCGAAAACTTAAAAATAAGTATTAAAATATAAAAAAAAAAAAAAAAGACTGAAAGGGGAACGAATTCTTCACCTCCTGTCACTCCCTGGCATCTACTGAGCTCCTGAACTAGTGCCAACTAGGTCCGATTTACATGTCTCCTTGGAGGTTTTAGATAACTCTTCACTAAGAACTGTTTGTTTTTCTCATTTAGACTGTTTCTCCAGAGTAGGATTTGCAAGCTTGCTGCTGAATACGCTGTTGCAGATCATTGCTAGTTTTCGTCCTGACCGAAAGCACTTGGTATTTGAAAAAATTCATTAAGAAGTGACTCATTTTACCTCCCAGATCTAAGTTTGTGGAAGGGCTCTAACACATCTTGGACTCCAGCAACAGAAAATAAAGAGTTCATATGCAAATATTCATACAAAATGCCCACACAGGAACTTGCTGCTTTGTGGCTTGTGTCATTATTTAAGCAATTCTAATTGAGTGTTTCTTTGCAGAGAGCTGGAATCCACTTCTCTAGAACTTCTATCAGTTGCCTTAGTTTTCTAAGACTCTCTCTGTTTTTTTTTTTCCCCAAACATTTGAAGATAGGTTCAATGCTTCTTCTCAAGGTATAGGTTTCACTTTTAATTTAAATACATCTTATTCCATCAGTTTCTCCTGAGGTTATATACCTTCCAAACTTTATCATTAATGAGAAGTTGGTTTTGCAATAACTACATTTTGAACACAGTTTCTACTAATACTGAGCTCAATTAAAGTTAAAAATATGTAAAATTTAGCTGGGCATGGTGGAATATATATGTGTGTGTGTATATTCATGACTTGTATTTTAAATAATATTTTTATACTTGATTAAGTTTTTTTTAAATATTTTTAGGTGTTAATGAACCTTTATTTTATTCATTTATTCATAAATGGTGCTGAGAATTGAACCCAGTGCCTCACACATGCTAGGAAGCACTCTACCACTGAGTTATAACCCAAGCCCTTGATTAAGTTTTGATTGCTATGTTTAGTCGTCTGTAATACATAAAATACAGAAATTGCTTTTGAGATATCAGATTGGTAAATTCAGCTACAGAAAGCATCTTTTTGGTGCCTCCATTAATGGAAATTTTACTAGACACTACTAAGTGCTGACTAAAAAAACATGCTAAAATATTACTTTTAGCTACTGATATAAAACTTCTTGCCAGAGACGCATCACAACTTCAAGACAAAATGTTTGTTATCTAAATATAAGTCTTAGCACAAAATAAAATTGTTAGGAACATCTTAGATCACTTGGCTACAAAATTTTTAAAATTGTATTATACAATACCAAATTAAAATATAGTAATAATTTGAAAGATTTCAATCATTTATGAAAATGTAATTAACCAACACTAAAAATCAGAATGGATGACCCTTTAAGCTGGGCACAGTGGCATATGCCTGTAATCCCAGCAACTTGGAAGGCTGAGACAGGAGGATTGCAAACTCAAAGCCAGTCTCAGCAATTTAGGGAGGCCCTAGCAATTTAGCAAGACCCCCAAACCCTGTCTCAAAATAAACACAAAAAGGGGATGTGACTCAGTCCTTAAACATACCCCTAGGTTCAATCCCCAGTGCCAAAAAAGAAAAAAAAAATGAATATCCTTCCAATAGTCCTTATACATTTACATAAATAATTCTTTATATGCCAGTTTTTCAAGTCCTCTGCAAAATGCTAAAGTGATGATTCATCCAACAATGTAGGTGGTTAATAATAACCCAAACGACATCAACAATTTAATGCATTATGCTTTCACTTCTCATTAAAATTGTTGTATTACTGAAGCTGATCAAATTTTGTTCATGCTTAGCCCTCCATTTAACTCTGATATTCTATATTTTTCCTCCTATATCAGATTTTGCTTTGTTTTTAATTATCTTCCTTCTTTCTCTTACCTGTATTCAAGAAATAGGAAAAGAATTTTGTCATTCCAAGGTATGCTCAGATAAAAGGCAAATTATTCAACAGACTTGTTGAAGAGGATTGACATTTAAACATGAGAGGCTGTTTCCTATATTCATCACTTTCCTATTGAGGTCAGGTGATGCATGATAGTGACTGGCTGAAGTGTTTCAAATAATTTAAAAAAAAAAACCTTCTAAAAAATGGAATGGTGGCAAAAATAACATTAAAAAAATAATAATGAGCTAGGCATAGTGGCACATGCTTCTAATCCCAGCTACTTGGGAAGCCAAGGTAGAAGATCACAAATTCAAGGACTGCCTGAGCAAATTAGGGGGACCCTATCTCAAAAAATAAAATAAAAATGCTGGGGATGTATCTGAGGGATAGAGCACTTGCCTAACATGCCTGAGGCCCTGGATTTCATCACTAGTACCAAAGTATGGGGATTAAAACAAATGAGATAGGAGTCCAAACATATATCCAATCAAGTCTTATACTTGTCCAATAGTTATAAGCCTCTCTGAAAATATTTATACCTGTAGGTTGAGGCAAGTTACCTATTCAATTGTAAGGGGTGTTATCAGATTCATCAGGACTTGGTTGTGAATTTGACTACACAGTTTTGGCTCATAGAAAAATGAGGAGGAAATATCTGATTAAAGTATGCATTGCTGCTGAGGCAACTGAATGTTGCCATAGCAATTGAGATGAAATGTGCAAGAAGTGAGATAATTAAATCTAACCCCTTTAGTAGTTTTGACAGTCAATGCACTGCCAATAGGAAAAGTTATCTACAGTATTAAGATAAAACACATTCCACATGGAAAGTCTCCTTACTAGTATTTTGTTGTTCTTTTTCTAAATGCATTGCTTTAGGTGTCTAATTTGAATGTTCTCTTTTAATAATCAAATGCAGTTTTGACCTTGGTCTGCAACTGCCTGGGATTTCTGCTGGTTTATTGTATCGTGTGAGCAGACATCTATAAAATATATCCATTTTGACCCTCTAGTTCTTGGAAAAAACTATACTAAATTTTAGCCAAAGCTGGCACATTTGAGCTTAGAATTCAATAATATCTAGAACGTGCTGCCCTCTTCAGGAGCTGCTGCTTAAAAATGCTTTTTTTTTTTTTTTTTTAGCAGTTGAAACTATGAGCAGTAATATCAAAAGTTCTATTAATAATTTTTATAAATAAGTAGCAAATATATTTCTAAATTTAAATTATTTCCTTTAAAAGCTTGCACTAAAATTAATAATACGAAATTTTGAAATAAATATGAATATTTGTGATTAAATACAAAATAATAATTTCCTTAAAAGAACTACTTTCATAAGAGAGAGCTGCTTTCTTGAACCATTACAGATTTTGGATTTCCATATTTTTTACTATCCAAATGTTTATTTAACAGTAAGTGTGTATAATAAAATATTTTCTGTGAAAAAAAATCTAAGTAGGACACTCTTTAAATCCTAATTTTACTTTCCAGCCAATAGTGTTTAAAAACTTTGTGAACACTAGTGTTGCAGTTTGAAATTTTAGTTTTTATTTACATAATATTATCATTTTAAGAGTAATGACTTAAAACATACATTAGAACATAATTTTTATTGAAGGTTATTTTACTAGAAAAATATTTTTAAGGTCTGAAACATCATTATCTGGAAAATCTAAGCAAAACTCTTTTATACATATGTTATCTACTAAAATTTATGTAGCCATTATGTAGTTTTGACAAACAGATATAAACTCAGGGTATTTTTTCTAGATTATGTTTATGATACTTAAAAAAGGGGAGAGGACAGAAAATAACCAACATCTTATAACATTAACTATTATATGGTAAAGCATATTTTTTCACACCCTATAATGACTCCTTATGTTATAACTACTAAGACAAATAAAAGTTATTTTATACTAATAAGTAAAAATAAAAGTAAATGTTTATTTAAAAATTTAAAGAGCACAATAAATTCAAGAGCCAATATCTTTTCAAAAAACAATTTTATTCTAATTCTTATGTTATATTATTAGAACCTTGTATTTAACAGAAAAAAAAGTAAATAGTTTCTTCTTATGAAAAAGAGGAGCATGGAATTCAAATTTTGTTTCCCAGCTCCTACTTCTGATTTTCAGGTCAAGATTCCAGACAAAAATTTATTTATATTTAAGTGATATAATGGTCATTAATATTGACTTCAGGAAACTAAGACGTCCCCCCATTTTCCCTTAAAGAATTTTAGGTGTAGCTGTCCTATATGTATCAATGAAAAACTCAACTAGGTGAAAGGGTAATGAAGAAAAAAACACTGACAATTTTTTTCTTAATCCTGTAATATTTGTTTTGCAGAAAATAAAATGTTTTATTCTGTATTCAAAAGTACTTACCATAACAATTGTTTAATCCTAAGATAGCTCTGTCCAAGGACATGTAATACATGTTCAAGAATTCTTAGGACACTGATTTGTGTTTTCTGCAATAGATTTACTCCATTTTTGTTTTGCTCCTGAAGCATTACATTGGGCAGTTAGGATCCCTGTGGATGGAGGCATAATAAATAATAATATTTTCTTTGCTTTCCAGGGTATTTATGGCACAATGATAAATTTCATCTTTCCCAGAATGGTAAGTAAAGAGCTCTTTCTATATTTGATACTACCAAAAACAAACAGGAAAAAGTGGACTGGAATAACATAAGTAGAGTATCATTTACTAAATATATTGAATGATCTGATAATTATAAGGCAGCTTATACTTTTTTAAAGAAACGAATGCTGCATTCAAATCCTGTAAACATTCCACAGTCCTCACCAAATATGCTGCAGGCTCTTCAAAGGGAATATAAGGTTTTGCTTTCTCTATTGAATTTCAGGCAAACATAGTATATTCAACATTTTGTTTCCTGGAGTAATTTACTTTAAAATATATTCAGATATAGAAATAAATGTGGTTTACATTCTGTGAGAAGAAAGAGAAGGCATATCTGTGATACATGTCGAGAGTGGATAAGAGTCCTTTGGAATTTTTACTGTTACATAAAAACTGATTGTAATTTATGTTTGACCAGGGCTTTGCACATCAGTGAACTTAAAAATGTCTATTTTCTAAAAGCATATATCATAACAATTCCTAGGCAAGTTAGCTACTGTCTGATTTTGTTTATACACATAATTTGTTGCCTCTATGTTATGTTTTGATGACATAAAAGGTAATACTTAGTTTTAGTTTTGATCATAAGCTCTATACAATCCAGATTATAATAAAAACTAATCTTATTTAATAGAAAAGGTCAATGTAAAATATTTCTCAGCAAGTTATTACTGTATCTGAAATAGTACCCCACCCCCTGCCTCTAGTGGTTCTTAAGTACTTTCTATAAAAAGAAGGAATTTCTTTTTTGGAGGGTTTGGGGATTGAATCCAGAGCCTCAGACATGCTGGGCAAACCCTCTACCACTGACCTACATCCCCAGCCCAGGAATTTCTCACTGTAGAAAAATATCACTTTTCAATAAACCAATCATCACCAACTGTTATATTAGAGAAAAAGCAAAGCAAAAAAAAAACAAAACAAAACAAAACACATAATATGTTGTATGCTTGTGTACACAGGGGAAAAAAGAGTTGGTATTATATTGTTAGCATAGAAAAAAAACTCAAATGACACACCAAAAAGTGGGAATATCAGTAGTTGAATCTTCTTCATTCTTCATTTTCTGAATTTCCTATAATAAATATGTATGATTTTTAAATCAGAACAAAAGCATTATTTAAATAACAACTATTCAAAAAGTATGCTTATTATTAGATATGTATATTTAAATTGAGAAATACTGCTTTGTGCCCACTGCATAAACAAAATGATCTCACATAATTAAAAAGAAAAAAGAAAAACCTTCTACCTCCAGGAAGATCTAAAAATATATATGAAGATTAATTGGGTAAAAATTATATTTTTTAAAAAAAGCACTAAAAGGGAGAAAAAAAAAGCTGTCATTTAAAAAAAAATGTTTTATTCTGGTTAAAAATGTGTATCTATAGTTCAAGTATATCAGTGTGGAAATTAGATACTTGGATTCACATTGGCTTTCAGTATGTTATAATTTGGCATTTTATTTATTTTTTTTTCTGCAAGAAAAAAGGATCTAACACAGAAAAGTTTAAAGTAGGAAGGTGAAATTTTAAAAATTAATTTATACTTTAAGTTAGATGACCTATTTAAGACTAACAGAAAATGTCCATCTAAACTATGCTGTGTAATTTGCCCATCTTAAACAATAGTTGGGCCAGGTGTAGTGGTAGAGTACTTTCCTAGCATGTGCAAGGCCCTGGGTTCAATCCCTAGCACTGCAAAAAAAAAAAAAAAAAAAAAAAGTGAAATCATTAGACATTTGTTGTGGCCCATTCCTGTAATCCTGCTACTTGGAAAGCTGAGGCGGGAGGATCACAAGTTCCAGACCAGTCTGGACAATTTAGCAAGACCCTGTCTCAAAATTTAAAAAAAGAGGGCTATGGGCTACAGACAGGGAAAAACAAAAACTTACTCTACATTGTATAAAACAATATGGTAAGAGATTTAGAGTCACCAGCATAAAAAAGTATTAATGAGTTAAGGAGTAAATTTCATTCATTTGTAAAATTTACTTAAGTGAAAGTCTCATCCAAATTATATTTTATAAATAAGAACTTATAGAGTCATTCTATATTACTATTTTTAAAATGCATCCAAAAATTCAACCTGAGTTTTCTCCCCTGATTGGGGATGAGAGAGGATTGCAAATTGTGTCCAGACAAAATAAAGCACCAATTTATATGTGGAAATTGCAAAACTTTTAATGGGAAATATTGGGGAATCAAACATTTTAGTTCATAATTTCTGTTTTTGCATATATTTTATAAATCTTCAATATAGTTTATATATCAAGACATTTTAGAAAGAAATAAACAAAATGAGCCGATTTATCAATAACCAGGAATGATTCAAGGTAAGGTGACAAATTATTAGGTAAATAAAATATCCGGTCACTTGAACTATTTTCTTTCTGATGTGTGTGAATTTAAGCAAGCAGCCAAAGTTTTAAGTTTTATGTGAAGTGAATTGAAATGTAACTATATGATTTATTGACATTTATCTATTAAAACTGAATTTTAAAACAGAATAATCTTCAGCATTCCAATTTTTTCTAAAAGATTAATGGTAAATGCCAAATATTAAAGGGCCAGGCATGGTAGCACACACCTATAATCCAAAAGGCTTTGTTTGGGAGGGTAAGGCAGGAGGATCCCAAATTCAAGGCCAGCCTCAGCAATTTAGCAAGCACCTGAGTTCAATCCGTGGTACCAAAAATAAAATAAAGAAAAGCTTACCAAGTTATTAATCTGTATTTTAACAAAATAGATCTTCCCTCTCATTTCTTATTCTGAATGTGTTTAGTGAACAAAGGTTGAATGTGCATTTCTGCGAACAGTCTAATTTTCAACCAACATTAATATACTTTATTTTTGAGAATGTTAATACAATTTTATTACCTTCTTTCATTAATAACAAAAGTTCCACACTGTAGTCAACTATAGCCAATGGCCATTTTGTCATTTATCTTTTAAAATTCCACCACTGTTTGCTACCATGATAGGTCAGATGATAGTAATATAAAGCATTGCTAACTGGCCAACTGGTTGATAACTTCCAAGATTTTGAGAATAAGCAGACAAAAACAGTCATCTCCTTTACCTTCAATTAAAATTGCATGCAATTATTTCTGTAGATTGTAGATCTCTTTGGGGATTTCCAAATTCATATAAGTTTTTGGTTCATTTCACAGGAATAATATTCATCTTAATTAGCAAAACACAATTGATGGGCTTTTTACAAGAGGGAGCTCAGTATGTGCACTGATTATTGCCACTAGATTATCTGTTTTTGTTTGTTTGTTTTTATTGTTGTTTTATAAACAACAACAAAAAGCCCTGTTTTAAAGCTGGTGACTACAGCCAGGCCTGGAAGTACACAACCGTGAATTAGGAAGCTGAGGCAAGAGGATCACAAGTTTGAAGCCATTCTCTGCAACCTGGTGAGACTCTGTCTCAAAAGTAAAAAAGGCTGCACTGTATCTCAGTGGTAGAGCATCACTGGGTTGAAAACGAGGTAAATAAACACATGCATACACCAATATATTAGTCAAAGTATTGGATTATGTTATCTGTTTAGTAGCCATTTTGCTTTCGAACACAGGATGTTTTGGTGAGTGGTTGGCCCATTTTATTTTAACTTCCTAACTTTCCTAAGCAACATCCTAATTTGCCTTCTGAAATAATTTATTAGCATTTTATATTGGTTCAAATAAATAAAAATCTTGTTTAATTGATAAAAGGACATTTCTGTTCTGTTATTTAATTCTAATACATAATTTCTAGGGTTAAAATATTTCCTTGAAAATTTTTAGTATTTAATAGCTAAAAAATAAAATTTATGGGCTGGGGATGTGGCTCAAGTGGTAGCAAGCTCGCCTGGCATGCGTGCAGCCTGGGTTTGATCCTCAGCACCACATACAAACAAAGATGTTGTGTCTGCCGAAAACTAAAAAATAATATTAAAACTCTCTCTCTCTCTCTCTCTCTCTCTCTCTCTCTCTCTCTCTCTCAAAAATAAATAAATAAATAATAAATAAATTAATAAATAAAATAAAATTTATGCAGGGCATGGTGGCATATACCTATAATCCTAGCGACTCAGAGGCTAAGGCAGAAAGATTTCAAGTTTGAGGCCAGCCTCAGCAATTTAGTAAGTCCCTAAGTAACTTAGCAAGATCCTATCTCAAAGTAAAAAACAAAAAAGGAGTTGGGTACAGCACCCCTCGGATCAATACCACTAATAATAATAATAATGATGAGGAGGATGATGATAAAATTTCTAATACATATATAAGAAATAAATCACAAATATCTGTGTGTTGACAGTTCAAAAAGAAAACAACACTATGATGATCTCTTAAGTCCTCTGTGTGCCCTTATATAATTCTTTAACCCTCTTCAATCAGAGATAAACATTATTCTGAATTTTTTCTATCCCTTTCTTTTTTTTTATAATTTTACCTCATATATTTGTATCCCAAAATATACAATTGTTTGGTTTAAATGTTTTTCAACAACAAGATGTAAATAAAACTTGCACTTATTTGTCTTTGATTTTTCCTAATTATCCCTAGGATCTTGAGTTTCAACCCCCTCAGCACATCTTTAATTCATTAGTTTACATTGTTGTATAGTATTTTACTGCCTTAACATTGTTCATATGTGGTGCTGAGAATTGAACCCAGTGCCTCACACATGCTAGGCAAATGCTCTACCACTGAACTACAATCTCAGCCTAAGCCCTAAATTTTCTTCTTAATTTGCCTAATTAATTTGTATTTTCTATGGGATTTCTCTTAAAAGCAATCATATGTTCTGTATAATCAGTCTTATTTTTTTCTAGTCTTTGTACTTTCTTTCTCTCTCTCTCTCTCTCTCTCTCTCTCTCTCTCTCTCTCTCTCTCCNTTTTTTCTAGTCTTTGTACTTTCTTTCTCTCTCTCTCTCTCTCTCTCTCTCTCTCTCTCTCTCTCTCTCTCTCTCCCCATCTTTTCCTATGTTGTATAGAAATGATGGTGGATAACTTTTTCTTTTCCTAATTTTTATAAGGAAATGCTTTGAACATTTTGCAATGAAGTAACAGGAATTTAATAGATATCTTTTATCAGCTTAGGGAATTTTCTTTTTAATTTTGTTTTCAGTTTTTATCTTTAATGAAAGTTGAATTTTACAAAATGTTTTTACTACATTGATTTGTAGGATAATATCATTTTCCTCACAAAATGCTGCAGAGCACTAAAACTTCTTTCACCTTAAGGACATTTACTGAATGGGCATTTTGGTTTTGATGTCCTCGCTGGCAAAGGGGGAAAGTCACAAAGCCTAGGACTTAGTTCTGTGATACAATATGTATAAACCGTTGTCCATATACCCAATCTGAAAACACACCCATCCCATAGAGGAAAGCAAATAAAATAACAAATCTTAAGTGTGTGACTAAAGAAGAAAAAAAAATCATGATCATAAATGCCAGAATATATGTCAGTGATTAAGTGCTTGCTTAGCATGCAGGAGACCCAGTACTACAGTAAATAAATACATGTATACACCAAACCTACCTACATTCACATGATCTCAGTGGTCTCAAGACTACCAAGTAAGAATTTAGTTTAGGGGTTTGGGGCTATAGCTCAGTGTTAAAGTGCTTACCTAGCCAGTGCAAGGCCCTGGGTTAGATCCCCAGCAAGGTAAAACAAACAAGTAACAACAAAAGAATTTAGTTTCCACTGGTACCCAGTAGTGCCTTTTGAAACCAAAGAAAATCCTCTCCAGAGATTCCAGCTTTATCCCATCTCTCTAAGAATTCCCACAGGGTAAGCCCACAGTCAGAACACAGAGATACACTGGGGGCAAAAGGGGACAAGAATTAACTGAAGGGGAGCTATAATTAACTGAAAAAAAGATAAAAAGAAGAATCAGAGTCATAAGGATTTCACATGTTGGGATTCTTTCATTTTTATTTATCCTTTTTCTTCTTTTTTTTTTAATTCTCAATCCTTGTTGCACATGAAACTATATTTAGATATATCTTTTTGCATTTAATTTCATATTAATTAACATAAATACTTGGGAATAAAGTTAGAAATTCATAATATAGTCAAGTTTAACCTGTAAACTAAACCTAGGTACAAAAAAAAAATGGATTTTGATTATGACACTTATCTACCAAGCTACAAACAAGTAACAAAATACTATATCACATTTAAAAATAGTAAAACATAGCCGGCTCAGTGGTATACACCTGAAAACCACCTCGAGAGGCTGAGGCAGGAGAATCGCAACTACAACAGAAGCCTAGGCAATTTAGCAAGACCCTGTCTCAAAAATAAAATAAGAAGCTGGGCACGGTGGCACACACCTGTAATCACAGCAGCTCCCACTGCTAAAACAGGAAAATAGCTGGTTCAAAGCCAGCTTCAGCAAAGGTGAGATGAGGTGCTAAGCAACTCGGTGAGACCCTGTTTCTAATTAAATACAAAATAGGGCTGGGGATGTGGCCCTGTGGTCGAGTACCCCTGAGTTTAATCCCCGGAACCAAAAATTAAAAAACTAAATTAAAATAAGAAGGTCTAGGGATGTAGCTCAGAGGCAGAGCACTTACCTAGCAGATACAAGGCCCTGGATTCTATCCCCAGCACAGCTAATCATCCCGCCACCCTAAAACCATATATATTTGTATTTTGAGGCCTGTTACAATAGAATCTTTTTTCAAACTTTACTATTTTTGTAGACAGAAAACATTTACCTAAACCTTCAAAATTATGAGTACATTATAAGCTATTAGAATCTGCTTTATTTTTGTGGTATATTTTCCCCCCAATATCTCAGTGACTTTTAAATATTTTCACATTTGTGTTTTAAAAAATTTTCAGAAAGGAATTGTATCCTGACTTCACTCCAGCCCCCTGATTACTATCACAGTAATTTTTTTGGGGGGGGGACACTCAACCACTGAGCCACATCCCATCCCCAGCCCTATTTTGTATTTTGTTTAGAAACAGGGTCTCACAGTGGCCAAAGCTAAACTAATCATAATCTGTGTGTGTAATTTTTTAAACCGGAATTAGGGGACAGATTGAGGCAAAGGAAGAATATGTGAGTTGATAGATCTCGAGGAAAGCTAATTCTGAGCCTTCATTCCAATTATTAAACTTCTAAGTCTATGAACCAATAAATTGCCTTTGTTGAAGCTGGATTTGAACTTCTGTAACTTACACCCAAAATGGTCCTGAGAACTATAGTTATATAAAGAAAATTAACTTCTGTGATGGTTTTCCTCCATGCCCAAACTCACAGATGGCAATGAAGGAGTCACACCTGTTATATAGAACCTTTTCCATCACAAGAGGAAGTACTGGGAAGAACTTCTGGGTTAGTACCTGCCTTGACCAGAATGCACACTGTCCTCAGAGGCAGCTCAGAGTAAGGATTGCCCCCAAATTATTTCTATGCCAAGGTTCAAAGCACCAGCATTTTGATAATTAAATTTCTGCTGTCTATAGAGATTCCATCAAGAAGACCTTCTTGGATGCAATATTATTTTCTAGTTACTTTCTACTTCAGCTTTCATCTGGCCTCAATGGAGAAGGAAGGGACTGAAATTTAGGGGAAGATTATAAAAATTTTTCCTTTTTCTATTTTTGGTATTGGAGATTTAACCCAGCAGTGCTTTCACTACTGAGGTATATCCCCAGCCCGTTTTACTTTTTGAGACACAGTCTCACTAAGTTGCTTAGAGCCTCAGTAAATTGCTAGGGCAATTTTTTGATGGCCTCCTTGTGATCCTCCTGACTCAACTTGCCAAGTTGCTGTGATTACAAGTATGTGCCATGCATGTTAGTTTTGGTCAGTTTTGATTTATTTATGGTTAGGGAATATGGGCTGAGTTGTGTCCACAGAATTCATATGTTGCTTGATGTCTTAAGCCGCAGAACCTCAAAACGTAAATGTATTTGAAGACAGGGTCTTTGAAGAGTGTAGTTAAATTGAGTGAGGTCATGGGGGTTGGTCCTGATCCACTATGATTGATATTCTCATAAACAAAGGAGGTGAGGACACAGAGGAAGACTACTCGGACACAATAGAAGACTTCTACCTACAAGCCAAAGAGGAGAGGGGCCTCAGGAGAAATAACACTGCTTGCTAGTCAATCATCAGGGTCTGTCAAGTCTACCCATTGGATTGTGAGATTCTTGAGGACAAAATCTGCTCTGTACTGTCTGCTTATCTCCATTGTGTTGTTTAGGGTTCCCAAACTTGGTTAAGCATCAGAATTCTGGATGACATTTTTAAATTATATATTTTTTCGACTACCATATCATATCTATTGAATTAGAGTATACAAACGTGTGGGCTATAAAGGTTTTTTTTTTTTTTGGTACTGGGGATTTAACTCAGGGGCACTCAACCACGGGAGCCGCATCCCCAGCCCTGTTTTGTATTTTATTTAGAAACAAGGTCTCACTGAGTTGCTTAGAGCCTCACTGTTGCTGAGGCTAGCTTTGCACTTGCCATCCTCCTGCCTCAGATCTGAAGCCACTGGGATTAAGACCTGTGCCATTGTGCCTGCCTGGCTAAATTTGTATTTTTAATATGTTCCCAAGTTGACTTTGTGAATAATGTTGTTGCTTTTTTCTTTTTCCCCCATTTTATTAATGATCATGTGACCGTTTCTCCCAAACTTCTTACTTTGCATTTTGTTCTATATTCCTACTGAGCCATTCATTATCACAATATCTGAGGGGTTTTTGTTTTTGTCTTAGTAATATATTTAGTTATGCTTTCTTGAAGTAAAATAGTGATTCTTCTATATTGATTATGCACTTCAATAATTTTTTTCTTGAGGTTGTATGTGCTAGGTTATATTATGCCCAACTTCTGAGAAGCTACAAAAATGTAATTAGGATGCTTTAATATATGTAAGAACAAAAACAAATGAAGGGCTGGGCTTTAGCTCAGTGGCAGAGCGCTTGACTAGCACCTGTGAGGCACTGGGTTCAATCCTAAGCACCACATAAAAATAAACAAATAAAATAAAAGTATTGTCCATCTACAACTACAAAAAAATTTTTTTTAAAAACCCACAAAAACAAATGAAGCCTATCCAGTTTTTTCCCTGAAAGCTGCTTTCAGCATTACAGTGTCCTCTTCATCACTATTTCCAACTATGTGAAGAACATTTGGGGAAAGATAGCAGAACATTTAATTTATTATAATTATTTTGTGACCCAACCCTATTAATATGGATAAAAGTTGTATGGTAGGACCACAGGTCAATGTCATGTAGAGTTTATCTTGGAAAAGGAGGAGGTAATATTTCAAATTTGTCTGGTCCCCTATCTTGTAAATTTAACTTATATGCTTTTCATTTGACAAAAAATTGACAATTTTCTTTCCTGAAAAGAAAAATCAAACTTTTTTTTTACTCTAATTAAAAAAACATCTCCATGCTGAAGCCTTGGGTCTTGGTTTCTACTCACAAAAAGGAAAGCATGATTTTAGCAAGGGATAACAAAATAATTAACAACCCTTAAAGTAAATTCTGCCATGGTTTATATGTGAAATCAAAGGTGGTCCTTTTGACCATATTTAGATAAGAAAACAAAAACTTACTGAATATACCTGCCAAACTGATAGAGTCAATGGATATTTGCTTTGTGTCTATCGAATCAAGCATCGTATACAATCTGAACAGATAAAAAAGAGACATTTTGGGGTTGGGGTTGTGGCTAAACAGTAGAGCGCTCGCCTAGCACGTGCAATGCCCTGGGTTTGATCCTCAGCACCACATAAAAATAAATAAAATAAAAGTATTGTGTCAACTACAACTAAAAAAATAATTTAAATAAATTTTAAAGAGACATTTTTCCTGCTTTCTAGGAGCTTTCAGTTTAGATAACAGAAGTCCTGGTTTAGGGAGGAAAGAAAAAAAAGAGGAACACTTACCTGAACTTGGAATGGAAGCAGAGACTAGAGTATATGAGAGGAGGTCATGCTCCAATAGCACATCCTGGAGGGACCACTTACTGGGTGATCAGTGTCAATAGCCAGGGGTCAGCTGCGACTTGAGTAAACCAATGACCATGACAGCTTTCAGTCCAGTCTTCGCTGTCCACGCTCACTTCATAAAACGCTGGTATTGAAACCAAATATTATCTGTAGGCTACTTTCCTCTTCTGAATGTTTCATGTGTTCATTAAACAAATATTTTATTAAATGTATTTATAACATAAGGTCCCTTAAGCAGATTGAAAAGACCACAGTATGAAGTGATATATTAGCCAACAATGATTAAATATTAGTGTTTCCAGACTTGTGTTTGCATCTCTAGGGACAGCGAACTCACTATTTCTTCTATCGAGGTATTCTTTCTTTGAAAAATTCTGACTACAAGTGGTTCAGTTTTTAAACTAAAATATGCCTTATGATACCTTAATGTATTTTTATTCAACCTCTTTGGGGCACTTGTAATAAAATGAATCCCTCTCCCACATACTTATAGGAATTTTTTTAACCCAAAAAATGTAGTGAGAGTTTCATTAAGTTAGGAAAGGGTTAGGAAAGATCTGGAAAGTTGAAGAAAGTAGATAAAGAAGAAAGTAGTTATTTTCCCAGGACCTATTCTTATTGGTTTTGGTTTGTTTGTTTTGGTACTGTGCCGCAGTCTGGCTGGGCACTAAATCTCGAGCCACTCAAGCAGGAACAAACTTTATTTCCAAAACTCCCGAGAACGCCAAGCGTTCTCCCGGGACACACCACACCAACCGGAAATCCCTCCTCCGGAAATCCCTCCTACCGCACTTCCCCAACCAATGGGAACTCTCCGGGAGTCCCCAAGAGAGCTCCAAAGTAGCAGGCCTAGGCGGACAGCAGGGGTCTAATATCCAATTGAATGCACATCTTAACATAATCATTATCATCTCAATGGCTTGCTGTCCTCACCTTTCAACCAAAAATGCCATGAGTCATTCCTACTGGGCTATGGCTCTCAGTAGTACTGGGGAGTGAATCCAGGGGCACTTAATCACTGAGCCACATCCCCAGCCCTTTTTTTGTATTTTATTTAGAGACAGGGTCTCACTGAGTTGCTTAGTGCCTCAACAATGTCAATCCTCCTGCTTCAGCCTCTGGAGCTGCTGGGATTACAGTTGTGTACCACCATACCCAGCTCCTATTCTTAATGTTTTCTATTTCTAGTCTTTTTCTTGCATATTATTTTTATTCTATTATTTTATGTGATTTTATCATCATATGTACAAATGTACACATATGCCTCTACATTACAATATGATTTCTTTCTATTTAGTAGGAGAAATTCATAATAGAGAATAAGTGAGCAGGTACTGGAGACAGACCTCCCTTCAAATGTAAGCATTATCATTTGTTAGTATTTATTTATTTATTTATTTGTATTATTTAAACTCTCTCAGTCTCAATTTTCTACTCATATAACATTAAAATAACCTAGAACTTCTTGGGGCTGGTGTTAACATTGACTAGTGTAAAATAGTTAACATAGTGTCTAGAAAATAGTAAATTCTAAGTAATGATTAAATTTATGTTTATACTATTCAGATATAACTATCAAATATAAGACCATTCAAGCTATATATCTTGGAAATCTTATAAACTTTACATTCACATCTTCCTTAAATATTACTCCTAGATGGTAATCTAAACAATTGAAAGCAGGATTAGATTATATTCTCCTTTCTTTCTTTTTTTTTTTTTTTTTTTTTTTTTTGTGGTACTAGGGATCATACCCAGGGCTCACACATGCTCTGAAAACACTCTGCAATACTACACAAGAGCTACATCCCCAGACCTCTCCATTATTTTATTCTTCTTTTTTCTTATTATTTATTTATTTGTACAGGGGCATGAGCACAGTAGTGCTTTACCATTGAGCTACATCCCCAGTCCTTTTGATTTTTTTATTTGCAAAGTTGCTAAGGGTTTCACTAAGTTGCTGAGGCTGGCCTTGAACTTGTATCCTCTTGCCTCAGTCTCCCAAGTGGCTGGGATTACAGGTGTGTACCACCATGGCTGGATCCATTATTTTATTTATATTCTAAACTTATTAATGCAGTCTAATCTATTCCTGTTTGGTGGTGTTTGTTTTTGCAACCATGTTTTTCCGTTGATTCATAGCCAAGTAAATCTCCTTTATTTTTCTCCCTGAGTCCTGCTGCTAAGTCACATATCTTTCAAAGCAAATTTGGGCTGTTGGTATTTGGGTACCAAGGCAGGATCTCACAAATATTCCCACCAAATTATATATTATTAGATTTTGTCCATGTTTTAATTATTTTTACATCCTGATTTTATAATCCAAAGCCTTCCTTCTCTCATGTAACCTGTTTTTAATAAGTCATGCCTTCTTATAGCTTTATCTCACTCATTGATAAATATGTTCACACCAGGCATTGATAAATATGTTCATCACCACTGGGGGCAATCACTCAATCACTTACAAAAATATGATAATATATCCCGGAACCTACATTTCTCCATCTGCTTCACAAAGATATAAAGGAAGACTGAATGCCTTGCTATTTCCATTGCCCTGATATGCAGGTTTGCTAACTCTAACAGAGGAGAATATATAAAATTGGGCTAAATTACTTATCCTTTTTGAACTTATATGTTTTCCTAATAACCACTTTTCAAAAATGTTCACAAACTTCTTATAAATATAATGTAGGCTATCTACGCCCCACCCACCAAGCAATGACAATTTCAAGAATCTAAAGTTTCCAGGTTCTGCCATTTTCTTAATATAAGGCATTTCTGTCCTAGCCTCCCCCAACCCCCCACCCCATTTTTAAAAGGTAATCAGTTAAACACTCCATAATATCATTTAGAAGGTCCCTGGTAATAATTCACTGAAGTCAAGAGACACATTTGCCCCTAGACCAGTTAGGTTCTCCCAGTACAGTGTATAGGTTAAGTGCTTGACCCTGTACCTAAATAGGTCCTAGCTCAGGTCCTAGCTCTACACTTTTGTAGTTGAGTGGTCCTGGGCAAATTATTCAACCCTATAATAATGCATGTTTTTATAGTGTTGTGATGATTAAAAGCTTGAGTGAGTATAAATATTTAGTGTTTGATACCTACTAGTCCTCAATAAATTTCTCTATATCTTTTTATCTGTTTGTCTTTTCATGTTTAGCCAAAATCTAATGGTCTTGACTTCATTCAACACATATTTATTGGGTCCTACAGATCCAGCAGTGAACAAATCAATGTCCCTGCCACATTCTAATGCAAAAGAGAGAAAATACTTACATCTGTAAAATAATGGCAGTCAGTGATTGCATATGCAAAGTCTTCAAGCCTGTAACCCCAGGGACTCAGGAAGCTATAACACAAGAGGATCACAAGTTCAAGACCAGATGGGTAATTTAATAAGAACTTAACTCAAAAAAGGGCTGGGAATGTAGAGCTACCCACTCGTGGGTTTGACCTCCAGTAAATCCCCTCCCCCACAAAGAAAGAAAAGTCTGGAGGTCAGTGAGTTGTTTTTTGTTTTGTTTTGTTTTGTTTTTTCCTGTGGTGCTGGGGATAGATCCCTCATATGTAGGGTGAGTGCTCTACCACTGAGCAACATCCCCAGCTCCAAGATCTATTTTTAAAAGGGCAGTCAAGGCAATCTCTGAAGAAGTGACATGTGAGCAGAGATATGAATGAGTCAACAGGGAAGAAACCTAAAAGAATAAAGAGGCTTTGCTTTCTTTTTCATGAATGAATTTTATGTGTTCAAAAAAAATGGGCCTATTCCTTTATTGATCTTCCCTCTTATTTCATGCTAAGGAAAAGCACTTTGGGTTCTTTTTAGCCTCTTTCACAAGTCCCAGTTCATTTTGTGCTTTAGTGTTGCTGAATTTTTATACGTCAATGCTACCTTCATATATTTATGCTTGATTATGTGTCCCCTTTTACCATCTTTTGCGCATGCTGTTTTAAATTCAGAGCCTGTCAGTGAGTCCCTGTGCAGCACACTGGTTTCTTTAGTTTCCTCCCCATTTTCTTGCTCATTAGAATCATTTGTGTTTGCATAGGCAGAACACTGCTTAAATCAAACTCTAAGAGCGCATGGTTGCTTTTCCCCAAGGTTCCAATCATTTCCATTTTACCTACTGGTTTCTGTCAGAATTGGGTCCTGAGCAGGAGTTCCCCTTAATGCTTACTCTGCCTTCTGGGAAATGAAATTATCAGCAAGGCCAGTCAAGAAATTGTCAGTGTTTTGCTTTCTGAGGAATGAAAGTTTCTGCAGATACTCGGAGACTAAAATCCCTAACACTAAGATATGTGGCTGCCTTGTCAGTTTTGTGGTCTGCAGTAGAAAAGAATCCTTCTTTTTCTCCTTCTGGCCAGAAAGTCTATAACATAGTCACATAATGCTATTTCATCTCTGTGTTTCTTATTTTATTCTAGATTTTTCTCTAGTGTTTCTCCCACCATAAGTTCTTGGATTTACATATAGGGTCATAGCTTCTAAGTAGCAAGGCCAAGTCACCTACCTTCCAACAGGCTTGGTCTAAATATCATCAAATTTGATTGAATTATACTTTTACTCATGAGCAAATTGTGGCCTAAAAATGTTATTTCATTTGCTTAAGGTCTCAAAGCTTGTTAGGGATTTTATTGTGACTGCTCAACAGC